>NC_069505.1:531151214-531496214 GCF_027579735.1 Bombina bombina
TATGTTATGGTGTTTGCGTGAGAGGGAGCTATAGCGAAAACTCAAAATACCGCTCAACTTGTAAAGGGGCACTGAACCCAATTTTTTTCTTTCATGATTCAGATAGAGTATGCAATTTTAAGCAACTTTTTAAAAGCAGGTATGTAAGCATAGGAGACAGCCTATTTATGGTTCAGCACCCTGCATAGCACATGCTGATTGGTGGCTACATTTAACCACAAATCAGAAAGCACTACCCAGGTTCTGATACAAAGATGGGCCGGCTCTTAAGCTTAGATTCCTCCTTTTTCAAATAAAGATAGTAAGAGAACAAAGAAAAATTGATAATAGGAGTAAATTAGAAAGTTGCTTTAAATTGCATGCTCTATCTGAATTATAAAAGAAAAAAAATTGGGTTCAGTGTCCCTTTAATGTATTGAAGAAAATGTGTTTCCTCTACATTCTATAAAGAAAATAAACTCTAAATAAAAAGGGATTTTGAGGCAAATTTCAAATAATCTTTTATGTCAACTAAAATACATACAGCACCTGAGAGAAGTTTGTGGACCAGACAATGGCAGATTTGTTGATGAATATGTCTTCTTGGGTTCCAAATGTGGCTTTCCCAACCTTTACTCCAGCAAGCGTTTTCCTAGAGTTATACACCCAATTGATGATATCAAATGAAGCCGGTACTTCTTTGTTCTCATCAAAATATGTGTTTTCTCCGGCAGTGTTAGTGAAATTGATGACCTTTAAGAAATTGTGAAGCTGTAGGGGAAGAAAAAAAGATTTAAATGGATATGAAACCCCAAATTTTTCTTTTGTGATTCAGATAGAGCATACAATTGTAAACAACTTTCTAATTTTCTTCTATTAATTTTTGGAGCACTTTATGGCAGCAGTTTTACAAGAATGTTATCCATTTGCAAGGGCACTGGATGGCAGCACTATTTCCTGCCATGTAGTGCTACAGATGCCTACCTAGGTATCTCTTCAACACAGAATATCATGGTAACAAAGCAAATTTAGTAATAGAAGTAAAATGGAACCTTTTTTAAAAATGGAATGCTCTGTCTGAAGCACAAAATACATTTCTCCAACATTGGTGTGTCCGGTCCACGGCGTCATCCTTACTTGTGGGATATTCTCTTCCCCAACAGGAAATGGCAAAGAGTCCCAGCAAAGCTGGTCACATGATCCCTCCTAGGCTCCGCCCACCCTAGTCATTCTCTTTGCCGTTGCACAGGCAACATCTCCACGGAGATGGTTAAGAGTTTTTTGGTGTTTAAATGTAGTTTTTATTCTTCTATCAAGTGTTTGTTATTTTAAAATAGTGCTGGTATGTACTATTTACTCTGAAACAGAAAAGGATGAAGATTTCTGTTTGTAAGAGGAAGATGATTTTAGCAGACAGTAACTAAAATCGGTTGCTGTTTCCACATAGGACTGTTGAGATGAAGTAACTTCAGTTGGGGGAAACAGTTAGCAGACTTTTCTGCTTAAGGTATGACTAGCCATATTTCTAACAAGACTGTGTAATGCTGGAAGGCTGTCATTTCCCCTCATGGGGACCGGTAAGCCATTTTCTTAGTCAAAAACAAACAGAATAAAGGGCTTATTATGGGCTAAAAAACTGGTAGACATTTTTATGGGCTAAATCGATTGCTTTATTTGTGCATATTATTAAAATTTAGGCTAACAATTGACATTTATAATCTTGGGGAAC
Source organism: Bombina bombina (assembly GCF_027579735.1). Classification (NCBI taxonomy): domain Eukaryota; kingdom Metazoa; phylum Chordata; class Amphibia; order Anura; family Bombinatoridae; genus Bombina; species Bombina bombina. Next base: position 531,152,923 of record NC_069505.1, read on the forward strand.
GTTTATAAAACGGCAGGCACTGTATTGGACACCTTTTTCAGTCAGGGGGCCTTTCTAGTCATAGACTGAGCCTCATTTTCGCGCCATTAATGCGCAGTTGTTTTTTTGAGAACAGGGCATGCAGATGCATGTGTGTGGATCTAAGAATCTCTGAAAAAGCTTTTAGAAGGCGTCATTTGGTATCGTATTCCCCTCAGGGCTTGGTTGGGTCTTGACTCTTAGCAAAGACTGTATCTGGGACTGTATAGGGGTTAAATTGAAAAACGGCTCCGGTTCCGTTATTTTAAGGGTTAAAGCTCTGAAATTTGGTGTGCAATACTTTTAAGGCTTTAAGACACTGTTGTGAAAATTTGGTAATTTTTGAACAATTCCTTCATACTTTTTCACATATTCAGTAATAAAGTGTTTTCTGTTTGAAATTTAAAGTGACAGTAACGGTTTTATTTTAAAACGTTTTTTGTGCATTGTTGACAAGTTTAAGCCTGTTTAACATGTCTGTACCATCAGATAAACTATGTTCTATATGTATGAAAGCCAATGTGTCTCCCCATTTAAATTTATGTGATAATTGTGCCATAGCGTCCAAACAAAGTAAGGACAGTACTGCCACAAATAATGATATTGCCCAAGATGATTCCTCAAATGATGGGAGTAAACATGATACTACATCATCTCCTACTGTGTCTACACCAGTTTTGCCCATGCAGGAGGCCCCTAGTACATCTAGTGCGCCAATACTTATTACCATGCAACAATTAACGGCTGTAATGGATAACTCCATAGCAAATCTTTTATCCAAAATGCCTACTTATCAGAGAAAGCGCGATTGCTCTGTTTTAAACACTGAAGAGCAAGAGGACGCTGATGATAATTGTTCTGTCATACCCTCACACCAATCTGAAGGGGCCATGAGCGAGGTTTTGTCTGAGGGAGAAATTTCAGATTCAGGAAAAATTTCTCATCAAGCTGAACCTGATGTTGTGACATTTAAATTTAAATTAGAACATCTCCGCGCACTGCTTAAGGAGGTGTTATCTACTCTGGATGATTGTGACAATTTGGTCATTCCAGAGAAATTATGCAAGATGGACAGGTTCCTAGAGGTTCCGGTGCCCCCCGACGTTTTTCCTATACCCAAGCGGGTGGCGGACATAGTAAATAAAGAGTGGGAAAAGCCCGGCATACCTTTCGTTCCTCCCCCTATATTTAAGAAATTATTTCCTATGGTCGACCCCAGAAAGGACTTATGGCAGACAGTCCCCAAGGTCGAGGGGGCAGTTTCTACTCTAAACAAACGCACTACTATTCCTATTGAAGATAGTTGTGTTTTCAAAGATCCTATGGATAAAAAATTGGAAGGTTTGCTTAAAAAGATTTTTGTACAGCAAGGCTACCTTCTACAACCAATTTCATGCATTGTTCCTGTCACTACGGCAGCGTGGTTCTGGTTCGAGGAACTAGAAAAGTCGCTCAGTAGAGAAACTCCATATGAGGAGGTTATGGACAGAGTTCACGCACTTAAATTGGCTAACTCTTTTATTTTAGATGCCGCTTTGCAATTAGCAAAATTAGCGGTGAAAAATTCAGGGTTTGCTATTGTGGCGCGCAGAGCGCTTTGGCTAAAGTCTTGGTCAGCGGATGTGTCATCCAAGACAAAATTACTTAACATTCCTTTCAAAGGTAAAACTTTATTTGGACCTGATTTGAAAGAGATTATTTCAGACATCACTGGGGGAAAGGGCCACGCCCTTCCACAGGATAGGTCTTTTAAGGCTAAAAATAAGCCTAATTTTCGTCCCTTTCGCAGAAATGGACCAGCCTCTAATTCTGCATCCTCTAAGCAAGAGGGTAATGCCTCACAACCCAAACCAGCCTGGAAACCAATGCAAGGCTGGAACAAAGGTAAGCAGGCCAAGAAGCCTGCCACTGTGTCATGTTCTTATGTGCATGTGTGTACACCTTTAAGCAGTCCTTACTTAAACCTACACCTCCCCCTTCCAGGTGCCAATTAATGTTAGTTTTCAGCATGCAAGTTGCGAGTAGCTGCATGTTCTAAACCTCCTGGCTAAGTGATTATCCTCTACCTAATCGTTGGATTACAACTAAACAACTCTTGGGTATTTTCAACCTATTATACCGTACACATTTAACGGACCTAAGGACTTATATTCCTAATTGTTTGTTCAGATAACCTGGACTACTGCCTTCATTGCCGGTATAATCAAAGTCTTCCGCAGACAACTTCCTCTATGAAACACAGTGAGTTTATGTTCCTCTGAACTACCTTTGCACCTCTGAACAAACTCGCTCTTTCCAGCTACCTGGCATTCCTTACACTTACTCACCGACCAGCCTTCCGCACTGCAGCCGCGCTGTGAAGCCTCTCACACAGCGTCTGCCTGTCAGCGTGATCTCGCACGCCATTGGACAGTCGTCACACACCCCTCTGTGGCTGTCAGCTATCTGCAGCGCTGGCTCGTCTCCCCTCACAGGCTCTGTCTCCATTCCTGCCTGAGCAGTAAATAATACCAAAGCGCTCCTTAAACACTCTCAACTCGGAGTTGATCAGCCACTTGTTCTCTAAACTTTCAACTTGAACTCAGGAGAGTGGTCCCACTTGAACAGACGCTCATATTCAATTGACTCTTTGCTATTACTAGCATGACCTACTCTCTCCTGTAACCAGTAAACAGGGGTAAATAACCTCTACTCAATTCCTCTACTCTTTCCCTCTCTGCAGTTGAGATCCATAATCTCCAGTTACAACCACTGCTCTGACACACTACTAGCAAGACAGCATGAAGGAGTAGCCCCCGATCCGGGACCGGATCTGGTGGGGGGCAGACTCTCTCTCTCTTTGCTCAGGCTTGGGCAAGAGATGTTCAGGATCCTTGGGCGCTAGAAATAGTTTCTCAAGGTTATCTCCTGGAATTCAAGGAACTACCCCCAAGGGGAAGGTTCCACAAGTCTCACTTATCCTCAAACCAAATAAAGAGACAGGCATTCTTACATTGTGTAGAAGACCTGTTAAAGATGGGAGTGATACACCCAGTTCCAATAAAGGAACAAGGAATGGGATTTTATTCCAATCTGTTCGTAGTTCCCAAAAAAGAGGGAACGTTCAGACCAATTTTGGATTTGAAGATCCTAAACAAATTTCTCAGGGTACCATTGTTCAAAATGGAAACTATTCGAACGATTCTACCCACCATCCAGGAAAGTCAATTTATGACTACCGTGGATCTAAAGGATGCGTACCTACATATCCCTATCCACAAGGAACATCATCAGTTCCTAAGGTTCGCTTTTCTGGGCAAACATTACCAGTTTGTGGCTCTTCCATTCGGATTAGCCACTGCTCCAAGGATTTTCACAAAGGTGCTAGGGTCCCTTCTAGCGGTTCTAAGACCAAGGGGCATTGCAGTAGTACCTTACTTGGACGACATTCTAATACAAGCGTCGTCCCTGTCAAAGGCAAAGGCTCATACGGACATCGTTCTAGCCTTTCTCACATCTCACGGATGGAAGGTGAACAAAGAAAAGAGTTCTCTGTCCCCGTCAACAAGAGTTCCCTTCTTGGGAACAATAATAGATTCCTTAGAAATGAGGATTTTTCTGACAGAGGTCAGAAAATCAAAGCTTCTAAGCTCTTGTCAAGTGCTTCATTCTGTTCCTCGTCCTTCCATAGCGCAGTGCATGGAAGTAATAGGATTGATGGTTGCAACAATGGACATAGTTCCTTTTGCACAAATTCATCTAAGACCATTACAACTGTGCATGCTCAAACAGTGGAATGGGGATTATACAGACTTGTCTCCAATGATTCAAGTAGATCAAAAGACCAGATATTCACTCCGTTGGTGGCTGACCCTGGACCATCTGTCCCAGGGAATGAGCTTTCGCAGGCCAGAGTGGGTCATTGTCACAACCGACGCCAGTCTAGTGGGCTGGGGTGCGGTCTGGGAATCCCTGAAAGCTCAGGGTCTATGGGAGTCTCTTCTCCCGATAAACATTCTGGAACTGAGAGCGATATTCAATGCTCTCAGAGCTTGGCCTCAACTAGCAAAGGCCAAATTCATAAGGTTCCAATCAGACAACATGACGACTGTTGCTTATATCAATCATCAAGGGGGAACAAAGAGTTCCCTGGCGATGAAAGAAGTGACCAAAATAATTCAATGGGCGGAGGATCACTCCTGCCACTTGTCTGCGATCCACATCCCAGGAGTGGAAAATTGGGAAGCGGATTTTCTGAGTCGTCAGACATTTCATCCGGGGGAGTGGGAACTCCATCCGGAAATCTTTGCCCAAATAACTCAATTATGGGGCATTCCAGACATGGATCTGATGGCGTCTCGTCAGAACTTCAAGGTTCCTTGCTACGGGTCCAGATCCAGGGATCCCAAGGCGACTCTAGTAGATGCACTAGTAGCACCTTGGACTTTCAACCTAGCTTACGTATTCCCACCGTTTCCTCTCATTCCCAGGCTGGTAGCCAGGATCAATCAGGAGAGGGCCTCGGTGATCTTGATAGTTCCTGCGTGGCCACGCAGGACTTGGTATGCAGACCTGGTGAATATGTCATCGGCTCCACCATGGAAGCTACCTTTGAGACAGGACCTTCTTGTTCAAGGTCCATTCGAACACCCAAATCTGGTCTCCCTCCAACTGACGGCTTGGAGATTGAACGCTTGATTCTATCAAAGCGTGGGTTTTCAGATTCGGTGATAGATACTCTGGTTCAGGCCAGAAAACCTGTAACTAGAAAAATTTACCATAAAATAGGGAAAAAATATATCTGTTGGTGTGAATCCAAAGGATTCCCATGGAATAAGATAAAAATTCCTAAGATTCTCTCCTTTCTTCAAGAAGGTTTGGAGAAAGGATTATCTGCAAGTTCCCTAAAGGGACAGATCTCTGCTTTATCTGTCTTACTACACAAAAGACTGGCAGCTGTGCCAGATGTTCAAGCATTTGTTCAGGCTCTGGTCAGGATCAAGCCTGTTTACAGACCTTTGACTCCTCCCTGGAGTCTAAATCTAGTTCTTTCAGTTCTTCAAGGGGTTCCGTTTGAACCCTTACATTCCATAGATATTAAGTTACTATCTTGGAAAGTTTTGTTTTTGGTTGCAATTTCTTCTGCTAGAAGAGTTTCAGAGTTATCTGCTCTGCAGTGTTCTCCTCCTTATCTGGTGTTCCATGCAGATAAGGTGGTTTTTGCGTACTAAGCCTGGTTTTCTTCCTAAAGTTGTTTCTAACAAAAATATTAACCAGGAAATAGTTGTACCTTCTTTGTGTCCGAATCCAGTTTCAAAGAAGGAACGTTTGTTACACAATTTGGACGTTGTCCATGCTCTAAAGTTCTATTTAGAGGCTACTAAAGATTTCAGACAAACATCTTCCTTGTTTGTTGTTTATTCTGGTAAAAGGAGAGGTCAAAAAGCGACTTCTACCTCTCTTTCCTTTTGGCTTAAAAGCATCATCCGATTGGCTTATGAGACTGCCGGATGGCAGCCTCCTGAAAGAATCACAGCTGTGGCTTCCACATGGGCCTTCAAGAACGAGGCTTCTGTTGACCAGATATGTAAGGCAGCGACTTGGTCTTCACTGCACACTTTTGCCAAATTTTACAAATTTTATACTTTTGCTTCTTCGGAGGCTATTTTTGGGAGAAAGGTTTTGCAAGCTGTGGTTCCTTCCGTTTAGTTGACCTGATTTGCTCCCTCCCTTCATCCGTGTCCTAAAGCTTTGGTATTGGTTCCCACAAGTAAAGATGACGCCGTGGACCGGACACACCAATGTTGGAGAAAACTTTATGCTTACTTGATAAATTACTTTCTCCAACGGTGTGTCCGGTCCACGGCCCGCCCTGGTTTTTTAATCAGGTCTGATGAATTATTTTCTCTAACTACAGTCACCACGGTATCATATGGTTTCTCCTATATATATTTCCTCCTGTCCGTCGGTCGAATGACTGGGGTGGGCGGAGCCTAGGAGGGATCATGTGACCAGCTTTGCTGGGACTCTTTGCCATTTCCTGTTGGGGAAGAGAATATCCCACAAGTAAGGATGACGCCGTGGACCGGACACACCGTTGGAGAAAGTAATTTATCAGGTAAGCATAAATTCTGTTTTTTAGGTTTCATATTCCTTTAACAGTGAGCATACTATCTATCTATCAATATATCTATCAACTGTCTGTCTATCATTTATCTATATATCAGCTGTCTATCTATCTATCTATCAGCTATCTATCTATCTATCTATCTATCTATCTATCTATCTATCTATCTATCTATCTATCATATATCCATTATCTCTCCATAATCAAAAATATACTATAATCTATATAACTGCTATTACCAAATCTACAGTAAATAAAAACTTGTCCTAAAATATTTACTCTATTAAAGGTACCTGCGATGGATGGAAGTCACGAACGTTTTTCTTATTTGCATCTGTGTTTATGGACTTATATTGATGATTTCTGGTTAAAAGTAGCTCATGCAATGCATAGGCCAACACATAAATGGCGTTATATATGTGATAACTTGCTATGGATGTCTGTGTACCGAGCATTTCCTTCCTATTTTCAGTGTCATGTTTGCATGTCTCATAAAGCAAATGACCATTGCTTTCTTGGCATTTGTTGATCAAGGCATTGTATACTATACTGAAGAGACTTTTTGGATAACCATCTAGAGTTACAATCCAGAAATATGACATCAACCCAGGAATTTCTCTGCTGCTTAACTGAAACCCCAGGCTCCCATGGAATGGCATAAGATCCAGGTCATTTATGGTTGGCGTAAGCAGGTGATCCATATCTGATATAATGACCCAGACTTTCTTGGAGACAATGACATTTCTCATCAGAGTGTAGAAAACAAATGCCATTTGCAGGTCAGCCAAAAACAAAATTACAGTAGCTGTAGAATGAACAATTTTCTGAGCCATCCTAATATATACCTCTCTTTTGTATATGGATGAGCTTAAAATTTTTTCGATAAAATTGATGCACCCTCCATTGTTGACTATAATTCTTGTAAGTTTTTCTATGGCGTTTCCACTGCTTTCATCATCTGAGTAAATTATGCCTATCCAAGTCCAGCCAAAGTGTTTCAGCAAAGAGCTCAAAACAGTATAAAGATGGGTTTCACTTGGGACTGTTCGGTAAAAATAAGGAAATCTCATATGGTTGCTCAACAAAGGGTCTGTGGAACCATAGCTGATCTGCAAATGAACAAAATGAACTTTTTTTTAATTTATTTGTTAAACACTTACGGCTAGATTTAGAGTTTTGTCGGTAACGACCCGCGTAGCTAACGCTGGCTTTTTTCTGGCCGCACCTTTAAAATAACTCTGGTATTGAGAGTCCATATAATGTCAGCGTTAGGCTCCAAAAAAGGAGCATAGAGCATATTTAACGCAACTGCAACTCTCGATACCAGAGTTGCTTACGGACGCGGCCAGCCTCAAAAACGTGCTCGTGCACGATTCCCCCATAGGAAACAATGGGGCTGTTTGAGCTGAAAAAAAACCTAACACCTGCAAAAAAGCCGCGTTCAGCTCCTAACGCAGCCTCATTGTTTGCTATGGGGAAACACTTCCTACGTCTGCACCTAACACTCTAACATGTACCCCGAGTCTAAACACCCCTAACCTTACACTTATTAACCCCTAATCTGCCGCCCCCACTATCGCTGACCCCTGCATATTATTATTAACCCCTAATCTGCCGCTCCGTAAACCGCCGCTACTTACATTATCCCTATGTACCCCTAATCTGCTGCCCTAACATCGCCGACCCCTATATTATATTTATTAACCCCTAATTTGCCCCCCACAACGTCGCCTCCACCTGCCTACACTTATTAACCCCTAATCTTCCGATCGGACCGCACCGCTATTATAATAAAGTTATTAACCCCTAATCCGCCTCACTAACCCTATAATAAATGGTATTAACCCCTAATCTGCCCTCCCTAACATCGCCGACACCTAACTTCAAACATTAACCCCTAATCTGCCGACTGGAGCTCACCGCTATTCTAATAAATGTATTAACCCCTAAAGCTAAGTCTAACCCTAACACTAACACCCCCCTAAATTAAATATAATTTTAATCTAACGAAATTAATTAACTCTTATTAAAAAATTATTCCTATTTAAAGCTAAATACTTACCTGTAAAATAAACCCTAATATAGCTACAATATAAATTATAATTATATTATAGCTATTTTAGGATTAATATTTATTTTACAGGTAACCTTGCATTTATTTTAACCAGGTATAATAGCTATTAAATAGTTAAGAACTATTTAATAGTTACCTAGTTAAAATAATTACAAAATTACCTGTAAAATAAATCCTAACCTAAGTTACAATTAAACCTAACACTACACTATCAATAAATTAATTAAATAAAATACCTACAATTACCTACAATTAAACCTAACACTACACTATCAATAAATTAATTAAATACAATACCTACAAATAACTACAATGAAATAAACTAACTAAAGTACAAAAAATAAAAAAGAACTAAGTTACAAAAAATAAAAAAATATTTACAAACATAAGAAAAATATTACAACAATTTTAAACTAATTACACCTACTCTAAGCCCCCCAAAATAAAAAAATGCCCTACCCTATTCTAGATTACTAAAGTTCAAAGCTCTTTTACCTTACCAGCCCTGAACAGGGCCCTTTGCGGGGCATGCCCCAAGAAGTTCAGCTCTTTTGCCTGTAAAAAAAAACATACAATACCCCCCCCCAACATTACAACCCACCACCCACATACCCCTAATCTAACCCAAACCCCCCTTAAATAAACCTAACACTAAGCCCCTGAAGATCTTCCTACCTTATCTTCACCATACCAGGTTCAACGATCGATCCAGAAGAGCTCCTCCGATGTCCTGATCCAAGCCCAAGCTGGGGGCTGAAAAGGTCCATGATCCGGCTGAAGTCATCATCCAAGCGGGAGCTGAAGAGGTCCATGATCCGGCTGAAGTCTTCATCCAAGCGGGAGCTGAAGAGATCCATGATCCGGATGAAGTCTTTTATCAACGGCATCTTCAATCTTCTTTCTTCGGGAGCCATCATCTTCCATCCGACGCGGAACATCCTCTTCTCCCGACGCCTACTAGCCGAATGACGGTTCCTTTAAATGACGTCATCCAAGATGGCGTCCCTCGATTCTATCAGCCAATAGGAATTAAGGTAGGAATATTCTGATTGGCTGATGGAATCAGCCAATCAGAATCAAGTTCAATCCGATTGGCTGATCCAATCAGAATATTCCAACCTTAATTCCGATTGGCTGATAGAATCCTATCAGCCAATCGGAATTCGAGGGACGCCATCTTGGATGACGTCATTTAAAGGAACCGTCATTCGTCGTTCAGTCGTCGGCCAGGATGGAGGTTCCGCGTCGGAGGTCTTCAGGATGCTGCCGCTCCGCTCCGGATGGATGACGATAGAAGATGCCTCTTGGATGAAGACTTCAATCGGATGGAAGACCTCTTCTTGCTCCGCTTGGATGAAGAATTTGGCTCGGCTGGGTGAAGACGACTCAAGTTAGGGAGATCTTCAGGGGCTTAGTGTTAGGTTTATTTAAGGGGGGTTTGGGTTAAATTAGGGGTATGTGGGTGGTGGGTTGTAATGTTGGGGGGGGGCATTGTATGTTTTTTTTTACAGGCAAAAGAGCTGAACTTCTTGGGGCATGCCCCGCAAAGGGCCCTGTTCAGGGCTGGTAAGGTAAAAGAGCTTTGAACTTTAGTAATTTAGAATAGGGTAGGGCATTTTTTTATTTTGGGGGGCTTTGTTATTTTATTAGGGGGCTTAGAGTAGGTGTAATTAGTTTAAAATTGTTGTAATATTTTTCTTATGTTTGTAAATATTTTTTTATTTTTTGTAACTTAGTTCTTTTTATTTTTTGTACTTTAGTTAGTTTATTTCATTGTAGTTATTTGTAGGTATTGTATTTAATTAATTTATTGATAGTGTAGTATTAGGTTTAATTGTAGGTAATTGTAGGTATTTTATTTAATTAATTTATTGATAGTGTAGTGTTAGGTTTAATTGTAACTTAGGTTAGGATTTATTTTACAGGTAATTTTGTAATTATTTTAACTATTTTAGCTATTAAATAGTTCTTAACTATTTAATAGCTATTGTACCTGGTTAAAATAAATACAAAGTTACCTGTAAAATAAATATTAATCCTAAAATAGCTATAATATAATTATAATTTATATTGTAGCTATATTAGGATTTATTTTACAGGTAAGTATTTAGCTTTAAATAGGAATAATTTATTTAATAAGAGTTAATTAATTTCGTTAGATTAAAATTATATTTAATTTAGGGGGGTGTTAGTGTTAGGGTTAGACTTAGCTTTAGGGGTTAATACATTTATTAGAATAGCGGTGAGCTCCAGTCGGCAGATTAGGGGTTAATAATTGAAGTTAGGTGTCGGCGATGTTAGGGAGGGCAGATTAGGGGTTAATACTATTTATTATAGGGTTAGTGAGGCGGATTAGGGGTTAATAACTTTATAATAATAGCGGTGCGGTCCGCTCGGCAGATTAGGGGTTAATAAGTGTAGGCAGGTGGAGGGGACGTTGAGGGGGGCAGATTAGGGGTTAATAAATATAATATAGGGGTCGGCGGTGTTAGGGGCAGCAGATTAGGGGTACATAGCTATAATGTAGTTGGTGGCGGCGTGCAGACGGCAGGTTAGGGGTTAATTATTGTAGGTAGCTGGCGGCGACGTTGTGGGGGGCAGGTTAGGGGTTAATAAATATAATATAGGGGTCGGCGGTGTTAGGGGCAGCAGATTAGGGGTACATAAGTATAACGTAGGTGGCGGTCGGCAGATTAGGGGTTAAAAAAATTTAATCGAGTGGCGGCGAGGTGGGGGGGACCTCGGTTTAGGGGTACATAGGTAGTTTATGGGTGTTAGTGTACTTTAGAGTACAGTAGTTAAGAGCTTTATGAACCGGCGTTAGCCCAGAAAGCTCTTAACTACTGACTTTTTTCTGCGGCTGGAGTTTTGTCGTTAGAATTCTAACGCTCACTTCAGACATGACTCTAAATACCGGAGTTAGAAAAATCCCATTGAAAAGATAGGATACGCAATTGACGTAAGGGGATCTGCGGTATGGAAAAGTCGCGGCTGAAAAGTGAGCGTTAGACCCTTTTTTTAATGACTCCAAATACCGGAGGTAGCCTAAAACCAGCGTTAGGAGCCTCTAACGCTGGTTTTCACGGCTACCGCCAAACTCCAAATCTAGGCCTTAGAGTCTAATTATCTAAAACTCTGATTTAAGAAATCACAGCATAAAACTCTATTCATATCAACACAGAAAGTATTTAGCCCTTAAGCCAAATGGATGTAGCTACTAGGTTATGCAGTACTTTGCCCAAGACTCATTGTTTACAATGTACATTCAGTTGAATGTTATTTATTTTACATACCAAAGTATAATAACATAGTTTAAATATTACTCTTTAATGGTACCAACAAGTTGTTGCTTGTGTGTTACAATGTATCATGCCAAATATAAATTATGATATTTTGATAAAACACTTGAGCTAGTTTATGATTAACACAGTAACTTTTGTGCACAAGCAAAAAGGTATTTATCACGGCTTTTTGCACGTATCAAAAGTATCATTGTTTTAAAATCAACGCGATCGCTTGAGCGCAATTTAATTTAACATGCGTTGGAACAGCACGACTTCAGAACCCTAGTTAAAGGGCCACTGTAAGTAAATATTTTCTATGCCTGTTACTAACTAACTACCCCAAATACGCTTTTTATCAATAGCATTTCATTAACATATCTCTACCGTATATCAGAAATCTTGTCTGCAAATTTAATTGTTTTCCAAACCCACTCCGTGGGTATCCTTTGCTCTGTACCAATCCGTTTACAATACCTAGGTTTCAAAATGGCGCTTTAAACACAAAGTTATTGGTTTAAGTATTTTGAACATGCAGTGCTGAAAATAGTGGGCAGGATAACGTGACATCATCGGCGAATAAAATATATAACTTTTAGAACGTTATGAAACTTCGTTTTGGAGAAAATATAGGTCAGTAGGTTTTAATTAATGTTTATTAACTTTAATATGTTAGTTGTTTAGCTTAAAAATTGTAACAGAAAGTAATCCTTTAACTTTTAAAAGTTGCACAAAACACATAAAAAATTAAATCAAAAAGAAAATCCATGCAAAGGGCTTTAACATAAAGATGCATACATTCAAATATATGTGTGTGTATATACAGTGGGGAAAAAAAGTATTTAGTCAGCCACCAATTGTGCAAGTTCTCCCACTTAAGAAGAGGAGAGAGGCCTGTAATTTTCATCATAGGTATACCTCAACTATGAGAGACAAAATGTGGAAACAAATCCAGACAATCACATTGTCTGATTTGGAAAGAATTTATTTGCAAATTATGGTGGGAAATAAGTATTTGGTCAATATCAAAAGTTCATCTCAATACTTTGTTATATATCCTTTGTTGGCAATGACAGAGGTCAAACATTTTCTGTAAGTCTTCACAAGGTTGTCACACACTGTTGCTGGTATGTTGGCCCATTCCTGCATGCAGATCTCCTCTAGAGCAGTGATGTTTTGGGGCTGTTGCTGGGCAACACGGACTTTCAACTCCCTCCAAAGGTTTTCTATGGGGTTGAGATCTAGAGACTGACTAGGCCACTCCAGGACCTTGAAATGCTTCTTACGAAGCCACTCCTTCGTTGTCCGGGCGGTGTGTTTGGGATCATTGTCATGCTGAAAGACCCAGCCACGTTTCATCTTCAATGCCCTTGCTGATGGAAGGAGGTTTGCACTCAAAATCTAACGATACATGGCCCCATTCATTCTTTCATGTACACGGATCAGTTGTCCTGTTCTCTTTGCAGAGAAACAGCCCCAAAGCATGATGTTGCCATCCCCATGCTTCACAGTAGGTATGGTGTTCTTTGGTTGCAACTCAGCATTCTCTCTCCTCCAAACACGACGAGTTGTGTTTCTACCAAACAGTTCTACTTTGGTTTCATCTGACCATATGACATTCTCCCACTTCTGGATCATCCAAATGCTCTCTAGCATACTTCAGACAGGCCCGGACATGTACTGGCTTAAGCAGGGGGACACGTCTGGCACTGCAGGATCTGAGTCCCTGGCGGCGTAGTGTGTAACTGATGGTAGCCTTTGTTACATTGGTCCCAGCTCTCTGCAGGTCATTCACTAGGTCCCCACGTGTGGTTCTCGGATGTTTGCTCACCGTTCTTGTGATCATTTTGACCCCACGGGGTGAGATCTTGCGTGGAGCCCCAGATTAAGGGAGATTATCAGTGGTCTTGTATGTCTTCCATTTTCTAATTATTGCTCCCACTGTTGATTTCTTCACACCAAGCTGCTTGCCTATTGCAGATTCAGTCTTCCCAGCCTGGTGCAGGTCTACAATTTTGTTTCTGGTGTCCTTCGACAGCTCTTTGGTCTTCACCATAGTGGAGTTTGGAGTGTGACTGTTTGAGGTTGTGGACAGGTGTCTTTTATACTGATAGCAAGTAGGTGCCATTAATACAGGTAATGAGTGGAGGACAGAGGAGCCTCTTAAAGAAGAAGATACAGGTCTGTGAGAGCCAGAAATCTTGCTTGTTTGTAGGTGACCAAATACTTATTTTCCACCATAATATGCAAATACATTCTTTCCAAGTCAGACAATGTGATTGTCTGGATTTGTTTCCACATTTTGTCTCTCATAGTTGAGGTATAACTATGATGAAAATTACAGGCCTCTCTCATCATCTTAAGTGGGAGAACTTGCACAATTGGTGGCTGACTAACTACTTTTTTTGCCCCACTATATATATATATATATATATATATATATATATATATATATACAGTGAGGCCCCGGTTTACGCACGACTCGGTATACAAAATTTCGGTTTACGAAATCGAAATTTGAAGAAAATTTGACTCGGTTTATGAATTTTTTTTGCAATACGAAACAAAATGCCGGTTTGCCCCCCTCGGTTTACGAATATTTTTCGCAATACGAAACCAGTAGCCCCTGTGCCCCCTGCATACTCAAGTATGATTGAATTAATGAAGTTTGGGTACCAGTGTGGAGGTGTTGGAGAGGTTTTGGAGCCATTTTGCAGCAAGTTGTTGAGCCTTTTGGAGCCATTTGCAGCAAGTTGTTAAGCCTTTTGGAGCCATTTGCAGCAAGTTGTGGAGCCTTTTGGAGACATTGAAGCCATTTGCAGCAAGTTGTTAAGCCTTTTGGAGCCTTTTGGAGCATTTTTTGGACACTTTATTTGAATTTTTTCGGACCTCCGGAACGCATTAATTGATTTTCAATGCATTCCTATGGGAAACCGTGTTTCGGTTTACGAATTTTTCGCAATACGAAACGACCCGGAGAACGAATTAAATTTGTAAACCGAGGCCTCACTGTATATATATATATATTTATATATATATATATATATATATATATATATATATATATATATATATATACTTACCGGCCATTTTATTAGGTACATCTGTTCAATTGCTTGGTAAGACAAAATGCTAATCAGCCAATTACATGGCAGCAACTCAATGCATTTAGGCATCTAGACGTGGTGAAGATGACTTGCTGAAGTTCAAACCGAGCATCAGATTGGGGCTTTAAGTGACTTTAAATGTGACATGGTTGTTGGTGCCAGACGGGCTGGTCTGAGTATTTAAAAAAAAACTGCTGATCTACTGGGATAGTGGGATTTTCACGCACAACCATTTCTAGGGTTTACAGAGAATGGTCCGAAAAAGAGAAAATATCCAGTAAGCGGGAGTTGTGTGCACGATAATGCCTTGTTGATGTCAGAGGTCAGAGGAGAATGGGCAGACTGGTTCGAGATGATAGAATGGCAACATTAACTCAAATAACCACTTGTTACAACCAAGGTATGCAGAGTATCATCTCTGAATGCACAACACGACAAACCTTGAAGCAGATGGGCTACAGCAGCAGAAGACCACTCCTGGTGCCACTCCTGTCAGCTAAGAACAAGAAACTGAGCCTACAATTCACATAGGCTCACCAAAATTAGACAATAGAAGATTGGAAAAACGTTGCCTGGTCTTGATTTCAGCTGCAACATTCAAATGGTAGGGTCAGAATTAGGTGTAAACAACATGAAATAATGGATCCATCCTGCCTTGTTTCAATGGTTAGGCTGGTGGTGGTGGTATAATGGTGTGGGGGATATTTTCTTGGCACACTATAGGCCCCTTAGTACCAATTGAACATCGTTTAAACACCACAGCCTACCTGAGTATTTTTGCTGACCATGTCCATCCCTTTATGACTACAGTGTACCCATCTTCTGATGGCTACTACCAGCAGGATAATGCACCATATCTCAAAGCTCAAATTATCTCAAACCGGTTTCTTAAACATGACAATGAGTTCACTGTACTCCAATGGCCTCTACATTCACCAAATCTCAAGCCAATAGAGCACATTTGGGATGTGGTGGAACGGAAGATTCACATCATGGATGTGCAGTCAACAAATCTGCAGCAACTGCGTGATGCTATCATGTTAATATGAACCAAAATATCTGAGGAATATTTCCAACACTTTGTTGAATCTGTGCCATGAAGAATTAAGGCAGTTCTAAAGGCAAAAGGGGGTCCAACCCAGTACTAGCAATGTGTACCTAATAAAGTGGCCAGTGAGTGTGTGTGTGTCTATATATAAATATAAATATATATATATATATATATATATAATATGTGTGTAAATATGTATTTCATGTAATTGGCAAGAGTCCATGAGCTAGTGACGTATGGGATATACGTATGGTGAAGTAAGTTTGTGCTAAGATTTCTACGTTGATATGCGCTTCTCAGCATTTTTTGAAACCCGATTCCTCTCAGAGTACAGTGAATGTCAGAGGAATGTCAGAGGGATGTATATTGAATACAATGGTTTTCCTCACAGGGATCTATTTCATAGGTTCTCTGTTATCGGTCGTAGAGATTCATCTCCTACCTCCCTTTGTCAGGGTTTTTTCCCTGTTGTGTTTGCCATGTGCTGCTGGCAGCCATTTTACTCACCTCTCTTCCTGACTATGGTGCATTGTGGGGAATGCTGCTCAATTCCTGCACTTCCTTTTATGGCCAGACTGGTGTGCATCATCCATGTGAGACAGGATGTAATGCTCCTGCTGTTTTTCAGGAATTTATTAATGATGTCCTATGATATATGTTGCAACAGTGTGTTGTAGTGTACTTAGATGACATCCTCATACACTCACCCACACTTGAGGCTCATCGTTCTGATGTTACACGGGTTCTTCAGATACTACGTGAGAACGGCCTGTTTTGTAAACTCGAGAAATGTGAGTTCCATCAGACTCAAGTAACCTTCCTAGGTTATGTTATCTCTGTTTCAGGGTTCTTCATGGATCCTGACAAGTTATCTGCAGTTCTGTAGTGGCCTCGCCCAGTTGGTCTTCGGTCTATTCAACGTTTTTTGGGGTTCGCCAATTACTATAGAAAGTTTATTAAAAACATTTCTTCCTTGGTCAAACCTATCACAGACATGACCCGTAAAGAGAATGATCCACTCCATTGGTCACCTACTGCCATTAAGGCCTTTGATAGTCTTAAGACTGCCTTTGCTGCCGCTCCAGTTCTGGCTCATCCTAACCCTGTCCTGACTTTCGTTCTTGAGGTCGACTGGAGTAGGTGCCCTCTTGTCTCAATGTCCTATGCCTGACGGTTCCTTGCATCCGTGTAGTTTCTTCTCTAAGAAATTGTCTCCAGCGGAGTGCAATTATGAAATTGGCGACAGGGAATTACTGGCCATAATTTTGGCACTTAAGGAATGGAGGCATCTTCTCGAGGATACTAGCGTGCCAGTGCTCATTCTTACTGACCACAAGAATTTAACTTATCTATCTGAAGCAAAACGTTTGTCGCCCCGACAGGCCGGATGGGCACTATTTTTGTCTCGGTTTAATTATATGGTCTCCTTCCTGCCTGGTAGTAAGAATGTTAGGGCTGATGCCCTTTCTCTAAAATTTCTGCCTCTGTCCGCGGAGGAGTCTGTACCTACTCCTGTTATACTTCCTGACCATATTTTGGCTACCATACATACTAATTTGACTTCTCCCTTGGGGAAGGAGATCCTGGCTGCACAAACCAATGCACCTTCTGAGAAACCTAGTGGTAAGTGTTTTGTTCCTGAGAATCTTCAAACTAAACTTTTGCACACTTACCACTATCCTAAAGCCGCAGGTCACCCAGGCAAGAACCAAATGATTTGGTCTGTCACTCAACAATTCTGGTGGCCAGGTCTTCGTTCTGATGTTGCTGCGTATGTTGCCTCCTGCTCAGTTTGTGCACAGAATAAGACTCCTCAACGTCTTCCTGTGGGTCTTCTTCAACCTATTGCTAATGGGGAGCGTCCTTGGACACATCTTTCCATGGACTTCATTGTCGAGCTCCCTATTTCCAATGGCAATACCGTTATCCTTATGGTGGTTGACCGTTTTTCTAAAATGTCACATTGCATTCCCTTGATGAAGCTGCCTACCGCTCAGGAGCTTGCTTCAATTTTTGCCCGGGAGGTCTTCCGTTTACATGGATTACCCTAGGAGATAGTGTCAGACTGGGGTAGCCAGTTTGTCTCCAGATTTTGGCGTTTCTTTTGTGCTCAAATGGGGATCCAGCTTTCCTTCTCCTCGGCATATAACCCTCAATCCAATGGGGCTGCAGAACGGTCTAATCAAGCTCTGGAACAGTTCCTCCATTGCTATGTCTCAGATCACCACAATAATTGGTCTGAACTGTTACCTTGGGCAGAATTTGCTCGTAATAGTGCTATTAATGCTTCCTCCAAGTTATTCCCGTTCATGGCGAATTATGGGTTTCAACCATCCTTGTTGCCCGATTCATTCATGTCTCAGGGTATTCCAGCTTTGGAGGAGCATCTCTGGGAACTCCGTTCCACGTGGGTGCAGATTCAGGATTGCCTTCATCGTTCTATGCAGCGCCAAAAGTTCCAGGCTGATCGTAGGTGTCTGCCCGCACCTTCCTACCAGGTTGGTGAGAGAGTTTGGCTGTCCTCCCGCAACTTGAACCTTTGTGTGCCTTCCAATAAATTGGCTCCCCGTTATGTTGGTCCTTTTCGAATACTCCGACGGGTTAATCCTGTGGCCTACACTCTTGACCTTCCTCCTGCTATGCGCATCTCCAATGTTTTTCATGTCTCCCTCTTGAAACCATTGGTTTGTAATCTGTTTACCACTGTGTTGCCTCGTCCCCGTCCAATCTTTGTTGACAACCATGAGGAGTATGAGGTCAGCAGCATTATTGACTCTCATATGTCCAGGGGCCGTGTACAGTATTTGGTTCACTGGAGAGGCTATGGTCCGGAGGAGCGTTCTTGGGTTCCCTCCTATGATGTTCATGCTCCCGCCCTCCATGCCTTCCATGCCCGTTTCCCCAATAAGCCTTTTGTCCTCCCGCGGAGGGTACTGTCAGGGTGTTTTCCCTGTTGTGTTTGCCATGTGCTGCTGGCAGCCATTTTACTCACCTCTCTTCCTGACTATGGTGCATTGTGGGGAATGCTGCTCAATTCCTGCACTTCCTTTTATGGCCAGACTGGGGTGCATCATCCATGTGAGACAGGATGCAGTCTCAGAATTGTGATGTCATCACTTATTATTTAAAGGGCCTCTGTTCAGTATGCTTTGCCTTTGCGTTGTCTCAGACTTGTTTGTGAGAGTTCCTGTGTATTACCTGGCTGCCTGATGTCCTTCCTGGTTCCTGATCCCTGGCTTGTTCCTGAATCTGCTGTTTTCCTTGTTCCTGATTCCGGCTCGTCTGACTATTCACTTTGGCTCCTGACTCGGCTCGTCTGACTACCAGCTCTGGTTTTGACTCCTGGCTTGTTATTTGACTTGTGGACTTTTTATTATTTTTTGCTATTAATAAAGGTGTGATTATTTTTGCACTTCTCATCTCAGTCTGATTCCTGGCACCCTGACACCCTTTTCAGATCGACAATATACTCTCATATTCCATTACCTCTACTGATAACCGTTTCAGTACTGGTTTGGCTACCTGCTATATGTGGATGGGTGTCTTTTGGTAAGTATGTTTTCATTACTTAAGACACTCTCAGCTATGGTTTGGTACTTTATGTATTTATATAAAGTTCTAAATATATGTATTGTACTTATGTTTGCCATGATTCAGGTTTCGGTATATTTCCTTTTGCAGACTGTTAGTTTCATATTTGGGAAATGCATTTTTTAGGAAAATGTATTTCTTACCTGGGGTATAGTCTTTTTTTCAATTGACTGTCATTTTAAATTTGCGTGCAGTATTGGGCTCGCGAGGGCGCAAAATGTCAAACTATATTGCACCATTTTTTGTGCGAGATTTTTTGGGCGCAAAGTTACGTTCGATGGCGCAAGTTTGCCATTTCCAGCATCTTTGTCGACGCCGAGTCCTTTCACAAGCTTGCGTCTTCATTCATTTCCGAATGTTGTTAGTGCCAAAAAAATTCTCTGTTTGTTTGTGCGTCATACTTGGCGCCAAATATTTTCATTATTTTAAACCCCATTCCTATATGCCTCTTGTTTTTTTTTTCTCTATGAGAGGGCTATGCATTTTTTCCCATTCCTGAATCTGCAATATAAGGAAATTGATCATTTTGCTTTATATGTTGTTTTTTCTCTAACATTTGCAAGATGTCTCAATCTGATCCTGTCTCAAAAATCACTGTTGGAATCCTGCTGACTGATAACAGTTCTTCCAAAGCTAAGTACATTTGTTGTAATCTTGTGGATATTATATCTCCAGCTGTGGTTTGTAATAAGTTGTCATAATACATTTTTACATGCAGAGAATGTGTCCAGCAGTATTAGTACATTGCCTGTTGCTGTTCTTTTAACATCTAATGTACAAGATATACCTGTGAATTTATAAGAGTTTATTGCTGATTCTATTCAGAAGGCTTTGTCTGCCATCCCGCCTTCTAATAAATGTAAAGGTCTTTAAAAAATTCTCATAAATTTGATGAAATTTCAAATGACAGACAACATACTAAATTATCCTCCTCTGATGAGGATCTATCTGATTCAGAATATCCTTCCTCAGATATTGACAATGACAAATCTACTTATTTATTTAAAATGGAGTTCTTTGTTGTAGAAGTGTTGATTATATTGGATATTGGGGAGACTAGTCCTCTTGATATTAAAACTAGTAAATCTTTAAATTCTGTTTATAAACCTCCTGTGGTTATTCCAGAGGTTTTTTCAGTTCCTGATGCTATTTCTGATATGATTTCTAAGGAATGGAATAGGCCTGGTACTTCTTTTATTCCTTCTTTAAGGTTTAAAAATTGTATCATTTGCCAGCAGTTAGATTGAAATTTTGAGAAAAGATCCCCAAAGTTGATGGGGCTATCTCTACTCTTGCTTAACGTACTACTATTTCTATGGAAGTTAGTACTTCTTTTAAGATCCTTTAGATAGGAAACTTGAATCTTTTTTTTTTGTCAAATAAACTTTTATTGAAAACAATATTATGATAACAACATAACAATACTCTTTTTTGTACATAATTGGTAACGATAGTGCATATAGTGAAACAGGAAACAAATGACGTCAGGGGCTGATCTGTGATCACTGTGAGGGAGTCATTTATAACATTAAGAGTCTATCTAGTGCGTGCATGAGTGGTTAGCTTGTTATATATTGGTACTCTGGAAATATTGTAATTTTTATAGTGGAAAAATATATGGCAAGTGATGCCATATTCAGGAACCCTGACAGTTAGAACACAAATCAATACTGAAGTGTAAAGGTATATGGTATATGTTGTATATGCGGGCAGATATTGTGTTGTTGAGCTGAATTACCCTATGTTCCATAAAGAAAGCATGTGGTGAGGGGGGGAGCAGGGAGGAGGAGGGAGATAGGAGTAGGGGGGAGGAGAGCACCGGGGGGGGGAGGGGTAGGGTACTAATGGTGAGGGAAATTGTCTTCAATTGACGAGGGGCACCTCAGGATATTCACAGTGAGGTGCACCCTCTGGGGCAGGGGGGGGAATAATTGCCAGAAATAGGCTGGTATTGCTCTAAGGGGGTGGGCCTAATTATGAATTCTGTGTCAAGTAAGTCTCCCAGGGTTCCCATATTAGGCTAGATGTTCCTGACTGGTTTCTCATCCGAAAGACATAGTCTTCCATGGATTTGATATATTGTACATAGTCAACTACAGCCTGCACTCTTGGAGGTTGCGTTTTCTTCCAGTTCCTGGCTATCAGTATTTTAAGCGAGGTCAGTAGATAGATATATAAATATCTCCTATGGACAGGCAATTTTTTAATTCCAATATGGAGTAGGGCCAGGTTTGGTTTATCCGGAGCTGGTAGTTCTAAGGCCGTACAGGCCGCGCATAATTTAGACCAAAGCGGTCGGAGTTTGTCACATGACCACCACACATGGAGTGGAGTGCCTATTTCCCCACAGTCTCTCCAACACATAGGTGAGTACAGAGTTTGTAGCTTAGTCGGTACAAGGTGCCATCTAGTAATAATTTTGAAATAGAGTTCATACATTGTCACACAGTGTAGTGCAGATTTAGTCATCGTTATAGCCTTAGACCAGTCAAGTGTTGCGTGGGTTTGTCGCAGTTCAGTTTCCCAGGAGATCATGTGTCTTGTTTTTACAAGGGTGGGAGGTCCTAAAGGGATTTGTAATGAGTGGCAATATATATATAGTTGCAGGCCCGCTTTCCATCTAACCTCCCAGATG
This sequence comes from Bombina bombina, assembly GCF_027579735.1. Taxonomy (NCBI): domain Eukaryota; kingdom Metazoa; phylum Chordata; class Amphibia; order Anura; family Bombinatoridae; genus Bombina; species Bombina bombina. The sequence continues at coordinate 531,174,786 of NC_069505.1, forward strand.
GTGGGTGTCCTGATCTTATCAGTCAGGAATCCCCACGCCTTTATAAGGGATCGGAGTCTCATATAGTCGAACTCCAAGTGGCGAGGGAGGGCAAACCTTTTGATCATGTCTCGGGGCGAGAGGAGGTTATCATTAAGTTAGAAGTCCCCTAAAGACGTAACCTCTAGTTTCTTCCAGTTAGTGAGTCTGACATTGGGGAGTCCCTGTAAGAGGGCAATAACGGGATGGATGGGCGAGGGGTGTGGGGCTATCAGCAGATTGTGTCTCAATTGGAACCAGGCCAACTGACAGTCTTTAATCAGATGGTTGGAAATAGTTAACTGTGATGCTAAGTGTGGGGGAACCCACAGCAGATCTGAAAGATCTATATATGCCGGTAGAGATGCTTGTTCTAACTTTCTCCACCTCGTGGGCAGGAGGTCTTGTCCCCAGGCTGAGATATGAGAGATCATTGCCGCTTGGTGGTACAGTTGAACATTAGGTAGGCCTAGCCCTCCCCGTTCAACCGGCGCCTGAAGGGTGGTTGCCGCAACTCTAGGTTTCTTATCGTCCCAGACATATGAGTTGAACAGTGCTTGGAAACTTCTCAGTATCCTCACCAGGACTGGAATAGGGATACACCTCATGATATAAGTCAGCTTGGGGAGGATCATCATCTTCAGAGCAGCAATCCTGCCCATCCACGATATCTCCTCATATTTCTTTGATTTCAGCTGAGCATCAATCCCCTTTAGGAGAGTAGTATAGTTTTCCTGTACCACTATACCTCTGTAATGTGACAAGAAGACACCTAGGTGTCGTATCCCATTCAATGACCACTTAAACGTATAAAGCCTCTTAAGGCTTTTCTGTTCCAGTGAATCATATAGGCCTCCATTTTAGTCACATTGATTTTATAGTTCGAGATTCTGCTAAAAGAGTCAATCGTCTCCAGCAAGGGAGGGAGTGACAAGACCGGATTTGTAAGAAAAAGGGTGAGATCGTCAGCAAAGAGTGCCAGCTTCTGGAGTGTATCATGTATCTGGAGGCCTTGGGTCATGGTGTTTTTCCTAATTGCTTCTGCAAGCGGCTCCATAGCCAGCGCAAAGAGGAGTGGGGACAGGGGACACCCCTGTCTGGTCCCATTTCTGATAGTGATTTTAGGGGAACAAAAGCCCAAACCCTTAACCACAGCCGTCGGGGAAGCATAAAGTGCAGCCACAGCAGTGCAAAAAGACTGGGGGATCCCAAAGTGCTCCAAGAACATATAGTCCCAGCCCACCCTGTCGAATGCCTTTTCCGCATCCATAGACAGGGTGAGGAGGGGTAGTCCCATGTCAGCCGCTTCCATAAAGATATTCAGCAGCCTGCGGGTATTATCTGTGGCTTGCCTACTTTGCACAAATCCCACCTGATCCAAATGGATCAGTGAGGGTAAGTGTCGTCCAAGTCTGGTCGCCAGGACCTTAGCGTAGACCTTCACGTCTACATTGATAAGTGATATAGGCCGGTAGCTTCCACATAGTGCTGGATCTTTTCCATCTTTAGGGATAGTCAAGATACTCGCCTCTAAGAACTCCGGAAGAAAAGCTCCGGCCCTCGCTACCTCATCATAAAGTCGAAGTAGAAAAGGTGATAGTGTTTGGGCAAAGGTGCGGAAAAATAAGCCCGTAAAGCCATCTGGGCCCGGTGCCTTATGAGGTTTCAAAGTTAGGATAGCTGCCTTAATCTCCTCTAGGGTGAAGGGGCCAGTCAGATCGTCTATAGAGTCATTGTCTAAGGAGGGAAGATCCAACTTCACCAAGAACTCCCTACATGAGTCTACTTCAAGGGAGTTGCTGTCTAGGTTGTATAGGGAGGTATAGTAGTCCGCGAATGCCTTCTCTATGTCTCTAGGCGAGTAAACTGCTCCTCCTGCTGTTTTGATCGTGGGGATTCTGTAGTAGCCTATCAGCCTTATTTCCCTTATAGTAATATAATTGTTTAAGCCTACATAGGTTAGCCTGAACTCAAAGCTGTTCTCTCTTATTGATCTCATCTCTAAGGGTACCTACCCGGGGGGAAAGAATGAGAGTGGGAGATCCTTTATTTGCTAGCTCAATCTGTCTTAGTTCCGCATACAGCTTAGCGAGAGGGGTCTTAGTTTTCGCTTTTAATTGCGCACTCTTCTTCAAGAAATGACCTCTTAGGTAAGCTTTAAGGGAGGCCCACAGTATTTCCAGGCTCGTATCCCCCGTATCATTGAGTTTCAGGAAATCTAAAATTATCTCTTATAACAGGGGGACCTCTCCTTCCGAGAGAAATTGATCTGGGAGTCTCCAAGAGGGTCTGCTATCAGGGGGCCGCAATATTGAGCACCGAGCACTGACCAGGTCATGATCTGACCAGGGACATGTTCTTATGCGCGGGTATGAAATTGGTCTAGAGTCCAAGAGTCACATAATAGGTAGTCAATCCGCGAATAGGAGTTGTGCGGCTTAGAGTGATGTGTGTAATCCCTTTCAGTCGGGGCGAGACATCGCCATATATCATAGAGACCGTGTTGGTACATGAGTTTACACAGCGCATTAGACTGGGTAGTAACGTTCCGGTCAATAGGGTGCGTGTTAGTTGTTTTTTTATCTAGGACAGGGTCCCAGACTAAATTAAGGTCTCCCCCTATCAGTAGGTGACCCCTCCTAAGTTCGCCTAACCGTGTCTCAGGAACTTCCTCAGGAATGGGATTTGCTTAGTGTTTGGGGTATAAATGGAAGCCAGTGTATAGCGTATCCCATTTAAGGTGCAAACTATGATTAGGTATCTGCCCTCAGGGTCACGCTCAACATATTCTATCACACAGCATACATCCCTATGTACCAAGATAGCTACCCCTCTCTTTTTTTCTAAAAAGGAAGCAACTTCACAGACTGGGTAATGGGTCGGGTTTCGGAATGATTGTGCATTTTTATCCCAATGTGTATCTTGTAAGAAAACAATGTGCAATTTATGGAAAGCAAGATAATTAGATAGGAGGCTTCGCTTAGTGGGGGAGTTTAATCCCTGGACATTTAAGGTGGCCACAGTTATAGGGGCCATGAGATAAAAAAGCTCTAATTCCCAAAGGGGCATCTCGTGCAATCTGGGGGTCTAGAGATAATAAGGGCAGGGAGGTTGGGATCCCTAGGAGAAAGGAAAGGGAGGGGAGGAAGGACACCGGAGGAACAGGAAGGAAGGGATAGGCGAAGTGTACAGCGGAAAAAGTGTATCTGTCCGCTTTGTCTAATCAGTATGTTTCTTTATGATACTGTCAAGTGATTAGTGATGTGTATATAACACTATCTCAATGAGTGTTCTCTCATGTGGTGTCAAGAGAACACAACTAGTAAGGTGGGGGGGGGGGGAGGCAGGTGTGTGAGGCCTGACCCCAGTCAGCTGTTCTGACTTGTGCTTTAAGTGTCTTCATATGTCAAGTTTCCTATATCAATGTCCATTATGCCACTATGCAAGTATGTCTCCTAAAACTACTTAAACCTCATGTGGAATGATTGGTGTCGTATCAGTAGGTGTCTAGTTTCTGTGTTGTAAAATACTATCTACACGTATCTCAAATTGAGACACTCCCTGAAGGCAATATCTGTGTGCATTGTCATTAATCATTGTGGGCCTCGGGGGGAGCGGGGGGAGTGCCATGATCAGGCGTTGTACAAGAGGGAATGGCGTTCCTCAACATCCCCCACACTCCCCCCAACGTCCGCGAATCTGTATAAGCAATTGCATAGTTGGCAAGAGATAATAAACAAGCAACATTACAAAAAACAAAGTATTTCCTAAGGTGCAACACACTTTAACAATTAAATAACATTGCAGCATGGTTATCATATTGTATTACCAGGTAACCATTCCTCTGTCTTACATACTAATACTGAGCAAGTCTTAGCGGTACTTGGAAGGCATAGGAGTGTGTGAAAACGAGCTAGGGAGGGCGGCCGCCCTGTTGTCAAACAGAGCAAACATATGTAGTAAAGTTATTAAGTGACATACAAACACTTATGTTTATGTTCATTATGCTACAATGTAAGTATGTCCCCTCAACCTACTCAAATCTTATATGGAGCGATTGGAGTCGTGTTGGCAGGTGTCTAGTCTCCGTGCTGCAAAATACTGTCTACATGACTCCCTAATAGAGACACTCCCTAGCAATAAATCGTTGTGGGCCTCGGAACTCCCACGCTCCCTCCAACGTCCACGAACCTGTACAAGCAATTGCATAGTGGACAAAGGATAACAAACAAGTAACATTTCAAGAAACAGAGTATTTCCTAAAGTACAACACACTTTATCAACTAAATAACATTACAGCATGGTTATCATATTGTGTTACCAGGTGACCATTCCTCTTTCTTACATACTAACAAATGGGCAAATCTTAGAGGTACTTGAAAGGCATAGGAGCATGTGAAAACGGGCTAGGGAGGGTGGTCGCCTAGTTTTTGAACAGAGCAAACAAATATAATAAAGTTATTAAGTGACATACGAACACTTATGTTTCTTAAAACATAGTAAGGTGGCAAATAGAGTGAAACACAAATAAGGAGAGGAAACTAACCAAACAGAAATGTCAAGGTAATCCATGCTAGGTAGCAATAACAAAGAATAGGGTCCATGTTAATGGACCTCCTCACCTAACCTCAAGGAAAAGAGGTTTCAGGACCATCAAGTCAAGTGGAGTGTCTCTCAGCAAGGAGTCCAGTTCTAGATGCAGGAACAAATGGAAGTCAAGAGTCACATTGTTCAGCAGTCGTATCTCGCATAGGAGGGTTCTTGCCTGAGGCCTGTGTGATTCTTTTCTGGGTGTTACTCACTCTTTGGGGGAGAGGCTGCCACTCTGGGGCCGACACTCTCAACCCATCGGCGTTGTCCCTGTTGCGGTGGGTCTCAGGCGGATCTAGTGGCAACAGGTTCCACCTTTGTAAGAGTTCCCTGGCCTGTTGAGGTGATGAGGCTGTGAATTGCTGTCCTTCCTTGGTTATGTGCAGCTTTACAGGAAACCCCCATCTGTACTTTATGGCTTTATCTCTCAGCAACTTGGTGAAGGGTTGATAGTGGCGACGCAGCTGGAGGGTATGTGGAGAAAGATCTTGGAAGATTTGGATTTCAGCATATTGTTCTGGGAGGGTTCTGTCCCCTGCAAGGGCTCGGAGTAGCTTATCTCTGAAGGTATAATAGTGCAGGCGAGCTATAACATCCCTAGGCTTATCTCCCTCTGCAGTTTTAGGTCTTAGTGCTCTATGCGCTCTGTCAATCAGCATCTCCTGACCTTCTTCCGGGCCTAGTATTGTTGTAAACAGCTCCCTTAGGTATTTTTCCAGATCTTGAGGGGAGACAGTCTCAGGGATGCCCTTTACCCGGATATTATTGCGTCAGGTTCTATCTTCTAAGTCGGCCAGTTTAACTTCTAAGTCAGTGATTTGTTCTGCTAGACTCTGCGAGTAACCAAGCAAGTTAGAGTGATCAATCATCAAATCTTCCTGCTTACGCTCCAGCGCATCAGTTCGCTCTCCAATAGTGGCTATATCACGTTTCAGATCTGCATGACCTTTCTCAAATTTTTTGGACAGAGAATCATGACGCAAAGCCAAGAGCGAGGTGATAGAGTCCATAAGGTTGTTGTTGGCCTCTGTATCTGTGCGTAATGAGCGCCCCACAGATTGGACCAAAGTCGCCCCTCCAAGTGCTTAATTAGAGCTGCTAGCATATGAGGCTTCCTCATCAGAACCTGCCTGAGATCTAGAGGTGGGTTTGCTAAAGTGGTCTACTACCGTGCGTTTTGGAGTGTTATGAGGTTTCTGTTTTCTCTTGAATGCTTGAGGCATCTTGTGCGCCTGCATGGATTATCCGTATATTTAAAAATAAAAGACAGCACTATAATGATCGGCTTCTGTCTGGCTGACTGGGGTCTTGGCATCAAAGAGTGGCTCACATGTTAGAGATCCTCATATGCTTAATGTGACTGAAGGGCTGCAGCACTTAATAGGTCCCCAGTGTCCCTTTCAATAAGAGATGCAGATGGATACTGGTCTTGGGTGTACTACCAAGTAACGTTGCTTAGTATAAGTGGTATCTGTCTAGGGTTCCTAGTCTCCCCCTTGGATGGTGGTATATCTCGCTCCAAGTTCTGGGTCTCTCCCCTGGGGATGTTGCCACCACAGGGCGATGTAGGAGAGGGGATATGGATATGACCCGCAGGTGCTAGGACCAGCGGGAAATGGAAGGGGGAGATCTGTCTCCTGCTTTAATACAGGTGAGAGTTGTGCACCAGGTTAACAGTCAATTCAGGCAATTCAAGGATGTGGAATAATGGCCGCCCTTGTTTGGACCAAAGGCCATAAGATGGTCCGGAACTGGCAGGAGTTTGTCAGTATGTGTCCCTCTGTTGTTATTTCAGGGGGGGACTACTAGAATGCTGCAGAGTGAAGGTGTAATACAGCAGGCAGGGGAGTTGGCAGGGAAGTATTGATAGTATATAGTTATGCAGATGTTTTTATTCTGCAGCGTTCTAAGTTTGAGTCTTACAAGATTTCCACCCTACACTCCTGGGGAGCGTTGTATAGATGGCCACTGGTGTATTAAAGCCCTTTGAACTATATAGTTGTAGGGTGAATTAGACTTGCTTACCCCTATGTCGCTGTGATCAATTTGAGTGCCCGCAAGAGAGAGAGAGCTGCCTCGGCTCCAGGATGTGATGCGGGTAGGAAAATGGCGTCTGTTCGCGCCAAAAGTTCACCACTGCTTCTGAGTGACTGAGGGCCCATGACAAAAGCCGTAAGCTGAGCATGTGAGAGGCCTGGTACTGTCCGTTATACCCCTAATTATCCTGTGTGAGATGGATAAGCCGGGAGGGGTGTCTCCTATGGGTATGCGAGTCGGATGGAGCTGTGGGAGGTCTCCCCACCTGTAGATCTTAGGAGAGCCAGCGGGAGCTGTGTATAGGGCATCAATATCTCTGGAGAGCCTGCGGGTGAGATCAGATAAGCTCCGAAGTGACAAAGTCAGTGAAAATAAGGTATCGGGTCACTTAGCTAGACTCCCGCAGCACAGTGGTACACAGCCGCTAGATAACTGTGTTGGGTGCAGTGAGGAATGGAGATGATCTCTGCTGTTCAGAACTATAAGGTGCAAAGTGCGAGAAGTGTTAGGGATGATCCTTGGGGTAAATAACTTGGAGAAAGAGTAATAAGAGTGGTTTTAGGGAGATTTTATGAAGAGAGCTCCTGCTATGTGCGACCACTCAGAATGGTTGCTGGCTCTTCCCTTCCCGGAAACTTTAATCTTATCTAAGTAAAGCTTATTTATTTTCAGGTATTCTTCTTAGGCCTGCAATTTCTTTGGCTGATGTTGCAGCTGTTTCAACTTTTTGGTTTGAAACTTTAGCGCAACAAGTATCGAATCATGATTTGTCTAGCATTGTTAACTTGATTCAACATGCTAATAATTTCATTTGTGATGCCATTTTTTTATATCATCAAAATTGATGTTAAATCTATGTCTTAAATCTTGGAATGCTGATATGACTTCTAAAATCCAGATTGCTATTTCTTTCTTTCCAAGGAAATAAATTATTTGGTTCACAGTTGGATTTAATATTTTCAACTGTCACTGGGGGGAGGGAGTTTTTTTGCCTCAGGATTAAGATCTAGGGGTAAATCTAAAGCTTCTAGCCATTTTTGTTCTTAAATAAGGAACAGAAACCTAATTCTTCCCCAAGGAATTTGTTTCCAATTGGAAGCCTTCTTCAAATTGGAATAAATCCAAGCCATTTAAGAGATCAAAGTCAGCCCCCAAATCCGCATGAAGGTGCGGCCCTTATTCCAGCTCAGCTGGTAGGGGGCAGATTAAAATGTTTCAAAGATGTTTGGATCAATTCGGTCCAAAATCATTGGATTCAGAATATTGTCTCTCAGGGGTACAGAATAGGATTAAGAGTAAGACCGCCTGTGAGAAGATTTTTTTCTCTCATGCATTCCAGCAAACCCAGTAAAGGCTCAGGCCTTCCTGAAGTGTGTTTCAGACCTAGAGTTATCTGGGGTAATCATGCAAGTTCCTTTTCAGGAACAGGGTCTGGGGTTTTATTCAAATCTATTCATTGTCCCAAAGAAAGAAAACTCATTCAGACCAGTTTTGGATATAAAATTTTGAATCGATATGTAAGAGTACCAACTTTTAACATGGTGACTATAAGGTTTATTCTGCCTTTTGTTCAGCAAGGGCATTATATGCCCACAATAGACTTACAGGATGCATATCTTCATATTCCGATTCATCCAGATCGCTATCAGTTCCTGAGATTCTCTTTTCTAGACAAGCTTTACCAATTTGTTGCTCTTCCTTTTTGGCCTAGCGACAGCTCTAAGAATATTTTCAAAGGTTCTCAGTGTCCTACTCTCTGTTTTCAGAGAGCGGGGTGTTGAGGTTTCCTTATTTGGATGATATCTTGGTACTTGCTCAGTTTTTACGTTCTGCAGAATCTCACACGATTCAACTACTGTTGTTTTTTCAAAGACATGGTTGGTGGATCAATTTACCAAAAAGTTATTTGATTCCTCAGACAAAGGTAACCTTTTTAAGTTTCCAGATAGATCCAGTGTCCATAACTTTGTCTCTAACAGACAAGAGACGTTTGAAATTGGTTGCAGCCTGTCGGAACCTTCAGTCTCAGTCATTCCCTTCAGTAGCTATGTGCATGGAAGTTTTAGGTCTCATGACTGCAGCATCGGACGTGATCCCTTTTGCTTGTTTTTATATGAGACCTCTCCAGCTTTGTATGCTGAACCAATGGTGCAGGGATTATACAAGGATATCACAATTAATATCCCTAAATCCCAATGTTTGACTTTCTCTGACTTGGTGGTTGCATCACCATCGTATAATTCTAGGGGCCTCTTTTGTTCATCCAACCTGGACTGTGTTCATAACAGATGCGAGTCTTTCAGGTTGGGGAGCTGTTTGGGGATTTCTGACAGCATAAGGGGTTTGGAAATCTCAAGAGGCGAGATTACCAATAACTATTTTGTAACTCTGTGTGATTCTCGGGCTCTTCAGTTTTGGCCTCTGTTGAAGAGAGAGCCGCTCATTTGTTTTCAGATAGACAATATCACAACTGTGGCATATGTCAATTATCAGGGTGGGACTCACAGTCCTCAAGTTATGAAAGAAGTATCTCGGATACTTGTTAGGGCGGAATCCAGCTCCTGTCTAATTTCTGCAGTTCTTATCCCAGGTATAGACAATTGGGAAGCGGATTACCTCAGTCGTCAGACTTTACATCTGGGAGAATGGTCCCTCCACCCAGATGTGTTTTCTCAAGTTGTTCAGATGTGGGGGCTTCCAGAAATAGATCTGATGGCATCTCATCTAAACAAGAAACTTCCCAGGTACCTGTCCAGGTCCAGGGATCCTCAGACGGAAGCAGTGGATGCATTGACACTTCCTTGGTGTTATCAACCGGCATATATTTTCCCGCTGAGAGGCCTGGTACTGTCCGTTATACCCCTAATTATCCTGTGTGAGATGGATAAGCCGGGAGGGGTGTCTCCTATGGGTATGCGAGTCGGATGGAGCTGTGGGAGGTCTCCCCACCTGTAGATCTTAGGAGAGCCAGCGGTAGCTGCGTATAGGGCATCAATATCTCTGGAGAGCCTGCGGGTGAGATCAGATAAGCTCCGAAGTGACAAAGTCAGTGAAAATAAGGTATCGGGTCACTTAACTAGACTCCCGCAGCACAGTGGTACACAGCCGCTAGATAACTGTGTTGGGTGCAGTGAGGAATGGAGATGATCTCTGCTGTTCAGAACTATAAGGTGCAAAGTGCGAGAAGTGTTAGGGATGATCTTTGGGGTAAATAACTTGGAGAAAGAGTAATAAGAGTGGTTTTAGGGAGATTTTATGAAGAGAGCTCCTGCTATGTGCGACCACTCAGAATGGTTGCTGGCTCCGCCCTCCCCGGAAACTTTAATCTTATCTAAGTAAAGCTTATTTATTTTCAGGTATTCTTCTTAGGCCTGCAATTTCTTTGGCTGATGTTGCAGCTGTTTCAACTTTTTGGTTTGAAACTTTAGCGCAACAAGTATCGAATCATGATTTGTCTAGCATTGTTAACTTGATTCAACATGCTAATAATTTCATTTGTGATGCCATTTTTTTATATCATCAAAATTGATGTTAAATCTATGTCTTTAGCTATTTTAGCTAGACAAGCTTTGTGGCTTAAATCTTGGAATGCTGATATGACTTCTAAAATCCAGATTGCTATTTCTTTCTTTCCAAGGAAATAAATTATTTGGTTCACAGTTGGATTTAATATTTTCAACTGTCACTGGGGGGAGGGAGTTTTTTTGCCTCAGGATTAAGATCTAGGGGTAAATCTAAAGCTTCTAACCATTTTTGTTCTTAAATAAGGAACAGAAACCTAATTCTTCCCCAAGGAATTTGTTTCCAATTGGAAGCCTTCTTCAAATTGGAATAAATCCAAGCCATTTAAGAGATCAAAGTCAGCCCCCAAATCCGCATGAAGGTGCGGCCCTTATTCCAGCTCAGCTGGTAGGGGGCAGATTAAAATGTTTCAAAGATGTTTGGATCAATTCGGTCCAAAATCATTGGATTCAGAATATTGTCTCTCAGGGGTACAGAATAGGATTAAGAGTAAGACCGCCTGTGAGAAGATTTTTTTCTCTCATGCATTCCAGCAAACCCAGTAAAGGCTCAGGCCTTCCTGAAGTGTGTTTCAGACCTAGAGTTATCTGGGGTAATCATGCAAGTTCCTTTTCAGGAACAGGGTCTGGGGTTTTATTCAAATCTATTCATTGTCCCAAAGAAAGAAAACTCATTCAGACCAGTTTTGGATATAAAATTTTGAATCGATATGTAAGAGTACCAACTTTTAACATGGTGACTATAAGGTTTATTCTGCCTTTTGTTTAGCAAGGGCATTATATGCCCACAATAGACTTACAGGATGCATATCTTCATATTCCGATTCATCCAGATCGCTATCAGTTCCTGAGATTCTCTTTTCTAGACAAGCTTTACCAATTTGTTGCTCTTCCTTTTTGGCCTAGCGACAGCTCTAAGAATATTTTCAAAGGTTCTCAGTGTCCTACTCTCTGTTTTCAGAGAGCGGGGTGTTGAGGTTTCCTTATTTGGATGATATCTTGGTACTTGCTCAGTTTTTACGTTCTGCAGAATCTCACACGATTCAACTACTGTTGTTTTTTCAAAGACATGGTTGGTGGATCAATTTACCAAAAAGTTATTTGATTCCTCAGACAAAGGTAACCTTTTTAAGTTTCCAGATAGATCCAGTGTCCATAAATTTGTCTCTAACAGACAAGAGACGTTTGAAATTGGTTGCAGCCTGTCGGAACCTTCAGTCTCAGTCATTCCCTTCAGTAGCTATGTGCATGGAAGTTTTAGGTCTCATGACTGCAGCATCGGACGTGATCCCTTTTGCTTGTTTTTATATGAGACCTCTCCAGCTTTGTATGCTGAACCAATGGTGCAGGGATTATACAAGGATATCACAATTAATATCCCTAAATCCCAATGTTTGACTTTCTCTGACTTGGTGGTTGCATCACCATCGTATAATTCTAGGGGCCTCTTTTGTTCATCCAACCTGGACTGTGTTCATAACAGATGCGAGTATTTCAGGTTGGGGAGCTGTTTGGGGATTTCTGACAGCATAAGGGGTTTGGAAATCTCAAGAGGCGAGATTACCAATAACTATTTTGTAACTCTGTGTGATTCTCGGGCTCTTCAGTTTTGGCCTCTGTTGAAGAGAGAGCCGCTCATTTGTTTTCAGATAGACAATATCACAACTGTGGCATATGTCAATTATCAGGGTGGGACTCACAGTCCTCAAGTTATGAAAGAAGTATCTTGGATACTTGTTAGGGCGGAATCCAACTCCTGTCTAATTTCTGCAGTTCTTATCCCAGTTATAGACAATTGGGAAGTGGATTACCTCAGTCGTCAGACTTTACATCTGGGAGAATGGTCCCTCCACCCAGATGTATTTTCTCAAGTTGTTCAGATGTGGGGGCTTCCAGAAATAGATCTGATGGCATCTCATCTAAACAAGAAACTTCCCAGGTACCTGTCCAGGTCCAGGGATCCTCAGACGGAAGCAGTGGATGCATTGACACTTCCTTGGTGTTATCAACCGGCATATATTTTCCCGCTTCTAGTTCTTCTTCCAAGAGTGATCTCCAAAATCATCATGGAGCAATCGTTTGTGCTGCTGGTGGCTCCAGCATGGCCTCACAGGTTTTGGTATGCGGATCTTGTTCGGATGTCCAGTTGACAACCTTGGCCACTTCCATTAAGGCCAGACTTTCTATCTCATGGTCCGTTTTTTCCATCAGGATCTCAAATCATTAAATTTGAAGGTATGGAAATTGAACGCTTAGTGCTTAGTCATAGAGGTTTTTTCTGACTCCGTAATTAATACTATGTTGCAGGCTCGTAAATCTGTTTCTAGTAAGATTTATTTTCAAGTTTGGAAGACTTACATTTCATGGTGTTCTTCTCATAAATTCTCTTGGCATTCTTTTAGAATTCCTAGAATTTTTCAATCTATTCAGGATGGTTTGGATAAAGGTTTGTCTGCAAGTTCCTTGAAATGACAAATCTCTGCTCTTTCAGTTTTATTTCACAGAAAGATTGCTAAACTTCCTGATATTCATTGTTTTGTGCAGGCTTTACAGGCTCCTCCTTGGAGTCTTAATTTGGTTTTGAAGGCTTTACAGGCTCCTCCGTTTGAGCCTATGCATTCTTTGGACTTTAATCTACTTTCTTGGAAAATTTTGTTTCTTTTGGCCATCTCTTCTGCTTAAAGAGTTTCTAAATTATCCGCTCTCTCTTGTGAATCTCCTTTTCTGATTTTTCTCCAGGATAAGGCAGTTTTGCGGACTTCATTTAAATTCTTACCTAAGGCTGTGAATTCTAACAACATTAATAGAGAAATTGCTGTTCCTTCCTGAAATATTATGTTGAAGCTACTAGAGATTTCAGGAAGACTTCTAGTCTATTTGTTATCTTTTCTGGTTGTAGGGAAGGTCAGAAGGCTTCTGCCATTTCTATGGCTTTGTGGCTAAAACCTTTGATTCATCAAGCCTATTTGGAGTCGTGTAAAGCCCTGCCTCAGAGAATTACAGCTCATTCTACTTGATCAGTTTCCAATTTCTGGACTTTTAAGAATGAAGCTTCAGTTGATCAGATTTGCAAAGCTGCTACTTGGTCTTCTTTGCATACATTTACTAAATTCTACCATTTTTATGTATTTGCTTCTTCGGAAGCAGTATTTGGTAGAAAACTTCTTCAGGCAGCTGTTTCAGTTTGAGTCTTCTGCTTTTGCCATATGCAATGATTGTACAAGTTCAAAATAATGTATCTATTCCAGGGGTTGGAAATCAATTTTCCCTTTCTCTAGAGGTTAAAAGGGGGCAATAAAGTCAAGGCTCTGATAAATATATGTCAGACGATCCAACAATTGGGCATAACTGTTACTCATATGCCATTGGTCAATATTCACCAGATGCCATTTGCCATTTTGGTTAATAATGTGATGCTCCATAGTATATGCTTGGAGAGGAATACTATAGTGGGGTTTGCAATAGATACTGAGTATTTCACCTCTGATCTTACTAATGCTGTTATAGGTCTTATCCCTGAGGGATATTTAACAGAAGTGTAGATAGTGGAGCAATGTTTCCATTCCCAACCTGATGGATTGTTCACAGTGCAATCTGTATACCCTTTCAAGGAAAAAGAGGGCATATGTAAGATTACGGAATCTGAGATTATCTTTGATCAAAAACTCTCTGATGAAGAATCAGAAGGGTATGCAAAGGAAGAGAAGAAGGGGTAAATATGATTACTAAAGACTTATCTGTACAGCTTGAAGAGACATTTTCCTGGATTTAATGAAATGGTGGAGGAACAGATTTCTTTGGCAGATGGGTGTTCTAGTGAAAGGGAATGCCAACAATTAAGAGAAATCTTAAGGGAATTTAAGGAGATATTTGCCAAAGATTCTTATGACTGTGGTTCAACAGATTCCAACTGATCCTAAAGCACCTCCAGTATATGTGAGACAATATTGTCTACCGTTGGCCTCCTATGAATCTTTAGAAGATATTATTAAGAACTTGGAATCAAGAGGTATTATTAAACCAATACATAGTCCCTTTAATACTCCTACACCAACATCAGGTCATCGTGGGGAGAGAATTACTTATGAAGTATTGCGTGATTATGCATATTGGCCACATATGATAAAAGATGTTCAGACTTATTGTCTGGGGTGTTTGGTCTGTTCAGTTTCAACCAAATTTTCCAACCCACAGGACACCTTTACAAAATCGAGGTATGTCTCTCCCATATTCCGATTTACAAATTGACTTTGTAGGACCACTTACAAAGACATCACGGGGCAATCAATACATGTTAACTGTTACATGTATGTTTACCAAATGGGTGGAGTGTCTTCCACCCCCCTAATTGTAGGTCTGAAACAGCTGCTGCTTTATTAATCAATCATGTTTTCTCTAGGTTTGGACTTCCTCAGAGAATTGAGTCTGATAGAGAAACTCATTTCACAAGTGAAGTGATGAGAAGAATGTGGTCTATCCTGGGTGTGAAAAGGAAATTACATATTTCCTACCATGTTGCCTCGAGTGGTGGAGTTGAACAGTATAATCAGTCAGTTGTAAATATTCTGAAAAAGTTTGTGAAGGAATCAGGGAAAGATTGGGATATTAAGTTGCCTTTTTGATTGGCTATTAGATCCACTCCTAGTACTGCGACAAAAATTTCTCCTTTTGAATTAATGACAGGTAGAAGGATGATACTTCCACAACATTTGTTGTATCGCACTCAGGATCAGAGTCTGATCAATGCAACAACAACCTACCAATATGTTAAGAATTTTAGAAAACATTTGAAACAAGCATTTGCCTTTGCTCAGAAAAATCTTGAGAAAGCCGCAATATGTGCAAAAACATATTATGACATGAAAATCACAAAGAAAGAATATAAGTTGAATGATTAAGTTTATCTTTACAATTTTCTTAGAAATCAAGTTAGAGAGAGGAAGTTTCTCCCATCATGGAAAGGGCCGTATGTCATTATTGATAAGCTTTCACCTGTGGCATATAAGATTCTGATTCCTACAAGTGGGAAGTCATAATAAAAGTGGTTACACAATTACCAATTGCATGCTTGTTACCCTAGGTCAAAGTTTAAACTAGAGGGGGACGAGGATACACAAGCAGACAGCACAAGGGGCCACACTGTGCATGCATGATGACCACACCCTATCCAGATGAGATGGGGGGGCTAAGCTGACCAGATAGACAAGTCAGGATAATGGCAAGAGAGGGTCCAGGGGTAACCTAAGACGGTCTTTTCACATTGAACCCCAGTGAAGGATCCCACCATGTTGATAAGTATGAAACAAACCCACATGAAATAGTTTTGTTAATATGGTTTATGTTCTTTACATTTATATTCAAAGTTTTATTATTGAATCAGGTGAGTTAATCAATTCTGGTTTGCCCTTTATAGTCACAAATATGTTGTTAGGTAATTCCTGTTAACCTGGTCTTATCTGTCGACAATAGCACTGGGTCAATCAGGAATCTGGTAATAATATCATTTTCTTATGGTTTGCCAGGATTATTAGTTTACCTGATTCTTGCCAGCTATGCTTAGAATTTAAATAACAAATATTTCTGTTTCTCTATTATACATGCAAGCTACTGCAAATAAAATCATTTAGTGATTGTTTTCATTAGTTTTAACCTGATAATCCTTAAATCATTGTAATGATGTATGCTTATTGATTTGCTTGATTCAAATATTGCTTATTATTTCCAATAATTATTTTAATAAACTATGTGTTTATTGATCTGGTCTCAGTTTAATTAATAGACAAATCAGAACTAAAAGGATTCAGGTTTTATATATATTATCCTTTGCTTCTGATATAATTCAGAGTGTTATTAAATTGCACACATTGCCCCTGCAAAGTTGGTAACCGCTATTATATATATATTGAATTACATTATCAGAATCATATAGATGTTCCATAATATTTATTGTATCTAAACACATAATACACTTTGCGGGTACACTACTGAAATAATAATAATAAAAATTATAATAAGGATAATATTCAATACATTATATAATGGCTGTTTTTATTTTTATCCCTCCCTCTCTAGTGACTCTTGCGTGGAGTTCCACATCTTGGGTATTGCTATCCCATACGTCACTAGCTCATGGACTCTTGCCAATTACATGAAAGAAAACATAATTGGGTGAGGCTTCCGGTGGGAGGAGCAGTGTGAGTGCGAGAGGCTCACGCCGCACCAACGCCATTGCACTTGCAATCGTGCAAACGCCTAATTTCCATAGGCTGTGAATACTCGCCACAGCCCGGATTCCAGAGAGTGGTTATTGGACCACAGGCATTCTGAGAAGCTTTCCCCCAGCAAGAGACTGGTTGGCTGCGGTCACACTGAAACAAGCTCATAACTCAGGAGGGGGCCCAAGCCGTACTGCCCGATAGCATCTGGGGGCAGGTCAGAGTGTCCAGTTCGGGACGGCTTCCTCGTGTGAGAGGCGGTGAAGTCCCATTCTGTGAGCGGTGGATGTTGCCGCCGCCCGGCCTGCCTGAGGACATCGACTCCACCTGGTTGGAGTGGCCTGTGATGTGATGACTCATCCCTCCCTGGCAAGTTCTGAACACGGTCGGTTGGAATCGTTACTGATTGCACATAAGTCCCGGTAGGCTACCGGGTGAAGGTAAGAGGAGGAGGAGAGGAGGTCGGGTGGAATCCTAAGGTTTCAAGTGGTGGTGCAACATAAAACCCTATTTTTTCATTAAAGTACTTAACTGCCTGGGCTGTTAAGCTGGAGCTAGTGCACGGAACCAGTGAGCCCACCTGACTTGATATTATTACTGTCTGGACACTATTAAGAGGCTGAGGGATTAAGAGACTGTGTGAGTGTCTCGGCCAAGACTTGATTGCTTATGTCCTCAGTTTTCATCATATATTGGCATTCTGTGGAATGGACTTGGGCTATATAGCTCTATTATCTCTGTTATTACTATCATCAATGTCATCACTGACTCCCACGCTAAGAATCTAGACGGCACCAAATGCTTGGGACTGGGTGGCTGGTGAAATTGTTATAAGAGGGTACAGCCTCCCCCCTTCAGGACCCGTCTGATAATTTACAGCATTAACTTTGATACTTGACTGATACTTATACTGCTGGTAATCGGCTGTGGATAGTCTCTGAGCGTGGATGACCTCCTACATATCACCTTTGGACTCTCCCCTTAATGAGCATAAGCATGTTATATGACATCATAAGGGGTGTCTGTTAGTATAATAACTATTGATGAAACACGTATAATTTCATTTTTATGCTGTTTATGCTGCTTAAAAGCTGATTGAGAGTTAGCAGTTTAGAGCGCTTTATGATATCATACTGTATTTGTGTCACTCCATGTATATGTTCTTGCAGGTGTTATTAGCAGCGCCTTGGATCAGAATATTTGAGTGTCATCTGAGGAGACGCTAGACATAGATACTTTGTTATATCAAATTGTTAGATTTTACCCAGATCTATTATAGGCAGTTAGATTTCTGTATGTGTGTTGAAAACATCCAGATCTACTGTGGTTAAAACACGTTGATTCCTACACAGAGCATCGCTTCTGGGTGTACACACTGTCTAAACTGGGTAAACCATTGTTATTGGGGCAAGAGGGGTTACAGCCGCCTTTAGAGTGTCTGTTAGTGTTCTGCTAGTGTTTTGCGTACTGCAGAAAAGTGTTCTCGGACATACCTGCTTTATATATACAACTGCAACAGAATTTATATCTCATAAAAGTTACTTAGGGGGTCGTACAGTATAGAATAGTTTTATCATCCTGTCTGAGGGGTGCCACCATAGTAATAGATAGCTATTAACAACATCTCCCCAATCGCTGTGTATCTCTTAGAAAGTTTTATGAGTTAGGATTTGCATTATCATTGTCCAATCGTGTATTGTGACTACAACATCACTGTAAAATATTTATCTAGGATTAACGTGTTCCCTTTTCGCCAGGAGCTGCTGTGTGGCAAAGAGTTAAGTCTAGTAGATAAGCGGCTTGTCAAATTTTAATAATCATGGCTCTCAGCGGGCATACTTGCTCTTTGTTAGTGTAGCTGTAGGTTTAGGTATTTAAGAGTGGGCTAAGTTTTTATCTGGTGATCCTTTCGGTCTTCCATTTTTGTCTAAGCTAAACATAGATAAACACTGTGGTGTTGTTTTCTTATCTCCTCATTATAGTATTTTATTGATCGGTGGATGGTACTTGCACTTTCACTTGGGATTTTCCCCCTCAACTAATCCCCCCTCTTCACCTGGCACATACCTCTCACTCACTAGAATATTTGTAATCAGTATTTGTATACTGTCGCACGCACTCCCTTTCCTCCCCACCCGGGGTGTTTTTTTTTTTTTGTTTTTTTTCTCACTTCACATTATTGCATGTAGGTGATCTTATTATATGGATAAATTTCTTTCACCCAAATCGCACGTAATGCCAGCCAAAATGAAGGATCGGAGGCCCAGGAATAGTTTGGAACCCAACTCTGAGCCCAGGCCTGAGATAAGTAACATAAATATAAACAAAGCTGATATTGAGGAAATATCAAAACAAGTCGCACACCTACTTTTACCACAATTTGATCTCATTAAAACAGAGATTTCCAACTTGTCCTCAGAAATGAAAAATTTTACTGCACGGCTGTCAGAAGCCGAGGCTAGAATTTCAGACATAGAGGACTCTGCGTTTAAATCTGATCAACTAAGTCAACAGAACTGCACAAGAATAAATGACCTTAACAAAAAAATTGAAGACCTAGAAGACAGATCGCGTAGAAACAATTTAAAAATTATCGGTCTTCCAGAAAGCACTGAATATAAAGATCTAAATCATTTCGCTGCTATCACGCTTCCACAGCTCCTGGGCATTAACCAACAAAATCAGGGTATTGTTGTGGAGAGGGCCCATAGGATGGGCGCTATCAGGCAGTTAACAGAAAACTCTATCCAGAAGAGGCCAGTCATGGTGAAATACCTAAATTTCCAGGACAAAATTAACATTTTAAGGGCTTACAGAAAGATACAAAACCTGGAAATAGATCAGTATAGAATCCTACTAGTCCAGGACTACTCAGTTCAGATTGCTAATAAGCGAAAGGCAATGGCACCACTCTGTACTGCTCTCATAAATCTTGGCCTCCCCGCTAGACTAATCTACCCTGCTAAGATTAAGTTGTTTCTAGATAATGAACTAATTACACTAAACACACCCCAAGATGCTAAGTCGTTCTTAGATAAATACAAAGAGAGCCACTAGCTTAGGATGGCAGGGAGTTTAGTGTATCATATAATTTTCTTTTTTTTTTCTCTTTTATTTTGTTTGAATTAGATATTTGTGTTTTAAGCAGACTGATGCTGATGTTGTTTATTTGGCTTTTAAAGTATTATGTACTAGGATGTATGAATTTCATAGGCGCCTCAGCACTTATGGTGTGGGGAAGTTCGGACGGGACTGGGTGGCCGAGGGTTTTTTTTTTTTTGTTTTTTTTTTCTTCTCTCTCTCTCTCTTGCAATAACACCAAAAAATAAAATTAGATGTCGAAATTAAAGGTCATTTCGTGGAATATGAGGGGTATCACAAGCCCGATTAAACGTAAAAGAATATTAGCCCAACTTAATAAATCTAAAGCAGACATAGTTCTCTTACAAGAGACACATCTATCTGAGCAAGAGCATAAAAAACTGCGAGTCAATTGGGTACAGGAAGTCATCTTTACCACCTGCGCATCTCGCAAGCGTGGGGTGGCTATTTTATTCCGGAAAAATTTTGAGTATCAAATTATTTTCAAGAAGTGGACCCAAATGAGCGTTATATTATTCTGAAATTAAAATTGGGTTCATCTATCTATACTATCTGTAATGTGTATGGCCCAAATCACATGGATGAATCATTTTGGGTTAATCTGAAAGTCAGACTATTTAATTATGTAGACTCTAACTTGTTAGTGGTAGGTGACTTCAACCTGGTCTTTAACAATATAGATAGACTACAGCCTAATAAGCTTTCACCTCCCAGAATTTCACATAAAGAAGCAAGAGTTCTCAAAACCTTTTGTAGTGCACTTAAAATTAAGGATATATGGCGGCATCGGTTTCCTAGCACACGTGCATTCACATGTGAATCCAAACAGTATAAATCATATTCGCATATAGATTTTTTTGGGGGTTCAGATAGAATATTGAGGAATACTGATAAAGTTGAGATCGGAGATTTCACTATCTCTGACCACGCTCCCATATCCCTTGTAATCGGACTAGGTGGTCCCACCTTTGATTCTGTCAGAGGATATACTTTCCCACGCTATTTAGCTAATAATGCCGGGTTTATTAATCATATTCGCAATAGCTGGCTCGAATATGTGCTACAAAACAAACAGTCTACTCATAACTCAGAAATCTTCTGGGAAGCCGCCAAGGCGGTGATCAGAGGAGAAGTGAAAAAATACACTTGTAAACTTAGAAATAAATTACGTCTTAAGGAAACTGAGCTATCCAACTACTTGAGAAATTCCTATAATAGGTACATATCAATACCTAATGATAAGAACTGGCAGACCTATGTCAAAGCTAAACAAGAATGGGAAACTATATCACTACAGAAGGCCGCTACTCAGGAACTCCGTTCCAGAGCCAAATTTTATAGATTCGGCAACAAGGTGGGTAAATTACTAGCAAATTGTGTGAATAGTTACCAGGTTCATAAAAATATCCATGCTATAAAGATAGATGGGAAAAGATTAACGGATCCTGTCGACATAAAAGCTGGTTTTTATGAATTCTTCAGAAAACTCTATGCAGCACCCCAGATTGATGTGTTTAACAAAGAGAGGTTCTGGGGAACAATTCGGCTCCCGGTGTTATCTGCACAAGAGGCTGAAAATCTTAATCAACCTATTACTAGCACGGAAGTAAGTCAAGCTATTGACAAATTGAGAGTGGGCAAGGCAGCCGGCTCAGACATACTCCCGGCTGAACTATACAAAATTCTCAGAGATGAGTTGAATACATCCTTGGTAAATATTTTTAATGATTATCTATGTAATGGTAAAATACCTTCAAAATACTTTGCAGAATCTAAAATTATTTTGATCCCAAAAAAGGGCAAAGATCCTGAGTTAGTTGATTCGTATCGACCTATTTCATTGCTAAACTCAGATTATAAGATATTTATCTCTATTCTGGCACACAGACTCAACTTAACTTTTGGACCATTAATTCATGGTGACCAGGTCAGCTTTATGACACATCGGAACGCTGCGGCGAGTATTCGCAAAATCTTTTTACTTATAGATTTTTTCCAAACAACATGTATAGGTGGACAGGTAGATCCCGCTATCCTATCTCTCGATGCCCAAAGGCGTTCGATTCTATCACATGGGATCACTTATTCCATGCCATGAATCAATTTGGATTTAGCGGGCATTTCCCTAACTGTATTCGGGCCCTATATGCGAATGCGTTATCCGTATTATTGGTGAATGGTTCACCATCAGATCACTTTCCTATCAGGACCGGTACTCGTCAAGGATGCCCGATTTCACCCTTGTTGTTCAACCTGGCAATCGAACCCCTTGCGGTCAGGCTAAAACTTCATCTTAACGGGATTTGTTTAGGAGATAATTACTTTAAATTACTACTTTATGCTGTTGATCTGCTACTTTTTCTTAATAATCCACAATCTGAGATTCCTGGAATTTTAGAGATTATTGACAAGTTTGGGTCATTCTCGGGCTACAAAATCAACGTTACCAAATCCGACTTGCTCTGGTTAAACCCAGTAGCTCACTTAGATTATGTACCCCCGTTTAATGTGGCAGAACAATACATCACCTATTTAGGTATTAACATTAGTAGAAATCCAGCGGAATGGTACACCCTTAACTACACCCCTTTATTAACCAAGATAGAAGCAGACTTTAGGAATTGGGCAAATATCCCACTATCACTTACTGCCAAAATTAATTTGATAAAGATGACTATTCTACTAAAAGTGTTGTATATTATGCAGAATATTCCTAATATGCTGTCAAATTCAGATCTGAAACTATTGGACAGTTATATTAGGACATTCATTTGGGGCAGCGGTCGGAAACGTATTTCGCTACTTAAGCTGGCTCAACTTAAACGATTCGGTGGACTAGCTCTACTGATATTTTCAATTTACAATAAAATCTGCCTGGCTAAAGTAGCCATGTATTGGTTGACTGGTGGCTCACATGTTGCATCCTTCGATCTTGAACAAAAACTAGTCCACCCCTTCTCGCTCTCTGCTTTATTACATACCCCCCGTAAAAGTATACCAAGTAAGTTCAAGAAGAAGTGTACACTGATAAATGTTATCACAGCCTGTCAATTTATTCAGTCCTGTATGGACGATAACTCCTTATTTCCGATGCTGTCCCTATTACGAAGAACCCCTGCTTTACCCCTGGTCTAAATAATAAATTGTTTAATAGATGGGCTGCACAGGGTCTATCTCATCTAATTCAGTTACGAGATCTTGAGAGTACTTCTATATTTCCCTTTTCAGTTCTTAA
This sequence comes from Bombina bombina, assembly GCF_027579735.1. Taxonomy (NCBI): domain Eukaryota; kingdom Metazoa; phylum Chordata; class Amphibia; order Anura; family Bombinatoridae; genus Bombina; species Bombina bombina. The sequence goes on from NC_069505.1 coordinate 531,197,504, forward strand.
AAACCGTTATCAACTTAATAATGTAGACTTTTACGCATATTTACAACTCCGACACTGGTACAATGCCTCCACTCAAAACCATACTAGAGAATGGACCAATGCCGCCATTAGAATGGGTTTGTCGCTATATAAACTAGGAAAACACTCTAGTAGTTACTGGTATAGAATGGTGCTTACACCAATGGGGGAACAAAACCTTGAGGATATATGTGCTAAGTGGTCCTATGCTAATTTAGCTTTGGATAGCGTCAAGTTGAAATCAAGTATAATTGCGGCGTCATGGCGGGAATCACACTTTAAAATATTGAATCGTGTATACACGCCGCCAGTAAGCCTGAATAGTTCGGTAACTTATTAAATCTATGTCCACGGTGCTGTTCTGATAAGGCCGACCTGGTCCACATGTTTTGGAGCTGTCCGAAAATGTTACAGTTTTGGCGCCGTGTGCAATTTTGGTTGAATAAGATACTAAGGTCACAAATAATACTTCACCTGAAGCAAATACTTTTTTTGGCTGAAGCCTCTGACCACATACAAAATGTCACCTTTGTTAACACCGCAATTCTTGGGGCTAGATACTTAATTTTGAAAAATTGGAAGGACAAACAAGCACCCACGATTAATAACTTATCATATTTACTACACTCACAATATATCATAGAACAGATGGACAATGCTAACAGTGGCCCTAATCAGCAGGAAAGATTTGCTAGTAAGTGGTTAGAGTTCATTAATAGGTACAGAATTACTACATAAATATGCAGGAAATTTCTCTTTTTTTTTTTGTCTTGTTTTATTCCCCTGGCCAGCCCTTTCCCACCCGTACCCTCAGGGCCAGTCGCCCATCCCAAAATTAATGGACATACTGGTCTAGAGTTAATAACTTTGTATGCTTAGATCCAGCACAGATTATACTATTAATGCATTATACTTTAATCCTCGTTCTTTTACTCGTACTGATGTTGATTTTTTGAAAAACTGATCGTGACTGCCATGTTCATGAAATTCTATAGATATACTTTGATAAAATGAGGTTAACAAAGAAATGTGTAATGTAGTAGAACAGACGCCACATGTAGAGTATTCATTAGAGAAGTGTTATGTTGATATGTTATTTCTTTGGCTTTCTGTTTTTCTGTTCTGTTATAATAACCTCAATAAAAATATAAATATAAAAAAAAAAAAGAAAGAAAACATAATTTATGTAAGAACTTACCTGATAAATTCATTTCTTTCATATTGGCAAGAGTCCATGAGGCCCACCTCTTTTTTTATGGTGGTTTTGATTTTTTTCTATAAAGCACAATTATTTCCAAATTCCTTTGTTGACGCTTTATTACTCCTTTCTTTATCACCCCACTACTTGGCTAGTCGTTAAACTGAATTGTGTTTGTGGTGAGGGGTTTATTTATAGGCATTTTGAGGTTTGGGAAACTTTGCCCCTCCTGGTAGGATTGTATATCCTATACCAGTGTTTTTCAACCAGTGTGCCGTGGCACACTAGTGTGCCGTGAGAGATCCTCAGGTGTGCCGCGGCAGACTGACAACAGTGCGGGGGTGTCTCTCTTTCAAATTTTTAAATATGCTCATCAGGCATCATTTACAACCATGACATTGACATTCATTCACAGACAATCATTATGATTGATTGTGAATGAATGTCAATATGTCATGTATAGTTTGTAGGATTTGAAAAAATGTAAAGAAAAGCGACAGTATACTAGCACTCTTGTGGTGATAGAAGGGTCATATGGAAGGTGATAGGAAGAATCGCCTAGGTCAGGTTAAATATAAAACATAACATTTATTAAAGTAAATTAATATATACAATAAACTGTATAAAGTGTGTGTAGTGTCTTTAAAACTTAGAATAAAAATGTAAGGAAAGAGACTGATATCCACATGAACAATTGATTGCTAGAGTGCCAACCTCCACACAGTTCCAGTGCAAACTAACGAAAAAGCTCAATGCCAAATTATTAACTGAAAAGGGGATTGACCCCAACAACAATATTAACTAAGTAAGTGCATTAAGGAGCTCTAGTAAACACCGGTCTGTGTGGATATGGGGACAAAGTCCCACAAGTAACAAAATTAACAGACTGCTAAATAAACGGATATCGTCCCCTGTTAATGCCTGATGTGCATTTCGCCGTTGTACCGGCTTCCTCAAAGGCAGTACAGTGTGTGTGTATATATATATATATATATATATATATATATGGGTGTGTGTGTGTGTGTATATATATATATATATATATATGTGTGTGTGTGTGTGTGTGTATATATATATATATATATATATATATATATATATATATATATATATATATATATATATATATATATGTGTGTGTGTGTATATATATATATATATATATATATATATATATATATATATATATATATATATATGTGTGTGTGTGTGTGTGTGTATATATATATATATATATATATATGTGTGTGTGTGTGTGTGTATGTGTGTGTGTGTATATATATATATATATATATATATATATATATATATATATATATATATATATGGGTGTGTGTGTGAAGAATTGGGTTTCAGAAGTCAGCGCTCATAGAAGGGAGAGAACAAAAATAAAGAAACAAATTATGGTGCATTATGACAGCACTGGTGTAAGGTGCTTGTAAGCTATAAGGAACTCAATTGCAGATTCCCTGTTAGCTGTTATTATTTTACTGTTATATGATTAAGTTTCCTATTTTGGACAAAATTAAGCAGAAACAATGTATCATCTGAACCACTTCCTAGTTGTGAGTATCTCTTTAAGTGAGTAAATGCAACTATTTATTTTAGTTCAAGTTTGTTTCACTGTGTAAACAGAGTTCCTCTATTGAGTGAAAGGAATTCTTAGTTAGCAGTGATAAAATTTCTTAAGTTGCTGAGAGAATCCTTAGAATGTTCTCAGGTTAGGTTTATATGCAGTTAGTTTCATTTGCAAGTAACTGCAATCTTTAGGCGGAGATATATCAATTAGGATAACTGTTAGCTAGAACAAACATAAGCTGATTACAATGATCCTCTGTTCTGTGTAAATTGTTGCAACACAATTCAGGTAAGTAATTTGGCTGAGGCTAACTTAATGTTATGAAGTTGTTCCCTTCAGAGAAAGTCCCACCTGTTATTTAGGCAATAAGGCAGAGTGTTTTAATAACTTGAATCAAGTTACCTGAATCTGCCCGGTGAGATGTTGAGCTGCCGATGTGAGGGAGCAGGCAGAGAAGAAGATCAGGAGCCAATATGTGCGGTAAACATTACCTACTCAACAGCCTTGTATGTCTAGGTAGTTTGTGAAGTTCTGGAAACCTGCACAGATCCGGATGGCTGTAGATTGAAAAACCTGTCAGTGACAGGGTCCGTTGCTGAATGTTGAAACACGGTCTTGCCGGACCAGAAATTACATCACTTGTGGGCGTGCCCTTACGTGTTTCGTGAACAGCGTTCACTTCATCAGAGAGTATGCCCACATTGCAATGAAGAGCGCTTTTATAGTGTGTCAGAGCTGCTAATTATAATTGATTGGATGCAAATGTAAATGTTTGCTGCACCATGTTTTCAATTAGTGTATTATTTATAAGACTCAATTCATGTACATAAACGATGTGGTTATTTGAAAAAACTAAATGACACAAGCAAATTTAAACGTAAGTTAACATTACAAAGATATTTTTCAAAAACAGAGAAATCTAAGAAAGAAATAGAAAATCCTATAGCCCTAAGTCAGGATGATACTGACGCTTTAACAAACATGTTAAAATTAGAGAGAGAATCTAACCCATTAACTCCTTCTTCGACCCCCACATTGAATACTGATGAAGGTGAAAAGCCTTTTAAACACAGTACCCTTAAACCAAAATCCATTTTTTACCCGGTCCATTCAAAGGGCAAACACCTTTCCCTATTTGAAGACTTGGTAAAACAAGACATGGAAGAAATGTGTAAAAATTGACACTTATAAGAGAAATCTTACTTTCAAGGAAAGAACTGCACTTATAAATTTAAGAAATAACAATGATTTGGTTTGCGGACAAGGGAGGAGGAATTGTAGTACAGAACTATTGGGACTACATGTTAGAAGCAAATCGTATCCTCTCAAATACCCAAACATATGAATTTCCTAAAACAGATCCTACTGATAATTATTTAGAACAATATTTAGATCTAATCAGGAAGGCAAAAAGGGAGAACATTCTTAATACTGATGAATTTAATTTTCTCAAATTTGAGACCCCTGAAGTGGCAACTTTTTATCACCTTCCCAAAGTTCACAAAAACGACCCCCCCCCCCCGGGGAGGCCCATAATCTTGGGTGTAAATAGCTTAACTAGCCATTTATCAGAGTACATAGACCATTTTTTTGCATTCAGAAGTACCCAAATTGGAGTCATTTTTATGAGATAATCCTCATTTATTATCCTTAATAGAGAAGTTTTTTTAGAAAGAAAATTACCATTTGGCTTCCCTTGATGTGACTTCCCTATATAGTACTATACCCCATGAAAAAGGGATTAATAGCGTACAGTATTTTTTAGAAAATACGAGTCAAATGAATAAAACACAAATATCTTTTATTGGGGAAGCTATTAAATTTATACTGGGGAAGAACTATTTTTCTTTTAATAACACCATTTACCTCCAAAAATGTGGGACTGCTATAGGGACAAAATTTGCTCCTAATTTCGCAAATTTATACATGGGGAAATTTGAAAAAATCTATGGCCTAGATTTAGAGTTCGGCGGTAGCCGTCAAAACCAGCGTTAGAGGCTCCTAACGCGGGTTTTTTACGCACTCCGGTATTTAGAGTTTATTTACCGCGACTCAAAATACACCTAACGCTCAACTTTCTACCGCCACCTCAGACCCAGTAGTAAACATATACCGCACAAAAAAACATCCACGAATCACAAAACAAATATTACACAAAGTACACTTACACTCATACAAACACAACACTATCTTTATTTTTCGGAATTGTTATTTTTTCTTTAAAATACAAAGGATTAAAGTTGCGAGATCTCGGGTGTTTGAAAAAAATCCACACAAATCCATTTTCCCATTGACTTACATGGACATACGGGAAAAGACCCTCATATACCTACATCTAACGAATAACATTATCACAAACATACACTCATCGATGCATACAAACAATATACACCACATTACATACACAAAATATTTATTTATTACAAAAAGAACACGATTTAGTTACTTTTTCACACAAGCTCATGACGTCACTCACTTTACGAGGAAAACCAGTCTTAGAAAAAAAAATATAGAAATCTTTGGAGCCTCCATTGACTTCTATTGGGAAGACGTGCTCGTGCACGCGAAACCCTCATTTCCCTAACGCACGCAAATAGCGTAGACGGAAAAACTCCAAATACCAGCGCTAGAAAATACATGCTTTTATGCGTTAGACACAGCTATGATAAATAGATCAAGAAATGACTATTTCCCTATGGTGGATTTATGTTTTTTAATATTAAATATTCACCACACCATAAATATTTTTAACACTTTTAGATTACATCAACTACAAATCCCCATCACTAGTAACACATTATTATTTCAATAAAATTACATTTACAATTAAAATATAATTCAATACACATTTCTGGATTCACAAACACTACACAATGGGAAACATCTCTCATTTACCTTTATTATTGCATTTCTGTTATTCAACTCATATGCTTGCAGCAACTGCATATCTACATAGGCTTAACACATGATCACTCATGGATGCACATACATTACTTTTAACATTCACTCATACATGTGCATTCAAATGATGGGGGAAAAACACATTACATTCTCTCGAGGAATCACAAAACACAACATATGGATTTTACTGTACTTTTAACATCATGATTCCATCACCAGAAACCATTAGGAATTACCTACAACAAGAACATCATTACACCAGATTACAGATGTCACTTTATGGGAAGGAACAACAATGCCAGACCGCTATATAGAAGTCAGCATATGTGGGACACAATCACAATATATACGTACATGTACATAACACGCATCACCCATCACGCAACCACAAAGCACACATTTAGATTTTATTCAGCACACAATAACAATGTAGCACAATACAACAACACAATGAGGATTTCACAACTACATAGGCAGGTTAATAATATCATGACGTCATTACAAGATTCAACCATACACATCACAGATTCACCACTGTACCGCCCCTTTAGGAACTTTAACACTCAATACTACAATACAACATATACGTAAAACACACTTTTGAACAGCATTATTATGGAGATTTCAATGGGACAATTCAGAAATATTGTCAGATCGCACATCAATTATATATATAATACTACAGATGGCAGCCGGAAGTTATTCAGTATTCGTGCAATTTTTATGGGACGCATACAATATCGTCAGATCGAAAATCACTTATATATATAATACTACAGATGACAGACGGGAAGTTCGGAATTATTATTGCGATTTTAAAGGGACGCGTACAATATTCACATCTCGGCAATCACTTATATATACAATACTACAGATGACAGCCGGAAGTTATTCAGTATTAGTGCCATTTGAAAGGGACGCATACAATATTGACAGCTCGGCAATCACTTATATATACAATACTACAGATGGCAGACGGGAATTTCGGAATTATTATTGCGATTTTAAAGGGACGCGTACAATATTCACATCTCGGCAATCACTTATATATACAATACTACAGATGACAGCCGGAAGTTATTCAGTATTAGTGCGATTTGAAAGGGACGCGTACAATATTCACATCTCGGCAATCACTTATATATACAATACTACAGATGACAGCCGGAAGTTATTCAGTATTAGTGCCATTTGAAAGGGACGCATACAATATTGACAGCTCGGCAATCACTTATATATACAATACTACAGATGGCAGACGGGAATTTCGGAATTATTATTGCGATTTTAAAGGGACGCGTACAATATTTTACAGCTCGGCAATCACTTATATATACAATACTACAGATGGCAGACGGGAAGTTCGGAATTATTATTGCGATTTTAAAGGGACGCGTACAATATTTTACAGCTCGGCAATCACTTATATATACAATACTACAGATGGCAGACGGGAAGTTCGGAATTATTATTGCGATTTTAAAGGGACGCGTACAATATTGACAGCTCGGCAATCACTTATATATACAATACTACAGATGGCAGACGGGAAGTTCTGAATTATTATTGCGATTTTAAAGGGACGCATACAATATTGACAGCTCGGCAATAACTTATATATACAATCCTACAGATGGCAGATGTTCCTTTATCATTTACAAACAATATTGCAGCAACATTGATCGATCACATTCGATGCACATTATACACAACTATGCACTTTCATTCATGTTAGCCTGGACGTGTGCTTGTTACTATAACATCGCGTTTAGGAAATATTGATTACGCATATGAACAAACATTACAAACATGCACTGTATGTGTGATATTTGACACTTTCACATTGAGAATCATTGTTTGAAACTAACATTTCAGCAAACAACAAATAAACGCCCACTGTGAAAGCATTCGCGCCGCTCACATACAAACAGGTGAATACAATCAGCAATCATTACAAACTCACTACCATTGGACTAATTGTACTATAAATCCCCCAAACAACATGGCCAATGCATCACTTGTGATCCACATCAGATCAAGTGCTTACCTTGTTACGCTGTTTTGAAAGATGGATGACGATGACATGGTAGACGCTGCTGGTGGTGCTATTGGCGAACTAGCTGTTGGTCGAATCAGGCAGCCTCGGCGGCTCAGACCGAGACGAAGGGGTCGTCTGGTTCGAGGTCCTCGTGTCTACAGGGTGAGACCCACCTTGGAAAACATGAGTGACTTTGAGGTTTTTGATAAGTATCGGCTCGATCGCGAACAGCTCATTGGCCTTTACGAGCTTCTTAAACCTCATTTGGAGCCACGTATACAAATAAGGACTGCTGTTCCCCCCATGAGTAAGATGCTAAGCTGTCTATACGTCCTGGCCTCCGGGAGTTTTCAATCCGGAGAACTGTACATGCATGGCCTGGCTCAAGGTACATTCTCTGGGGTGTTTGATAACTTTCTGAACGCCATGGTACGTATCAGTAAGCAATACATAGGATTCCCACAGAATGATGGTGATTGGAGGCGCCTGAAGCGGGAATTCTTTGATATTGCTCAATTGCCCAATGTCTTGGGAGCCATTGATTGTACCCACATTGCGCTGCGTGCTCCAATTGATGACTTGCCCTTCAGAAATCGCAAACATTTTCATAGCCTCAACGTGCAGTATGTTTGTGACGCACGGATGAGGATTATGCATGTGTATGCGAATTTTGGAGGTGCTTGTCATGATGCCCGCATCCTCTCTCTGTCGTCCCTGTGGAGACAGTTTGAGGAAAGACAAATGCCCCCTGGTTATCTCGTTGGTGAGTATTTGTGCACAACATGGTTAATTATTTTGACAATTGCCCCTGTATTTTTTAACTGTTAGCGTCATGTTCAGCTATAGGATTAAATTTAACCATTTGTTATTTACCGACGCTAATGTCTATTTTTATTGAAATGCAGATATGTAGCATGTCTTACCTTAAGTGTTCAGATAGAGAATGCAATGTAAACATGTAGTTAGCATTTTACACAAGGTTTGTTTTAGGAGAAATACGCATATGTAGCATGTCTTAGATGAAATGGCAAGATATTATCTCATGCAATTTAACCCTGTCATTGTCTTTTTCTGCTAATGTCTATTTTTATTGAAATGCAGATATGTAGCATGTCTTACCTTAAGTGTTCATATAGAGAATGCAATGTAAACATGTAGTTAGCATTTTACACAAGGTTTGGTTTAGGAGAAATACGCATATGTAGCATGTCTTAGATGAAATGGCAATATATTATCTCATGCAATTTAACCCTGTCATTTTATTTTTCTGCTAATGTCTATTTTTATTGAAATGCAGATATGTAGCATGTCTTACCTTAAGTGTTCATATAGAGAATGCAATGTAAACATGTAGTTAGCATTTTACACAAGGTTTGTTTTAGGAGAAATACGCATATGTAGCATGTCTTAGATGAAATGGCAAGATATTATCTCATTCAATTTAACCCTGTCATTGTCTATTTCTGCTAATGTCTAGTTTTATTGAAATGCAGATATGTAGCATGTCTTACCTTAAGTGTTCATATAGAGAATGCAATGTAAACATGTAGTTAGCATTTTACACAAGGTTTGGTTTAGGAGAAATACGCATATGTAGCATGTCTTAGATGAAATGGCAAGATATTATCTCATTCAATTTAACCCTGTCATTGTCTATTTCTGCTAATGTCTAGTTTTATTGAAATGCAGATATGTAGCATGTCTTACCTTAAGTGTTCATATAGAGAATGCAATGTAAACATGTAGTTAGCATTTTACACAAGGTTTGGTTTAGGAGAAATACGCATATGTAGCATGTCTTAGATGAAATGGCAAGATATTATCTCATTCAATTTAACCCTGTCATTGTCTATTTCTGCTAATGTCTAGTTTTATTGAAATGCAGATATGTAGCATGTCTTACCTTAAGTGTTAATATAGAGAATGCAATGTAAACATGTAGTTAGCATTTTACACAAGGTTTGGTTTAGGAGAAATACGCATATGTAGCATGTCTTCGATGAAATGGCTAGATACAGATTTAGATATAATTTTTTTTTTTTTTTTTATGTTTCTGACAACTTTTAATATGGATTATGGTTTTTAAAAAATATATTTATACAACAATATACTAGTTTAAGTATTCTGTTTGAATTATGTTCTGTTCTAAATTTATAGGTGATTCTGGGTACATGAGCCGGCCTTGGCTCATTACCCCCTTGCGTAGCCCAACTGATGTGTCTGAGGAGCGCTACAATAGGGCTCATAAGAGAACCAGGGCGGTGGTTGAAAGGATGTTCGGGCTCCTGAAGATGAGATTCAGGTGCCTGGACCGTTCTGGAGGAGCACTCCAGTACAACCCAAAGAAGGTGGCTAAGATCGTTGTAGCCTGTAGCGTCCTGCATAATATTGCACAGCGGGCTGGGATGCTGCAGGCCGTCCCGGTGGACAGAGACCTCCTCAGAGATGAGGAGGATGATCCTGTTCTAGAGGGGGAATTCCAGGACGAGGGACTTGATGTCAGAGCAGACGTCATCAACCGCCACTTTAGACGGTAAATAATAGAAGTTACACTGGAGTATTTTCAATAGATGTGAACTCTAGGGAAATGACAAGTAGAGAATTGTGCAAACATGTTAGTATTGATAAAATGTTATAATAATATTTATTTCTCATAATATAGGTGATGCTCTGGGCATTGGGTCCTATAGCGAGTCTTTGCCACCTGGTTTTTATAGAGGACATCAGATGGTAAGTAGAAATGTATGGACTGTTGCTGGCATGATTTGTACACAAATACATAATATGGCATAAATTTTTAAAAATATAACTTTGTTTACACATTACTTATGTACATAATCAGAAAGGGATACTCTAGAATGACTATGGTTCAATGTCACACAGAGGTTTGTTCTGCTCAATATGACTCATCTTCACACTTGATAGAAAATAACACAGGTTCATACACAGGCTTAGTAAGCTAGTGATAGATATTTATTATGAAATGGGGGGTGGGAGAGGGGTACAGAACTGATTCACACACTTGTATGAAATCTTTATATATAATTTCTTACATTAGGGAGATGACTTAATATAAAGACTGAAAGGGAACAATTTGAAGCCTGACAGTGAAGATTTCCAAGACTGACAGTGGGGAAAAAGCCAAGATTGAAATTGAAGTATACCAATGGGATCATGTCTGGCATATTTAAATTCTGCTGACCTTGAAAACCATACAAAGACATGTTCACATGGTAAGTGCAAACTATTTGATAGAATAAGGCTGTGGAGACATCCTATTGGAGACACTTAGATGATTTTCTATTTTGTAGATGGTATTTCCCAGTCCTCTATTTAATGAACTGATGAATAAGACACCTATTGAAGATCAACTGTTTACCCCTGAATTGACATTCAAAGACCATGCATTGTCCAGGTTGGTGTACCAATGCATGCTAGTGAAGACTGTAGAATATTAGTAGCTTACATACATTAGTCATATTTAGTTCTTAATTAGATATTTAGGGATCACAATCAGACACTTAGATGATTTTACTTTTTTAGATGGTATTTCCCAGTCCTCTATTTAATGAACTGATGAATAAGACACCTATTGAAGATCAACTGTTTACCCCTGAATTGACATTCAAAGACCATGCATTGTCCAGGTTGGTGTACCAATGCATGCTAGTGAAGACTGTAGAATATTAGTAGCTTACATACATTAGTCATATTTAGTTCTTAATTAGATATTTACGGATCACAATCAGACACTTAGATGATTTTACTTTTTTAGATGGTATTTCCCAGTCCTCTATTTAATGAACTGATGAATAAGACACCTATTGAAGATCAACTGTTTACCCCTGAATTGACTTTCAAAGACCATGCATTGTCCAGGTTGGTGTACCAATGCATGCTAGTGAAGACTGTAGAATATTAGTAGCTTACATACATTAGTCATATTTAGTTCTTAATTAGATATTTAGGGATCACAATCAGAAAAAGGAATACATATTATAGTTGATATAGAGGTATTTGAATGGACATGAAATATTACATTTATGTTCAGCATACATATATTGTTTACATGTGATATACATTATTATGTATAAATTTAATTTTTGAAATTTAAATATTATTTTTAATCAACAATATAATGGTGTATGTATTTCATTAATTTAAAATGAATGTAATGATTATCTTTAAAAAATGTTGATCAAAGTTAGAGCATAGACACCATATGATTTTAAATGTATTTTATGAATATTTTACAACGTGTGTATTAACTTTGTTCCATTTTTATTATTTGTCATTTCAGATTGGCATCTGATGACTTCATGGAATATTTATTTATTTTCTATTAAATATATATTTTTTTTTTAGCAGATTCTAATATATATCAATATAATCTGTAAATAAATAAAACTTGGACTCCCATGACTGGTAGTTGGCTATTTGACAAGCACATGCATAAGAGAAAATAATGCATTAATAGTAGAAAATAAAATTCTTCAGAGAATATTAAAAGATATATTTTAACATTAATTGGGGAGTCATATTCTTCAATGCTTTTATATTGAAAAAGTATATATTAAAAATATTTAGGATATGTATTAATATTATGATTGTTTTAACATTTAATAAGGTGAAGTGGTTCAATTACATGAAAGTGACAGTGTTGTTGAATGTAAAAAGAATTGTATAAGATCATGTATCTTCCTTAGGTATCTCAAAACATTATTAGAAAATATTTTACAATTATTACATTTATAAATGGTAGGTCATTTAACTTTATAATTTTTAATAATTAGTTATTGGATGCCAGGTTAATCTATGTAATTTTCTAGTGGAGTCATTTAACTATACTTAGTAATATTATGTATTTATTACAATCTTACCTCTTGGGTTAGACATCAAATATCTATATAGAATGTAATTTCCCCTTTAGTTTATTTTGTCAATGTTAAATAAAAATACAATATGTTTGGGTCCTTAAAGGGGTCATTCAAAATGTATATTTTGTATACATTGTTACAAATATCATACAAGAATTTAAACATATTTAGAATGTACTATAGAATTACATTCAGTCTTTAAATATACTTGTTAAAATAAAAATAAATGCACATATCTTAGTGAATGATATAAGGCATCTATATGCAAACAACAATCAGCATCAAAATAGCCTATGTAGAGATGTATTTAATCCACGAATATATATAATTACAATATAATGATTGAATAACAAAACATATTAAGTTGGTCAAATATAAGATTATGATACAAAATGCATACATAACATATAGCTTAATGTCCCTCTACGCTGAAGGCTAAAAAATACCTCATTTAATAAATATATTTCAGTCAGTGTGTAAAACAATCTAGAAGTTAATCTAAATTTGCTTTACTCATATGTTAGACTCATTTAGCAAAAGGAAGGTGCCTAGGTTTATGATATATTAAGCATTATTGTGAAATGTTTATTTAAAGGGACATGAACTCAAAATATACTTAAAGGTAGCCATTTAAAAAAAACAATGATTTATACATTCTGAATGAGTATTCTATTTTAATCAACTTTAAAACTTGTCTCATATTATGAATGCTCATTGTGATGTTGCTATCATTACTTTAGAAATAAGGCAGTAAATAGCTAATTTATTTGCTTCAGTACTCTGGACAGAACTTGATTGTTTGGAATAATTGATGCAACAATCGTCAAGGACAACCCAGGTTTTTATTAAACAATTGTCCGTAATATAAAATATCATTATTGATTTTCAAAGAAACATAACAAGATAACTTAACATTTGATAATCGTATTAAATAATAAAGTTGATTAACATTTAATGCTCAATCACCAATGGTAAATTTGTTTGGACAGTGTCCCTTTAAGAGCTTGAAATAGTGTATTTACTTCTCTTCCTATCTTGACATACTTTGCTTGAAAAGCATATCGAGATAGGCTCAGTAGATGAAGATTGGTGGATGCACAGAGATGCCTTATGTGATTGGCTCAACCATGTGCATTTAAATTTCTTATGTTGAGGATATATAAATACTAAGAGAAAATGATTTACATTTTAAAGTCTAAACAATCTTCTATCTCTACAGATCATTTGATACAATTGTTTGTAATGTCTCTTTAAAACTAAAGACGCCATTGCACAATAACATATATGAGCACTTCAGAGAAATACAAGCTCGAGGTTTATTTGCGAATAACAAAGCTGTAGTTTAACATTTATAAACAGATTATCAAAGTTACTGACATTCTTCCCGGAATTTTAACATTAATAAATATTGCGTGGGAAACGCATCTTCAAACACCAGATTAGCATATTTAAACATTAGTGTAATGTCACGCAATAGCACACAATCAATGTGCATTATAAATACATTTAATAGAGCAATGTCAATACTTCACAATCAATTTATTTAAAGAACAATAAAGACATACAATATTAAATGTGTATTTGTATTAAAGAAACAGACCGTTATTAAACCGAGAAATGTCTACAACATTAATAATGTGACAGGATGAGATTTTAAAGAGTATTTAATCATTAATATTTCACGGATCACGGATATTAAATCTGCGTCACACATATCCGCATGACAGGCCCATGAGTTACAAATAAGTCTACATGAAAAATGAAGTTACAGCACCACCAAGCGGTATGTGTAAGGAAGTTACTAAGATATGAAACATTAAGGAACGGCCAATCAGAGTTCATCACACAAACACAACTTGAGTCAGGATGGTCTCACAGACATTATAACAATATTTCAAACTTTTATCCAATCAGATGTACAGATAAATTGTCCCATGGTGCATCTCATGTTTACTTCACCATATAAAAGTCCATTACACGTTGCCATCTTTGTCAGTTCTCTAATGCCTGCAGGCAGTCTTATATATTAATATTATTATAATATATTTAGTAGCCAACCGAGCAGGCATGTCAGTTCCCAGGTTCACCAAGGAGGAGAGCGCTGCACTGGTCCACGCCGTCAAGGACTTTTATCCCCAGCTGTTTGGGAACAAGAGGAGCTCGACAGATGCGCCTGTTAAGAAGGCCCTCTGGGAGTCTATCACCAATGCGGTTAGATTGGTGTGTGACGTCCAGAGGACCCAGGATCAGATCATGAGGAGATTCGGAGATATGAGGTTGCGTTTATCGAAAAAAGTCAACCTCATAAGGGACTGGGTACAAGCCCGTAAAAGAGGGGGCCAAAGAAAGGCCCCGCGGAAACTGTACCTACTCCCTTATGAGGTGACTTTATGCGAGCTCCTCAATCTCCGGGTCCCCAAAAGATTTAGATCCTCGCCATCCTCGGCCTCCTCTTCTTCCCTCCCAGCTGCGGGATCTGAAAGTCCTGACGCGGGGGACAGGGCAGATGCTTCTCCGTCCGGTGGCCTGGGAGGACCCGATAGAGAATCTGAACCAGGTAATTATCCAACTTCATATAATATTTATAATGTTAAAAATCCAAAATGTGTATTTAGTCAGATACTAAACCTATACAGATCTCACAACATACACTACATATGATGTTAAGATATCTGATTTTACATTAGTGATACATGAAATTGGAATGATGTTTATTGCGCTCTACAGAATATGCGTCACAGAGCGGAAATCTAATTTCGCATCCACGTTAACATGGGTTTGCGGAAAGTGGCATTGCTTTATACATGTTGGTCAAATGACGGATGCGTAATTCCGCTTGGAATCATTGCGCAATGATCGCGAAAATGGCATTTCTCATCCACGTTAACATGGGTTTGCGGAAAGTGGCATTGCTTTATACATGTTGTTAAAAATTAAATGGAAAATCTTAGATTAGTGAAGAATACAGTATTCTTATTTTAAATATTATATCTAATAAAAAACGAATAATACTAATAAATTATAACATATGGCCATCAATTGATGATTATGTAATAACAAGCATATATTCTTAAAGATACAGTAAACAACACAACTGATTGAAAATAAGAGTCCAGGATATATTTATCATTCATTTAATTTCGGAAACTATTAACTCATGGGACTACCAAAGGATTAATATTTTTCTATTGATTTGTTATTAATGTAAATATTTTAAACATGGCATGATTAGTATTAATGATATGCAATCCTCATTTAATATATTACAGATATGGATGTGGCTGCTGGATCCTCAAGCCAGGGCTTGTCACAGTATGGTATGTCTCATTTTAATTGACATTTGTCTTAGAAACATGGAATGAACATTACATACTAAATACACATTGTTCTATATTTATATGTAATGTCTATTTAATAGATGAAAATTATATAATTATTCGGATATACTTAAATAACATATTTGATTTTAATTGCATGCTCAATACCATTCATTACATCAACATATGGAGTAGATAATTCATTA
The DNA here is from genome assembly GCF_027579735.1 of Bombina bombina. Classification (NCBI taxonomy): domain Eukaryota; kingdom Metazoa; phylum Chordata; class Amphibia; order Anura; family Bombinatoridae; genus Bombina; species Bombina bombina. The sequence goes on from NC_069505.1 coordinate 531,213,638, forward strand.
ACAAACAACAACATTGTGGAATCTATTTAATTTTAGATTAAAGGGATACTGAACTACAATTATTAATATTGTCTTTCACATACAGTATGCAATATTAATAAACATAAAATATAATACTATCATCATATGTGACATATTCTATTGCTAAATGTATTTTAAAATAAATAAAGTACGTTTATGTGCATCTAAATATTTGTTGACCAACCTGGGTTTATATTGATGATTGGTGGATACCTTCAACAAACAATATTTATTGAATCCAATATTCCTTATCTGCCTTTAAGATTAATATCGAACAACATTCGAATTATAATAGGAGTCAATGTTAAATCATTTTTTACAGTTTGAACATAGAAATCAATTATTTTAATTAATCATGTCAGTGTCCCTTTAAGACAAAATAGATTCATTCATCATTACATTATTTTTATTAAAAACTATTGATATATAAATCTAATTATCTGTTGGAGTTACTTTATATATATCTGCATACTCTAACAGCACCATGATTACATATTTGTAATAATAAAGTTTGTTATGTATTGTGATAAATATGTGTTGTGTCCTAAACAAGATTACTGTACATTGAAAAAATGGCTCGATGTGACACATGTTTGTTTAGATTTGTCAACAGATGCTCCTCAATATGTGGTTTGTGTGTATTCTTGTAACTTCTTAAGGACATATGACGGAATTATTCCGTCATAAAACAATTGAGCTAAGTGAAAGCTGTGTCCTTAAAGGGTTAAGAACATTGATCATTGGGTATATTTAGATATGCAATAGCAGCATCTGAGATGAATTTGATGTCTAATGTAGTCTGACATTAAACATATGTTGAATACAGATATGTTTACAGAATCCCCTTGATTCAATCAAGCATTTTCTGGTGTAATGACTGCTCTATTCTTCACATTTTAAAGTTGATTAATGTTAAAATTCTAGACAGATGTGATTTAGTGATATCCAAAATGTGTTTAATAATATATATCTATATCATTCATAGAGAGAGTTGGTGTGGGGAGCCCACAGGAATCCAGCAGTGACATAGAGCCGCCTTTGCGGTCTCCTGGTAAGTCCATTGACTCATTTATATGTAATTGAAGGTGTATTGCTAATCAATATTATGATCATGATTCCGATGAAGCATAACATTATAAAAAATCATAGAATTTATCTTCTGATTATATATTTATTTTTTATATTGAGCGATTAATAATTTCTACTTTATTATTCTACACATTTGTTATTCATAAGATGTCTAACATATGTTTTTTTAAAAAATTTTTTTTAACAACAGTCATCAAGTGATACACACATGAGAAATCTTAAATGTTCTATGTACTATGCTTTTATGAATTTAACATTAAGACAAACAATACATTAATATTCTGATTTATTGACAATAACAAATCTATTGTCATTGGTATGCTCCATCAAAATGATGTAAATCATAACTTTGTGTGTGTATATCTTTAATGCAACATTGATGTGCGTATTTGAGCAACAGTAACATATGTTATAATATCTGATCTTAAGGTGTACACAACATGTTATGTTTTACAGAGATTGATGTCACATGTGGGATGGAGGAGGAAGAGGCTGCCTTGGAGTCTGATGGTATGTGAAATATATCTATCATGTTTCCAACATGTTTCTTTTTTTGAAATCATTTTATTGAAGACATTCAAAGTCTACAGCTTTTTCCCTTTAAAAAGGAATATTATTTGTCTGTTCAAATACACTACTGCCCCCTTTCTATATCAGGCAGCATGAAAATCTGCTTGTATATATTTTTTTAAGAATATATAATTCATGCCATCATTATGTCACATGCATATTCCATGCCAAAACACAATAATAAGTTTCACATTGTACAGACAGTCATTGAGATTCATCTGAGTGCCTATATAGATACCATATCCTCATTTCAGAATAGTTTACAGATTCAAACACACTTCGAGGTATATTGAAAACATAATCAATTTTAAATGCGTTGATTTGATGTCAGGATGTATGAGATGTTAATATATTTATTTTACATTTTCAGATGGATCCACCACTTCTGGTCATCTGGATTCCGCCCCTGCCCAGTCACAGACCCCTCCCCGTGCACACACCCCTGACCATGGCCACACCTCTGCACACACCCAGAGCCCTTCCCATCACCAAACCCATGACCATGCCCCGACCACTGCCAGCCCTTCCCATATTTCATATCCTGTCCCTCCCAAAAAACGCCCATACACCCCCCTTCGCCGCTCTCCCCGTATTCTGGCCCGTACAGCTGCCCAGACCCAAACTCCCCACTCCCCAGCTGTACGGCCTACCCTGGAGCAGCAGCTCACCACTCCCCAAGCCATTCCCATCCCTCCCCGAGCCAATCCCATCCCTCCCCCCTGTTTAAACCTTCATTGTCCTGGGTGTCAGATTGTCCTTCCCAGGCACAGCTGTAAGTATCATTCTAAATACACTTTATAAGATACTTAAAGGTACAGTGAAGTTAAATTGGTTAAATTGTGATTCAAATCCAGCATGCAATGTTAAGCCAATGTATAATAGAATACTCTTATGAATTATTCGTCATTCTCTTGATATATTAATTGAAAACAACTTATTCCTATAATTAGTTTAAACAATAAAATAAATGTGGCCATCATTTCTTTATTGTTGGATGAATGTATCCATCAACCAGCATGCACAAACAAGGTTCATCAACAAATATTGGCTTCCATAAAAACCAACATTCTTGCATTCAAAATATAGCTTGACAATTAAAACATATAATGAATATGTGTAATTTCTAAAGATTTGTCATGTCATGCTCTATCTGAATCAGTCCATTAAATATTTAGGTTCAGTGTCCCTTTAATTGGATATCACTACATATACCAAACACCACTACTTGGATACAAAATTTTATGTCCAAATGTGGATACATTATCTCTTGTCTAACCCAGTGGGAATGTAATTTCTTCTGGTTGCTATGTTTACACAGCTTGTCCTCAATGCCAAAATGTTTAAGGATATGTGTGCCTACCACAGTCTAAATTGAATTTTTAAATTGCTAATGTAAGTACAATGTAAATCCTTTAACAAGATTTGATACACTCAAGCTGTATAAGTGGATCATCTAAAACCAATTAAAGGGTTCAACATGTTTGAGTAACATGAGCCTTTAATGATTTCTGTCTGTCTGAATAACCTAATTCATGTGTAAAGAATATATGAAAAATAATTGATGTAAATAATTATTTGTCTTTATGATGACAATGTATGTATTAAAATCTTTTATTCTGTTGTGTAATTATCCTTAATATTAATTTTTATTTTATTTTAGGCTGTGACTCAGCATGGCTCATGCTAGAAGGGATAGCAAGAGTAGAGCAGGCCGTGTTGAGGAACGCAGCTGTCCTGAGAGGGATGAACGACACCATGCAGGCCCAGCTCCGGGTTCAGGACTTGACTCTGCGTGAAATTATGCAATTACGTTCAAGGCCTGAATCTGGAGCTGGACATGCACAGGACAATGAAGAGGATGACCAGTAAGTGGAGGATCTGGATATGCTCCATGGTGGCAGATAATAATCCTCTGTCCACATGTTGAATTTGTATTTATATTGTTGCCATTTGGCCTTTTTATCAGTTTTTTGTTGTGCCTGTTGCACTCTTTTACCTTGTCATGTGTCTCCAATGAGGCTATGCTGGCCCTTGGCAACTCTCTTCATGGACTGTGATGCACTGTGTTACCTTGCCATGTGTCTCCAATGGGGCTATGCTGGCCCTTGGCAACTCTCTTCATGGACTGTGATGCACTGTGTTACCTTGCCATGTGTCTCCAATGGGGCTATGCTGGCCCTTGGCAACTCTCTTCATGGACTGTGATGCACTGTGTTACCTTGCCATGTGTCTCCAATGGGGCTATGCTGGCCCTTGGCAACTCTCTTCATGGACTGTGATGCACTGTGTTACCTTGTCATGTGTCTCCAATGGGGCTATGCTGGCCCTTGGCAACTCTCTTCATGGACTGTGATGCACTGTGTTACCTTGTCATGTGTCTCCAATGAGGCTATGCTGGCCCTTGGCAACTCTCTTCATGGACTGTGATGCACTGTGTTACCTTGCCATGTGTCTCCAATGGGGCTATGCTGGCCCTTGGCAACTCTCTTCATGGACTGTGATGCACTGTGTTACCTTGCCATGTGTCTCCAATGGGGCTATGCTGGCCCTTGGCAACTCTCTTCATGGACTGTGATGCACTGTGTTACCTTGTCATGTGTCTCCAATGGGGCTATGCTGGCCCTTGGCAACTCTCTTCATGGACTGTGATGCACTGTGTTACCTTGTCATATGGCTCATATATTCCTTATTTTTACAAGATTATTTATAAACGTTGTGTATGTTTTCTTACATACTAATAAAATAAATTTTATTTCACAAATCTTTGTCCTCATTCTTCCTGTTATTTTTTGCAAGCTCTAGTTTATGTTGTTTATCCTTAAAGGGACCTAACAAATCTATTTGTTATAATGAAATCATATATGTAAGACAATAGTAAATGACTTTAAGATTAACATCTCCAATGTAATCTTATTATTTGTGTTTATATTATTTTCTCTTAGCTCTATCATTGCCTGATTATGATTAGCAGAGTAATTTCTTTATATATGTATATATATTTTTGTATTTGTGTATATATGTATATTTAAATGTTCATATCCATGTGTGTATTTATAAACTCTGCATGAATTGATGCACCTTTACCAAATGATCTGAGTATTGATACAATGATATAATCCCTGTAAAGTGTTCATTTTATTTAAATAGTATTGACTATGTGTATGCTCTTTTTAAAAACAAAATAATGTCCCTTTAAGTGATGTTGATCACTATTGTAAATGAATGTATTTCCATTTGTAAAGCGTTTTTGTCCTTTTTACAAGAACAAGGACATATAGTTTTATTAATAAACAATCTTATTGTAATGTTGACAGCACCTGTATTTCATTTTCAAATCTATATTATTGTCAAAGTGTAACCAAATCAATCTCTGTGTGTAATACAAATAATGTAGATGATGAATATTAGTTAACTAATATGTTAACAAAATACATCTCCTCCCATATATGGCTATAGGTAGGCTGACCATAATTAAACTTGAATAAATGACACGTTTAATCAATACATGTATAACTATTGTTATTCAACAACAATCCAAAGATATCTTAAAACATCAATGGCATATGTATTTCTCATGTGTATCTTTTAAATGTTAAAGATATACACCATAGCTATAGTTCAAGGGACAGTCAAGTCCGAAAAGATGATTCATAATTTGGTGACATTCCTAGATAGCAATCTACACACATACTAGTTCCTAAAATATAAATACGTTTCTTAATGATATGCCAAGATGTCACTGAGTCCTTGTATTGTCTGCGGTTTTTCAGCGATCTCGGATGCGCCATGTTGCTTAAGACGTCACCTGCCAGGCTGTCCAATGATTCCTTGTATTGACTGACGTTCTTACGTGATCAGGAATATGCCTTTTATTGGATTGCGTTTTGACGCGATCAAGGATGCGCCTTTTTTTTTTGGGCGTTCTTACGTGATCAATAATGTGCCTTTCATTGGATGGCGTTCTTACGTGATCAAGGAAGCGCCATGTTAAGACGGCACATGTAAAGTTAAAAAAACGTGTGATTGGATTGCGTAGTCCCGCAATATTTGTGCACGTTAAAAACGTTTGTGACTGCATGCAATTTTAAAAAGCTTGCGAATATGTATTATTTGCATCATGTTACATTGTTGACCCGTAGCTGATAAAGACCAACACATTCTCTTTTGCTGGATGTCTGGTTGAATCAACGAACGAAAGCAAAATGTTTTCATGCATAGGATATTTCTAGGCAAGTGCAAATCTCTACAGTCCATGTTTAATATGTTTGTCAACAATGTTCCTTTTTCTTAAAAATTAATGTTGTGTTTAATGTTGAACATATCTAATTAATAAATATGCGCTATTGTGTTTGAATAAAGTAATCAATATGCATTTATCATATGCTAAATATATGATGCCGACTTCTTCTAAATGTAATTTCGTTGTATATTTTATGAAAGGTTCATTAGACACTCACATTATAAATAAAAATATTTGATTTTGTCTCTAGTTAGATAGTCCATTGTTTAACCAATAGGTTTATTTTGTCTTGTGTTGTAAGAAAATGTAAGTAATTTTCTTACTCCTCGCAAAGCCAATGAGTTTCATGTGAGTACCATCTCCAGCTTTGTCCAGTTTGTGTAAAGGTTCTTTTCATATGTTAATGATGGGGTATTGTGTTTTACGGTTGTAATGGTGGTTCATCTATATTTAAAATATAGCTAACCCTATTTTATTTGCAAGTGTTTGAAGCTTTTTAATATTGCTATCAGTATATGTTAATCTTGTTGTTTGTAGTAGTGTCTATTACATACAGTTATGTAAAAAATATAGGATACTGTCCCTTGAATGCAAATGTTGTTTTTTTTGTATCATGTATGAGATCCACATAGTTTAATCTTCAAATATATTTTTGTTAGCATATTTCACCCCCCCACTCCTAAAAGGACTTTAAACCATATTCATTGTTAAAATATAAATAGTTACAATAAAATATTAACACAATAATGTCTCTTAAAGAAAATAGACTTTATTTAACACGTCAATATAAATGTGATTTTCAAATATTTTTTTTGACAAAGTACATGTAGATATAGCAACAAGCTTAAAATGTGTTAGCATATGTAATGTTGTTAAAGGGACAGTTTCGAAAAAAAATATTTTTACATTATTCGAAAAGTCAATTCTGTAATAACAAGGATATCAAATGTTTCTCAACAATTGAACATTTGCTATCTAAATTTGCTATCTAAACCTATGAGGTTGGTGTGCTCATTTCTTAAATCTTGAAGAGTGCTTGTAATCATTATACAATTTGAGCACTAGAGGGCATTTGGATAGCATTTGTATATGTAAAATCTTGTGCTCATACAGCATATTATTGACCATGTATTGATCATTGATATCTAAAATGTTGTTATGTCAGAACAACAAATAAGTGGTCATTTTTCATAGTCATAGATACAAGGGTAAGCACATAAGTCACACATGTATTTCTCCATGTTTTGTTGTTTCAAACTTTATAATGCGTAATACAGTGTTTTCTTTGTAATCAATAATTTTCTGACTGTCCCTTTAAGCTGTGTTATTGGCATTCAAACAGTAATATGCCATCATGGATAATTGTTATGGTAATTTAGTTAGCGATTCGGGAAACAGTTTGGACATCACATCACAGAAACCAATCAATATCATGAACAAGGATAGGTATGTGATGATGTGGTTTTCACACACTTATAACCCACACTCTGCAAAGAATCTTCCTCCATGGACCCGGTCCCATAGAAGTCGATTATATACAGAGTGTGGTCCACAAGTGTATGAAAACCACATCATCACATACCTATCCATTACACAAAAAACAAAATTTAAGATGGAAAAAAAAACTTACTTCCTCTTCCTTCCCCTCTTCCCACGGGGCTGAGGCTCTGGGAGAGGCAACTGCCGACTCCGAAGAGTCCTCCTTGGAGCTGTTGTGGGAGGAGTGGAAGGAAGAGTACTGGGACGACCAAGGTGAGGAGTAGATGGCTGAGGAGGAGGAGGAGAAGATGGCTGAGGAGGAGGAGGAGAAGATGGCTGAGGAGGAGGAGGAGTAGATGGCTGAGGAGGAGGATGAGATGGGCCGGCAGGAGGAGATGGCCCAGCAGCAAGAGGCCCAGCAACAAGAGGCCCAGCAACAGGAGGTAGACCAGCATGCGCCTCCCGGAAAAATGTGAACATTTCCTGATGAAGATTGAACATTCTTGTTTGTCCTTCTTGTATTGTATTCAGTATACTGATTATTTCGTTTTGGCCTTGAATTATTTGATTCTGCCCATCAAGTATTCTGCGTCGTCCTTCTATGTTTTCTATCCGGGAGGTACGCATCTGGTCTATGTACTCCAGTAGAACCCGCACCTCCGCTATTTCTTCTTGTTGTGCCTGTTGAACCCGTGCACGGCGGGGTGCCCGTGCACGGCGGAGTGCGGGTCTTTGAGGGACCTCGGGTTCCGCGGCTTCAGCGGCATCCTCCTGTGCTTCCGGGGCCTCTTGATCATCTCCCGTGCGCTGTTCGTCACGGGGGGCCTCTTCCCTCCGAAGTGGGAATTCCTCACCACCACTCTCATCCCGGGGAGATGCAGGAGGCTGTGCTGCCTCGTCCCCAGACTCTGTATATTAAAAAAAAAAGAAAAAAAGAAATGTATATATTAGCATATTTGCAAATAAAGGTTTAAATGACTTAGCTTACGATACAATTACAAATGCAGAATCATTAATCCACTTTGAAATCTAACAAACAATCAATACGATTTCCGCTTTTTCTAAACAGTGTTTGTGATATCTGGTCAATGTGAATGTTTTTGCGTTTGTTTTCAGTCTGTTTAAATGCACACCTAACCTATAGCCTAGATACTGATGTAACCGCTAAGTAATAGAATGCGTGTAAACAGCGTAATAGCATTAATCTGATCCTTAACACATGAAAGCCAATGTTTTATCTTTCATGATTTATAAGCATACATTTAGTATCAACTTTCGAATGTACTTTTGTTATCTAATTAGCTTCATTCTCTGGATATTGTTTGCTGAAAAGCATATCTAAATATGTTTATAAGATTCTGATTGTTAGCTGAATATAGCTGCCTCCTGTGATTGTTTCACCGTGTGCATGGCTATTTCTTCATTAAAATATATCTCAAGAATGAATCAAATTATGTAATATAAGTACATTTGAATGTTTTGTCAAATTGTATTCGCTACCTCAATCATGAAAGTAAATGTTTGCGTATAGTGTCCATTGAAATACATTCGTATGTGAAATTATTGTTAAATGAGCTTACCGTCAGATGAGAGTGGCAGGTTCCCGGTATCGATTCCTCCGATACCGACTACTTCCACCTCGGAGATGCTGGGCCGCAACATTTCCTCCCATCTGCAGTACTCCATTTCAAGGGCAGGGCCGCCACCGGTCCCTGCGGCATGTCGGGCCTCCAGGCTTAACTTTTTTTTAAGTTCAAGTTTACAGTCCCGGTACCGATGTTTGATGGAATCCATATCCCTGTTCCGGCAACCCACTGCATTGACTGCATTCCGAATCTCGTTCCAGAGCCTCCTCCTGTCAGTCGGGGTAGTCTTCTGGTGCTGCAGCATCCTATACCTGGCCATATAGGCCTCTACGAGGGCCTCCTTCTCCTCCATCGTAAACCTCGCCTCCCTAGTCGCCTTGGCCTTCCCCTGTGACGATGCCCTCTGTTTCCCGGACTGTGAAGCCCTACTCTGACCGCCACTGGGCCCAGCCACTTGGTCATCTTGAACCAAGTGGCTGGGTCCACCCACCGCTTCCACCCCCGCTTCCTGCCCCCCTTCCTGCCCCCCTTCCTGCCCTGTTCCTCTCCCCCTCCCTCTACTCCCCCCTCTACCTGTCCCCTGCCTGGCCTCCATCTCCTCCCTAAACTAAACCCCAAATAATCAAAAAAAATTGAGTGTGATGAAATGAAAGGGGGTCAAAATAAAGAACTAAAAAGACAAAAAAGGTGCTTAAAGTGTGAGGGATGTAAAAAAAAACAAAGAGGGTAAGGAGTATTTAAATAAACGAAAAGAATAAGACTAAAAGGAGGATATGTAAACTAAATGTAACTAGGGGATGGGTATGGGATGGGTATGGGGTATGGGATAAGAGTAAATGGGATGAAAGGGAATGGGACTACAAGGAATGGGGTATGGAGTGTAGTATGAGGGGGTAGGGGGTATGGAGTGTATGTAGTGTTATTGATAAGTGTATGTATGTATTGAATGTGTTTGCGTGTAAATGTGTTAAGTGTACAGATAAATCACTCGCTCGCTAACTAACACTACTTCTAATTCTCAATAACAAACACTCCCACTAACGCTCACTAACTACCACTAACTGACGCTCACACTAACAACTATCACTAATAACTCCCACTAACTCACTCACGCTCCCACTAACAGACTCTCTCCCACTCCCGCTACCTCCCACTAACTCACTCACTCTCTCACGCTAACACTACCAACTGACTATCTCACGCTAACACTACCAACTGACTCTCTCACGCTAACACTACCAACTGACTCTCTCACACTAACACTAACTCACTCTCAAAAAATCGCAAAATCTCTATTCTTAACTCTCCAAAGACCCACCAGCAACACAGTCAAAGAAGCCCTGCTTGTGTGGTGCTTATATACCCTGTGTAAATGTTTAATGATGTCCCAATTTCCATTGTAATTAGTGTTCAGGTGTGCTTTATTAGCAATTAATATTATTGCAATGTGTATTAGGTGTGTTAATTTGCGCATGCTCATTTTGAGTTGGTATTTGTGGAATGTGTAGAATGCGATGATGTCATAGTGGTCGTTTTCTCTAACATTGTCCAATAGTATTCTTTTTAAATGTGAATTTGCGATGGTGTGTTCTTCGTGAAGTGTTGTATATGTATGTTTTTCATAATATATAATGATATTGAATGCGATTTTTTTTTTAGTGTATGTATATATTTTTTAATCCTTGTTGTTATTGTGCGATTTTCCGCATCTTAAAGTATATGCGTATTCCACGTATAAATAGTATTAAAACTTCCCCCGCTTGTGAATGTGTAATGCTTGTGTGCTTTGTTGATTGATTGATGTTGTGACATTTGCGGCGTGTTATTGTTGTGCATGATGTGGTATGCGTCATATGACCGAGCTGTGCGTATTTCTCGCGAGATCGAGTGTTAGGTGAAAAAAGCTATTTTTTGCCTTTCCCATTGTTCTCTATGGGAGACTGTCTAACGCGGGCAGGATTACGCGTGTGACATACACGCGTTAGGAGCATCGTTAGATGGTCTTATATTAACTCTAAATACCGGAGTCAAACAATGCCGTGCGTTAGACATAAAACACGCGTGGCGTTAACAGCCCATCTACCGCCGAACTCTAAATCTAGCCGTAAGTGTCACAAAATAACCCATACCTACCCAGAATAAAATTTTGGAAAAGATTTATAGATGATAATATCATCATATGGGAAGGAGACAAAAGTGAATTTAATGATTTCACAAACCATCTTAATTCAAACATGAACCTGACTCTGACAAAAACATGAGGGGATCAATCCTTAGATTTCCTAGACATTAACATTTTCTGTGAAAACAACATCATTCACACAAAAAACTACACTAAAAAAACAGATACTAATGGCTACCTTCACGCAAATAGCTGTCACCACCCAAATCGGATTAACAACATCCCTTATGGCCAGTTCCAAAGAATTAAACGAAACTGTAGCAAGGATAGGGACTTTGAAAATGCAGCTGAAATCCTTAAACTAAAATTTAAAGACAAAAGCTATACAGAAAATGTAGTGGAAAAAGCTTACGAAAAAGTAAAAAACACCACTTTGGAGGGCTTTTTTATTTTATTAGGGGGCTTAGAGTAGGTGTAATTAGCCTAATATTCTTGTAATCTTTTTTTATTTTTTGTGATTTAGTTTTTTTTTTTTTTGGTAATTTAGTTTAGTGTATTTAATTGTATGTAATTGTAGGTAATTTATTTAATTAATTTATTGATAATGTAGTGTTAGGTTTAATTGTAACTTAGGTTAGGATTTATTTTACAGGTAATTTTGTAATTATTTTAACTAGGTAGCTATTAAATAGTTAATAACTATTAAATAGCAATTTTACCTAGTTAAAATAAATACAAAGTTGCCTGTAAAATAAATATGAATCCTAAAATAGCTACAATATAATTATTCGTTATATTGTAGCTATATTAGGGTTTATTTTACAGGTAAGTATTTAGTTTTAAATAGGACTACTTTAGTTAATAAGATTTAATTTATGTCGTTAGATTAAAATTATATTTAATTTAGGGGGGTGTTAGGGTTAGGGTTAGACGTAGCTTTAGGGGTTAATACATTTATTAGATTAGCGGCGAGGTCCAGTCGGCAGATTAGGGGTTAATACTTGAAATTAGGTGGCGGCAACGTTGGGGGGGGGCAGATTAGGGGTTAGTACTATTAAAGGGATTGCGAGGCGGGAGTGCGGCGGTTTAGGGGTTAATAACTTTATTATAGTGGCGGCGAGGTCCGGTCGGCAGATTAGGGGTTAATAAGTGTAGGTAAGGTAGTGGCGAAATTGTGTGTGTAATGATTACATATATTATGTATATAGTTATATTTCGTTTGAAATGTTTGAAATTTTGGAAGCAGCCCCCATGGAAGAAGAAAACTTTACCAGTAGCCCCAAGGTAAGTTGAGTTTGAGACCCCTTTTATTTATGATTTTTATACATAACCATATCGATATATAGGTATGTGTATGTATATATATATATATATATATATATATATATATATATATCTTACCTAAAAACCATTATATATATAAAAGACTGATTGAGTGTATGCACTCCCACCATCAAACAAAAACTGCCAGGGTGCTAATTTGTAGGAATAAGCACTCACTGGTCTTCTGCCATTCATGAAATTTTTTTATTACTTGTGACGTTTCGGGACCAATATATATATATATATATATATATATATATATATATATATATATATAAATATGAATTTATGACTAAATAGAACATATTCTTCCATGTGAAGAATATTGGAATGTGAAATATTAATAAGTTATGTTGGATTAGCGCACTTGAGAAAATGCAATAGGGTTTGCGCAGGAGTATGTTTTTTCCCACTTTTCAGGCTCAATTGAAGTCTATGGGGAAATACGTTAACGGGGTTATGATATTCAAAGTTTGAATTTTTGTGTGCGTCAGGTTAGCGCTCATGTGAAAACTTTTTACTTTCAACTTTTAATAAGAGCAGAAGTCTAGCAGGGTTAACACGCGAGCAGGAGCGCACAATACTGCTCCACTCATAATCTAGCTCTTATCATTTTAGTCCAGGTACATCATGTACTATTTAACTTTTTTATTTTTTTTATACATTAGTCATCCATGTGACGCTGTATATTTGGAATACAGATAGCTTTTCATGGACAGTAATAGAGAGGGTATTTTCCCCACGGACAAGAAGTGATAGGGTCAATAAAAAAGGTCTATTGGATTTTTAAGATATAGACATGAGTTCTGAATGACTAATTGAGAGTTTGATGCTCTTCTCATTTTTATTTAATATGATATATTAAGTAATTATTAACATACTTCTCTCTAGGAGTTTAATTTAATTGGTAGCAGTATTACTTTCACTGTTATAAAATATTTTTGTACACTCCACCCTAAAGGGATACTAAATCCAAATTTTTTCTTTAATGATTCAGATAGAACACCAAATTTTAAGCAACTTCCTTATTTACTTCTATTTTCAAATTTTCTTTGTTCTCTTGCTATCTTTATTTTAAAGGCAGGTATGTAAATTTTAGGAAGCCGGACCATTTTAGGTTCAGCACCCTGGATAGTGCTTGCTTATTGGTGGCTACTTTTAGCCACCAATAAACAAATGTAACCCAGGTTTTGAACCAAAAATGTGCCGTCTCCTAAGCTTTACATTCCTGCTTTTTAAATAAAGATAGCAAGAGAACGAATAAACATTTATAATAGGCGTACATTAGCAAGTTGCTTAAAGTTCCGTGCTCTATCTGAATCATGAAATAAAAAAATTGGTTTTAGTATCCCTTTAATGTGAGGGATTCTTAACCAAAAAGGATTTTAGAGGGGTTTTTTTTTAATGAGTTGTCTATCAGTTGTCTATCAGTATTTTGTGATTGATATTTTTTGGCATTTATATTTTCCTACTTTATATTTATCTAATAAACTATGTTGTTGCTTTTTGGTTGTTGACTACAAGTGCCCCTTGGAGATTTTTTTATTTTTTCTTTGGTTTTACCTGTGGATAGCCATATATCCCAAATGTATTTGCCACCAAAATAGAAAGCACAGATGAGGCACACCCTATTATAGCTACCATCTTCTCTTGGTTTTGACAGTTGTAATTTGGAACTCGAAGACTGCTCCCAGTTAGTATTCTCATGTAGGCATCCACAGTTTTAGCTTCATTTAGGAAAGACTCATATATTCTGAATCCCAATGAAATATTTGGCAAGAGCTTAGGATTCCCGTTGATCTCATCAATGGCAAATAGGATGGTTAGGAAAGTTTGATATTTCTCCTGGTATATACTGCCATTAAAAAGAGAAAAACAATAAAACATACTTGGTAATAGGTTATATGGATCAAAATGCATAATAAGTAAATCTTATATGGAGCAATAGGGTGAATTATAGGGGAATTTATTTAGAAAAAAATGATGAGTTTTATGGAGGCGTTATATAGAGCATTCTGAGGTGGCGTATGGAGGAATTTTATAGAGTATAAGGGTATTATAATTTGATGCAATATGGAGCGATATGAGGAGTTATGAGGGGTTAATAGAGCATTAGGAGAAGTTATAAGGAGGGAAATAAAGAGAAATAGGTGGAGTTATAGGGAGAGTTATATGGAGCAATCCAATGAGTTATACTGAGGCTTACATGAAGCAATAGGAGAATTTATAGGGAGGATTATGTGGTGCAATAGGAGGAGTAATAGAGCGGATTATAAGGAGCAATAGAAGGACTTATATGAAAAAGTTTTATGAAGCAATATGAAAAGTTCTAGGGAGGGCTACATATACAAGGATCTGAGTCTGTGAAGAAGTGAAAGTGTGTACACTGAAATATAGTTTGGTTATATTTCTCATTTAAAAAAATTAGTGGCAGTGACATCTCCAAAAAACAGTTATAAGGGGGGCACTTCCTAGAGGCCCACCGTTGCTATGGGCAGGGCTTTAGAGGAGGGGGGACAACCAGTTAGTAGGCAGGGACATGTGATCAGAAGGTGGTCAGTGGGTGGGGTCTGGGTGTGATGTAGGCATGGCCAGCACAGTGCTGGGGGATCCTGGGCAGAGTGGGATGGGAAACCGAGGGCCAATCACTTTTGGGAGGGGCACATAGAGAGACAGCCATCATGCTGGGGGAGCTAGTGCCCCTCCACGGCCCCCAAAAACATCACTGATTAGTGGCTTTGGTTTTGTTGCTAAGTTTTCCTTTCTGATGGGATTTTGTGTAGTATATTGTAAAAAAAATGATTTTTTCAGTACACAGAGACTCGTTTTAACATACAATTTCTATTGTGACAAATCTCAACAATTTTCACTCATTTCCATGTTTGAACAGATTTGCAAAATTGTGCAGTTGCTCTCTAAACTTTGTGCATCATGGACACATTTCTCTAAGTGAAGAAATATCTGAATTCTAATTGAAGTATAAATACAAAAATAAAAGATTATTATAATATAATTACAAATAAGACGTCTGTCTGCTCCAGCCACTTTTCTTACATGTAATTGGCAAGTGTCCATGAGCTAGTGGCGTATGGGATATACAATCCTACCAGGAGGGGCAAAGTTTCCCAAACCTCAAAATGCCTATAAATACACCCCTCACCACACCCACAATTCAGTTTTACAAACTTTCCCTCCTATGGAGATGGTGAAGTAAGTTTGTGAAGTAAGTTAAGATTTCTACGTTGATATGCGCTTCTCAGCATTTTTGAAGTCCAATTCCTCTCAGAGTACAGTGAATGTCAGAGGGATGTGAAGGGAGTATCACCTATTGAATGCAATGGTTTTCCTCACGGGGATCTATTTCATAGGTTCTCTGTTATCAGTCATAGAGATTCATCTCCTACCTCCCTTTTCAGATCGACGATATACTCTCATATTCCATTGCCTCTACTGATAACCATTTCAGTACTGGTTTGGCTATCTGCTATATGTGGATGGGTGTCTTTTGGTAAGTATGTTTTCATTACTTAAGACACTCTCAGCTATGGTTTGGCACTTTATGTATTTTTATAAAGTTCTAAATATATGTATTGTACTTATATTTGCCATAATTCAGGTTTTCAGTATATTTCCTTTTTGCAGACTGTCAGTTTCATATCTTGGAAATGTATTTTTATGAAAAGGTATTTCTTACCTGGGGTATAGTCTCTTTTTTAATTGACTGTCTTTTGAATTTGCGGGCAGAATTAGGCTTGCGAGGGCGCAAAATTCCAAAGTTTATTGCGTCATACTTGGCGCAAGATTTTTTGGCGCGAAGTTACATTCGTTGACGCAAATTTGTCATTTCCATCGTCTTAGTTGATGCCATGTCCTTCACAAGGTCCTTCACAAGGTTTTTTTTATTTAACACCCCATTCTATTTGCCTCTTGATTTTTCTATGTCAGAGGGCTATGCTGTTTGCATTTTTTCCCATTCCTGAAACTGCCATATAAAGAAAATTGATAATTTTGCTTTATATGTTGTTTTTTCTCTTACATTTGCAAGATGTCTCAATATGATCCTGTCTCAGAATTCACTGTTGGATCCCAGCTGCCTGATAACAGTTCTACCAAAGCTAAGTGCATTTGTTGTTAACTTGTGGAGATTATACCTCCAGCTGTTGTTTGTAATAGTTGTCACGATACACTTTTACATGCAGAAAATGTATCCATCAGTAGTAGTTCATTACCTGTTGCTGTTCCCTCAACATCTAATACACAAGATATACCTGTAAATTTTAAATAATTTATTTTTGATTCTATTCAGAAGGCTTTGTCTGCCATTCCACCTTCTAATAAAGGTAAAAGGTCTTTTAAAACTTCTCAAGGGGCTCCATGTACTAAAGCATCAATTTTTTCGCCGACAACGTGTCTGCTCGACTCGCTCTAACTCGCAGCTAGCGAGATGTTGCCCGCCCGCCATATGTACTAAAAACGATTTAAAAAAAAGGCGCGTCTAATCCGCATCGAGCACTGGCGAATGATTCATACATATGACGCCTCACTATTTGCGAATGTACTATTAATCGCTTACAACCTGTCAGTCATGTTTGTCCCACGTGACTGCAAGGTGTCAGAAACGTCAGCTTTGTCGCGGGAACATATTGCAGCACTATATAAACTCGATTTAATAAAGTTTTTCAGACTGCATATTTCAAGAACTTGAAGCTTTACTGACTTTTATTCTTATCGATAAATTAAGTATGGCTACTTCTCGATCTGATTCACAGTCCAAATCGAAGAATCCCCACTTCTCACATCAGCAGAACCTGGTTCTTGTCGATATGGTGCTAGACTCGTATGACTATTTATTTGGTTGTCGTGCGAAGCAAACTTCTAGTATCCGTAAAAAAAGTATATGGACCCGGATAAGTGATGCTGTCAGTGCTCAGGGACCTGGGAAAAAGGACGTTGACCAAATAAAAAAACGGTACAACGACATCAAACGATTTGCAAAAGCCAAATTGGCAAAAGAAAAAAATAAATTTCTGTTGGAACGATAAATTTTGCATGAGGAATGAACAATGACGATATAAAAATATCGTCATGGATAATTTGTTTTTTAGTACATCACTATATCCTAGGTTATTGACCACAGATAACACTACCAATATATATATTCTCAAATTTTGTGATTCATTTATATTTGATACAATTACTATGTAACAAAATCACTGGTTAAATGTAGAATAGTAAGTCTAATATGTAACCTTTTGAATAGATAAATGTTGAACTTGTTTAGTTATGTAAATATATTAGTTGTATTAGGATAGAAATAGTTATAATTCTTATTCTTGTTGCCTTTTGAACTTAAAATAAATTGTTATATTATTTTCATTAAAAAAAATTCTGTTTCATGTATTTTTGGGGTGTGACCAATGCAAATAAGGTTTGTTTAGAAAAAGGGCTACAAATAAATAACAATATGATGATGTTGCACACAAATTTTATTTGAAAAAAAATAACACATAACTGCAGAACACAATTTACATACAAGAGGAAAAAATTGGTCGAGAAAGATCAATCGTCAAAATATTGGTCAGAAACCATATCCCTTGTGGCCATGCCACGTCTATTTTGGTGTTTTCTCTGAAAATTTCTTCTGGAAAGTCATTGAAAGGCATGGCAATATCGTCATCAATGGGGCATCCTCTTTTGGTGGCAATATTATGCAAGACACAGCAAACTAAGATGATTCTTGCTACTTTTTCTGTAGAATACTGCATTGCACCGCCAGATCTGTCCAGACATCGGAACCTCATTTTCAATAATCCAAAAGTCCTTTCAATGACACCCCTTGTGCTCTTGTGTGCTTCATTAAAACGAATATGTTTCCGGAGTTGGGGGTTATTATAGGGTGTCAGAAGCCATTCATAGCAAGGGTAACCGGCATCCCCTGTAATTAAAAAAAAAATATTGATGTAAGTCATTCCAAAAAGACAAAATAATTTTTATTAGTTATTGAGGCTAGCGTCAAATTAGTATAAATTTATAGTAACAAATTAAAAATTTAATTATATAATGTGTTTTTTTTAAATTTATTTATATATCCTTTGTTGAAAAAATAGCAATGCACAAGTGTGAGCCAATCACACAAGGCCTCTAGGTGCAGCAACCAATCGGCAGCTATTGAGCATATATCTAGATATGATTTTCAGCAAGTGATATAAAAAGAATAAAAAGTCAATTTGAAAGTCGTTTAAAATTACATGCTCTTTAAAAAACCTTAAAATTTTTTTGTTGAGTTCAATTCAAGCTTACCTAATAACCATCCCTCTGGCATTTCCCCATTTTCGAATTTTTGGTACAGTCCAGTCTGCCGCAGGATATAAGCGTCATGGCAGGAGCCAGGGTAATTTGATCTCACGCTGATAATTCTCATTTTGGGGTCACAAACCATCTGTACATTCAAGGAATGGCAGGACTTTCGGTTGCGGTAAATCTCCTCCCGTAACCGTGGCGGTCGAACTGCAATATGGGTACAGTCTATTGCCCCAAGAACATTTGGCATTCCAGCCACACTGTAGAATTGCGACTTTATTGATTGCCACTCTTCTGTGGTAGATGGTAGACAAACATATTCGGGGAATATATGCATGAGTGCATCGATAACTTTGGAAAGATGACGAGAAAAGGCAGACTGACTGAAACCAATGATGACGCTGGACACTGCCTGAAATGATCCGGTGGCAAAAAAGTGCAAGGCAGCAAGAAACTTGAGTATTCCGGGAATGGCCCTTGAACGAGCCGTCACAGGCTCTAGAAAATGTGCTATTTGAGCATATAAAGACAATATTGAATGTCGATCCAGATGGAACCTTTGAATAACCTCTCGATTGGAAAGGGCATCTTAAGGAACCCGAGGAAGGAATACCCGCTGTACTCGTAATCGCCTTCTTCGAACCGGATTTGGGGCATCAGGTTGACGAATTTGCCTTCTACCCCTCATTTGCATCAGACAAACAATATAAAGTTGAAGAAGTGTCTCCATAATGGCTAACAGGATCAAAAGTGAGTAACCATTCAATTGTACACCTCTTTTAAATCAGTTGTAGGCGTTGATCTGATAGACCCTATTGTTTATTATGGTGCTCGCCACCTATTAGCTGGCGAGGGATTTTTAACGAGGTAGGTGCGGATAAATTCACGAGCGTATAAATAGATAGTTTAGTAATTACTGTTTTGTGCGAGATTTATGTCGAGCGAGTATTTTCTAGCTACAAAAAAGACGAGAATTCAAGATTTGCGGGAAAGTTCGCTCGACGTTTGTTAATATAAGGTTTTCAATGGATTCGTGGGATAGTACATACGGTTATTGTTATCGCACGCAGAAATTTAGACGGAAATAGTGACGAAGACCTCGCAGACAGCTTAGTACATGGAGCC
The DNA here is from genome assembly GCF_027579735.1 of Bombina bombina. NCBI lineage: Eukaryota > Metazoa > Chordata > Amphibia > Anura > Bombinatoridae > Bombina > Bombina bombina. Next base: position 531,233,493 of record NC_069505.1, read on the forward strand.
CATAGAGTTGATGAAATTTCAAATGACCGACAACATACTGATTTATCCTTCTCTGATGAGGATCTATCTGATTCAGAAGATCCTGCCTCTGATATTGACACTGACAAATCCTCTTATTTATTTAAAATGGAGTATATTCGTTCTTAAAATAAGTGTGGATTACATTGGATATGGAGGAAACCAGTCCTCTTGATATTAAAACTAGTAAATGTTTAATTTCTGTTTATAAACCTCCTGTGGTTATTCCAGAGGTTTTTCCAGTTCCTGATGCTATTTCTGATATGATTTCTAAGGAATGGAATAGGCCTGGTATTTCTTTTATTTCTTCTTCAAGGTTTAAAAAATTGTATCCTTTGCCAGCAGTTAGATTGGAGTTTTGGGAAAAGATCCCCAAAGTTGATAGGGCTATCTCTTCTCTTGCTAAGCGTACTACTATTCCTACGGAAGATAGTACTTCTTTTAAAGATCCTTTAGATAGGAAACTTGAATCTTATCTAAGGAAAGCTTATTTATATTCAGGTCATCTTCTTAGGCCTGCAATTTCTTTGGCTGATGTTGCAGCTGCATCAACTTTTTGGTTGGAAACTTTAGCGCAACAAGTATCGGATCATGATTTGTCTAACATTGTTAAGTTGATTCAACATGCTAATAATTTCACTTGTGATGCCATTTTTGATATAATCAAAATTGATGTTAGATATATGTCTTTAGCTATTTTAGCTAGAAGTGTTTGGTGGCTCAAATTTTGGAATGCTGATATTACTTCTAAGTCCAGATTGCTTTCTCTTTCTTTCCAAGGTAATACATTATTTGGTTCTCAGTAAGATTCAATAATTTCAACTGTCACTGGGGGGAAGGGAGTTTTTTGCCTCAGGATAAAAAACCTAAAGGTAAATCTAAAGCTTCTAACCCTTTTCATTCCTTTCTACATAATTAGGAACATAAATCTAATCCTTCCCCCAAAGGAATCTGTTTCCAATTGGAAGCCTTCCTCAAATTGGAATAAATCCAAGCCATTTAAGAGATCAATGCCAGCCCCCAAGTCCGCATGAAGGTGCGGCCCTCATTCCAGCTCAGCTGGTAGGGGGCAGATTAAAATTTTTAAAAGATGTTTGGATCGGTTCGGTCCAATATCATTGGATTCAGAGTATTGTCTCTCAGGGGTACAGAATAGGATTCAGAGTAAGACCACCTGTGTGAAGATTTTTTTTCTCAAACATTCTAGCGAACCCAGTAAAGGCTCAGGCTTTCATGAAGTGTGTTTCAGACCTGGAGTTATCAGGGGTAATCATGTCAGTTCCGTTTCAGGAACATGGTCTGGGGTTTTATTCAAATCTATTCATTGTCCCAAAGAAAGAAAATTCATTCAGACCAGTTTTGGATCTAAAGATTTTAAATCGATATGTAAGAGTACCAACTTTCAAGATGGTGACTATAAGGACTATTTTGCCTTTTGTTCAGCAAGGGCATTATATGTCCACAATAGACTTACAGGATGCATATCTCCATATTCCGATTCATCCGGATCACTATAAGTTCTTGAGATTCTCTTTTCTAGACAAGCATTACCAATTTGTTGCTCTTCCTTTTGGCCTAGCGACAGTTCCAAAGAATCTTTTCAAAGGTTCTCGGTGCCCTACTCTCTGTAATCAGAGAGCGGTGTATTGCAGTGTTTCCTTATTTGGACGATATCTTGGTACTCGCTCAGTCTTTACGTTCTGCAGAATCTCATGTGAATCAACTAGTTTTGTTTCTTCAAAGACATGGTTGGAGGATCAATTTACCAAAAAGTTCTTTGATTCCTCAGACAAAGGTAACCTTTTTAGGTTTCCAGATAGATTCAGTGTCCATGACACTGTCTCTAACAGACAAGAGACATTTGAAATTGATTGCAGCCTGTCGGAACCTTCAGTCTCAGTCTTTCCCTTCAGTAGCTATGTGCATGGAATTTTTAGGTTTCATGACTGCAGCATCGGATGCGATCCCCTTTGCTCGTTTTCATATGAGACCTCTCCAGCTTTGTATGCTGAATCAATGGTGCAGGGATTATACAAGGATATCACAATTAATATCCTTAAATCCCATTGTTCGACTTTCTCTGACTTGGTGGTTAGATCACCATCGTATAATTCTAGGGCCTCTTTTGTTCGTCCAACCTGGACTGTGATTACAACAGATGCAAGTCTTTCAGGTTGGGGAGCTGTTTGGGGATCTCTGACAGCACAAGGGGTTTTGAAATCTCAAGAGGCGAGATTACCAATCAATATTTTGGAACGCTGTGCAATTCTCAGGGCTCTTCAGTTTTGGCCTCTGTTGAAGAGAGAACCGTTCATTTGTTTTCAGACAGACAATATCACGACTGTGGCATATGTCAATCATCAGGGTGGGACTCACAGTCCACAAGCTATGAAAGAAGTATCTCGGATACTTGTTTGGGCGCAATCCAGCTCATGTCCAATTTCTGAGGTTCATATCCCAGGTTCATATTCCTGGTATAGACAATAGGGAAGCGGATTACCTCAGTCATCAGACTTTATATCCAGGAGAATGGTCTCTCCACCCAGATGTGTTTTCTCAAATTGTTCAGATGTGGGCGCTTCCAGGAATAGATCTGATGGCTTCTCATCTAAACAAAAAACTTCCCAGGTACCTGTCCAGGTCCAGGGATCCTCAGGCAGAAGCAGTGGATGCATTAATACTTCCTTGGTGTTATCAACTGGCTTATATTTTCCCAGCTCTAATTCTTCTTCAAAATCATCATGGAGCAATCTTTTGTGCTGCTGGTGGCTCCAGCATGGCCTCAGAGGTTTTGGTATGAGGATCTTATTCGGATGTCCAGTTGCCAACCTTGGCCACTTCCATTAAGGCCAGACCTTCTTTCTCAAGGTCCGTTTTTCCATCAGGATCTCAACTCATTAAATTTGAAGGTATGGAAATTGAACGCTTAGTGCTTAGTCATAGAGGTTTCTCTGACTCAGTGATTAATACTCTGTTGCAGTCTCATAGATCTGTCTCTAGAAAGATTTATTATCTAGTTTGGAAGACTAACATATCATGGTGTTCTTCTCATAAATTCTCTTGGCATTCTTTTAGAATTCCTAGAATTTTACAGTTTCTTCAGGATGGTTTGGATAAAGGTTTGTCTGCAAGTTCCTTGAAAGGACAAAGCTCTGCTCTTTCTGTTTTATTCCACAGGAAAATTGCTAAACTTCCTGATAGTCATTGTTTTGTACAGGCTTTGGTTCATATCAAGCCTGTCATTAAATCAATCTCTCCTCCTTGGAGTCTTAATTTGGTTTTGAAGGCTTTACAGGCTCCTCCATTTGAGCCTATGCATTCTTTGGAAATTAAACTACTTTCTTGGAGGGGGCGAAGCCAGCAGTGCACAGGAGAGGTTGCAGATTCGTAGAGCTCCTGCATAAATTCAACTAAAAATGACCTAAAATCAGCTTTTTTGATGCATAGGGAACCTCTACTATAGTGAGATGCTTTCAATCTTTCATGTGCAGTCTGGGAGTCACTGAACTTTGTTATTCTACTGCCTGTTGTGGCTCAAGCTTGGAAAACCTACTCTGCATTCATAAGGACAACGGCCATCTTGCCACTCTCGTGGGTAAGCAGTTACTATGGCCGATACCCACCAGTTACTTAATGAGATCAACAAGCTCCTTACCCACCACCATAATAAGCTTGCTGCCGCTTTAGCTGGAGATGCTGATTCGGTGGAGAAGGGCGAAATCCCGACAGCGATGTTCCTGAGCCTAGGCGAGGCGGGCACTGCCTGGGGGGATGCTTCGGGGCCCCGGCATTCCCCGCATATCACCAGTTTTGCATCGGCTGAGTCCGGGACCTATCGTGAAGCTGAGGGGATCATTACTGAGCTTCCAGTTACCAGCGTGGACCTACAGCACCTCATAACAGAGGATTTTACCTGCATGGATGTCTTGGAAGACAAAGACAACCAGGGCTCCCAAGCGAGAATAAAGGGCCTTGACGCCATTAGCTCTAATTGTCACCCTGTCATTCATAGTGTTTTTACAACGAGCCGGGGCATAAAGACGCTCCGGGGTGCAGAGGCAGGAGCGCTCGAGCTTACACAGGACACGACCCTAGGAGAATTCCGAAGTACCGGTAGAAGCAAGAGGTTCTCTCATCAGGCCCCACGCAAGACTCTGTACACGGCGCCCGGCAGGGTGATGGGCAATATCGGGAGCCGTGTATTGCAGCGAGCTTCGGAACTGCCTTCCATCTTGCGGACTGGAGTGGGGTAAATAACTCTCCTTTCTAGCGCACCGCTCCACTGCTCTCTATCTTACCTAGACTGCAGGATTGCTTAGAGAGACCACACGGGATAGTGGACACTCCATACTAATGGATTACAGCCAGTGTAATAGCAGATAAGAGCAGCCTTCTAATTTAGATATAAACGGAACACTTAAGTTTGATCTCTTATGGCAACCCATCCCGGGTCATGGACATGCTAATTGTTTGAACACTGAAGGGCTATGTTTGCAGAGTGTTAGTCAGTTCCTAAGTTGAGGGCTTTGGAAACATAGGGGATGGCAGGCCACTATGCATATACTGGCTCCTTGTAGATCTGCCTGCTCCCCCATAATACCTGGATAGCTTCTGCCCCACAGTTTTTGGTGATATGATTGGTTACCCTTTGCATTGTTTTTTATTAGTTTCGTTGATATATATCCTCATAATTCAAATCAGTTCCTTCTATAAACACCCTTCAGGGCCACACTGTTATTAATGGTAAAATTTGAGCTTAACTTTATATTGTTTGTTGGTTATGACTAGTTACCCTAGGTACCCATCTACACTAATCTACATTATGTTATGATGACTAACTGTTACTCAAAACCTACTATATGTGCTTAACTCTATATTGTTTTGTTGGGCATGACTTTAGAATCTGAATATTCATCTACATTATATTACATTATACTATGCTTACAAACTGTTACTTAAAGTTTAATATGCAGAATAGCTCCTACTTAACCTATTTGCATTATCTTTAGAGATGCGCAAGGTATATCTGTTTTCTTACATGTTATTTGTTATTAATAGTGAATAAGCTAAAACAATTTGGGCTATCAGGAATGTATGTCTAGTCATTGCTTTAAACTTTGGTTCATCACACTTGCTAAAGTACAGCTAAACTATAATCTCCCTATTTATCTCTGAGCTTCAGAGTTGAGTATTGACCTTTACATATGTCCCTGGAGCTTTAGTGTAACTATTAGACATGGCGCGCAACTGCCTGCGGCCGGGGCGGCGTGACGCCTATACTCCACAAATGTACAGCTCAGGGGAAATCTTGCAGTCATAGCCTTGTACCGCAGCGCACACCAAATTGTGCAAGCAATGTTTATAATGTACTTTGCGGCAAAGCCCTAGACATGCTATCTATGTTATATTCCGTACATATTTAATCTTACAAACTTAAATCTGTTATGAGACCTTCTGCCTCCTTAATACGCCAAAAAAGAAGGTGTATGTTTAATTTTGTTCATATTATATGCCTAATACTACTAGAAAGACGCTCCCATAGTAACCATCAAATCTTTAGTTCCCAACACACAGCATAAAACCTTGAGGGTTGCCCTATCTACTTATTTATAGTTGATACCCTACAATTCAAAAGCTTCCTGTGCTACATATTTACTAATAGTATTCAACCTACCACCTCCCCCCCACAGTATATAATATGCCTCCTAATTCAGGGGGATTAACTATGTGAAGAAATAATAGATAGAGGCGCCAATGGTGCAGATCAATGAGGAATCTCAAGGGTTATCAGTAAGAGATATGTACAGGGTACTCACTTGTAGGAGAGGCAATCAGTTATGCCTATCGGAGCAGGCTGGATTTTTACAGCAGTCCAGCTAGCTGATCAGGGCCCCAACAAGCAACACCAGGGTGCAGGAAATCAACAGGTCCAGGTTGAAGATCCGAATAGATATACAGGCAGGATGGTAGCAAAAGGGCAATTCAGCCTATTAGTAGCGTAGCACCAAGATATGATAGACACTTAAAAGTTGGTAAAATAAAAACAAATTTATTTAAAAATTGTAAAATACACAACTTTTTGTGGTGCCAAATAAAATCTTGGATAAAATTATATATATATATATATATATATATATATATATATATATATATATATATATATATATATATATATATATATATTATATACATATAATCATATAGATTGGTCCCTTTTATTTATCGGTTATAGTTTTATACACACACTTTTATTTATCGGTTATAGTTTTATACACACCCCATTACTTTGGGACCCAAACACTTGTATTAATTTCAATTACACAATGGCACATTCATTGGTAGTCAATGGTATCTTAGCTTATATACACTCACACACCCACTCACAATTTTTTTTGCATACGTTCATATCATTTGTAGATCAAATGTCATACTAATAGATAATATCTCTTAATAAGTTTCACTTTGTGCACTTTATTATTATATTATTTTATTCAAGTATTCATTTTACACTTTAGTTATTTATAACATATACATGTTACACTCATCAGCACTATTTCCATACTTATAGGATTTCATATACGTGTGCATAGCAATGGCTACGTATTTATAGCAATGCCTTGGTCCCGCAACATACCATTTCATGTGTATGTATTTATAGCAATACCATTTCACGGCTACGTATTTATAGCAATGCCTTGGTCCCGCATCATACCATTTCATGTATATGTACACAGCGAGTTGTTTTGGTATTGTTCTAGTGGCTGTCTAGTCAGATCGCCATGATGATTGCTGAGAATGCCTTACTTGCAGAATTGCGGAGACCGCACAGCTTATTCATTTGATATATACCCTGTTAGGTACATAGCGGGTAACAGGTTGGTTAACACGCCCACTTTTAGTAAGATATCACTATTGGGCATTATACAAGTGACCTTTCTAGTCATGTACACAAGAGATCAGCTTAGTGTTTGTAAATATTGTCACAATATGGGCTATCACGTAGTACACTGGTTATAGTTATGATCCGCTGAGTTTGCTGCGGCAGACAATCACATAGCGGTTGCTAACAACAGTGTGGGGGTTGTTTGGTATCCATACCACGTAACTCGGGTCAGCACCAATAGTGAAAGCATTGAGTATACATACTCCCTAGCCCACTAGCAATTGGTGGAAGCTTTGGGTGTTGTTCGCCTGCCTGATGGTAATTGGATGGCGAATCACACTCATTGTGTATCATAGGATTGGCTAATAGAGCCGTCTATCACCACTACTTGTGATTGACAGTTAAATTCTCCTATTAGCAGGCTCCAAACAAGAAGGAAAGGAATCACTATTAATTAACGATTTTTTAACTTTTTAACTACAAGTATAAATACTATTAACATTATTTTTAGAGAATCTAAGTATAGGGTTTATCCCTATGCTTGAAAAAACATTATATACACCTGTCTTTAATATATTTAAGGTATAAATAACACTGCAACAAGGGGGTGTTTGCAAATGAAGGATTGTGATTGGATGTACTATAGCTTTTGAGAAGGGTGTGTTTAGGGGTTTGTTTAGTAGCGTAGCCCTATATAAGGACTAAATGTATTGATGTGAAACATGCCTGATGAAACAGTTTTTCCTGAGAAACGCGTTGCATTGTTTCTCCTTTTATCCAAGATTTTATTTGGCACCACAAGAAGTTGTGTATTTTACAATTTTTAAATAAATTTGTTTTTATTTTACCAACTTTTAAGTGTCTATCATGTCTTGGTGCTATGCTACTAATAGGCTGAATTGCCCTTTTGCTACCATCCTGCCTGTATATCTATTCGGATCTTCAACCTGGACCTGTTGATTTCCTGCCCCCTGGTGTTGCTTGTTGGGGCCCTGATCAGCTAGCTGGACTGCTGTAAAAATCCAGCCTGCTCCTATAGGCATAACTGATTGCCTCTCCTACAAGTGAGTACCCTGTACATATCTCTTACTGATAACCCTTGAGATTCCTCATTGATCTGCACCATTGGCGCCTCTATCTATTCTTTCTTCACTACAGATCGTCCATCATCGTATGCTGTTAGAGAGCTGCCCACCGAATTCTTCTACAACCAAATACGTTTGTTCAGCATTCAGGATCTTAGCTGACACTATATTGGACTTTTTATTTTTCCACTAGAATAATTATAATAATAATTTATATATATTTTCTAGTCATTGTGCTATTTATACACCACTTATCACATTGTTGTTTTTTTAATATGTCATATACCATCACTATTTGTCTTCTGTAGCGCCTCCTAGAGGATCTTAGGGGGTTATTTATATCCCCCTTATTTCCTAATTTCTTTATTTTCGGATTAACTATGTGGCTTATCTTGCCCATGCCGCACCATAAATGCCTCCCTGGCACTCTTTTTTACATATTACCACAGAGATGGCTCTAACTACTACCTATTCTTCAGCAGGACTGATTATCATAACTTTTGAGAAGAGTCTTTGATTGTTTGCTTCATCATGTTATTTCCATTTGGGAATAATACCTTCATTGTGGTTATCACTTGGTATGTTAATTATCACCCTAATCTACGCTTATAGGTCTAAACATATTCATTCAATCTAATCATTTTCCTCCCTCAGAGTCTGTAGCCGTTTTGTGCGGCACAAGAGCTGCCTTCAATGTCAAGTGAGGAAATATGCTCTTTTTAGGCCATGTTAAAAAGTGAAAGAGGTTCCAGTCTTCTGTATTGTATTACCTATATTGTGAATTGTTTTTAGCTTGACTTATGTTACGTTATTTTACATAATTTGTATTATTCTGCACAACCTCAATAAAAGAATTAAAAAAAAAAAAACTACTTTCTTGGAAAGTGTTGTTCCTTTTGGCCATCTCTTCTGCTAAAAGAGTTTCTGAATTATCCGCTCTCTCTCTTGTGAACTCCTTTTCTGATTTTTCATCAGGATAAGGCAGTTTTGCTGACTTCATTTAAATTCTTACCTAAGGTTGTGAATTCTAAGAACATTAATAGAGAAATTGTTGTCCCTTCTTTGTGTCTTAATCCTAAGAATTCTTTGGAGAGATCTTTACTTTCTTTGGATGTGGTGAGAGCTCTGAAATATTATGTTGAAGCCACTAAAGATTTCAGGAAGACTTGTAGTCTATTTGTTATCTTTTCTGGTTCCAGGAAAGGTCAGAAGGCTTCTGCCATTTCTTTGGCATCATGGTTAAAGCTTTTGATTCATCAAGCTTATTTGGAGTCAGGTAAAACCCTGCCTCAGAGAATTACAGCTCATTCTACTAGATCAGTTTCCACTTCTTGGGCTTTAAAGAATGAAGCTTCAGTTGATCAGATTTGCAAAGCAGCAACTTGGTCTTCTTTGAATACATTTACTAAATTCTACCATTTTGATGTATTTGCTTCTTCGGAAGCAATTTTTTGTAGGAAAGTTCTTCAGGCAGCTGTTTCAGTTTGATTCTTCTGCTTATGATTTAAGTTTTTCTTTTTCTTTTTTGAGAATAAACTTATGTTTGGGTTGTAGATTTATTTTTTTCAGCAAAATGGCTGTTTTTATTTTGTCCCTCCCTCTCTAGTGACTCTTGCGTGGAAGTTCCACATCTTGGGTATTGCTATCACATACATCACTAGCTCATGGACTCTTGCCAATTACATGAAAGAAAACATAATTTATGTAAGACCTTACCTGATAAATTCATTTCTTTCAAATTGGCAAGAGTCCATGAGGCCCACCCCCTTTTTATGGTGGTTATGATTTTTTGGTATACAGCACAATTATTTCCAAATTCCTTGGTTGATGCTTTTTACTCCTTTCTTTATCACTCCACTTCTTGGCTATTCATTAAGCTGAATTGTGGGTGTGGTGAGGGGTGTATTTATAGGCATTTTGAGGTTTGGGAAACTTTGCCCCTACTGGTAGGATTGTATATCCCATACGTCACTAGCTCATGGACTCTTGCCAATATGAAAGAAATGAATTTATCAGGTAAGTTCTTACATAAATTATGTTTTTCCAATATTGGCATTAGACTTGTGCAGCCCCAATAATTTCAGTTCATCTGAATCTTTTGGAATAAATATTTAGGGATATTCGTTTAACCGGATAATCTTTGGCTGCACTATGTTATATTAATTTTGTTCTAAACTAAACAAAAAATGAATATTCGAGCAACATTTACATTTGTCTCCTTAAAAAGGAAAAGTCTACACAAAAATTGTTATTGTTTAAAAAGATAGACAACACCTTTTCTACCCATTCCCCAGCTTTGCACGACCAACATTGTTAGATTAATACACTTTATAACATTTAAACCTCTAAATTTCTGCCTGTTTCTAAGCCACTACAGACAGCCTTTTATCACATTATTTTTAATTGCTTTTCACAACAGGAGACCGCTAGTTCATGTGGGCCATATAGCTAACAATGTGTTTACGCCTGGGGAGTTATTTAAGAGTTAGCACAACACAGTACTTAATGCAAGTCAATAGATAATAAATACAAAGTCATGTGATCAGGGAGCTGTCAGAAGATGCTTATATATAAGGTAATCACAGAAGTAAAAGTATATTAATACTGTGTTGGTTATGCAAAACTGGGGAATGGGTAGTAAAGGGAGTATCTATCTTTTAAAACAATAAAAATTATATTGTAGACTGTCCCTTTAAACAAATCTAAATGTTCCTTTGCTACAAGTGGCAAAGTTCGCCTTTACCGTTATACTTAAAGGGACAGTCAAGTCCAAAAAAAACGTTCACGATTTAAATAGCAAATGTAATTTTAAAAAACTTTCCAATTTACTTTTATAACCAATTTTGGTTTGTTCTCTTGGTATTCTTAGTTGAAAGCTAAACCTAGGAGGTTCATATGCTAATTTCTTAGACCTTGAAGGCTGCCTCTAATCTAAATGCATTTTGAAAGTTTTTCACCACTAGAGGTCATTAGTTCATGTGTTTCATATAGATAACATTAAAAGGACAGTCAACACCAGAATTTTTGTTGTTTTAAAAGATAGATAATCCCTCAATTACTAATTCCCCAGTTTTGCATAACCAACACAGTTATAATTATACACATTTTACCTCTTTAATTACCTTGTATCTAAGCCTGCCCCCTTATTTCAGTTCTTTTGACAGACTTGCATTTTAGCCTATCGGAGCTGTCTCCATGGTAAATTCACGAGCATGAGCTCAATGTTATCTATATGAAACACATGAACTAATGCCCTCTAGTGGTGAAAAACTATCAAAATGCATTTAGATTAGAGGCGGCCTTCAAGGTCTAAGAAATTTAGCATATGAACCTCCTAGGTTTAGCTTTCAACTAAGAATACCAAGACAACAAAGCAAAATTGGTGATAAAAGTAAATTGGAAAGTTGTATAAAATTACATGCCCTATCTGAATCATGAAAGTCTTTTTCAGACTTGACTGTCCCTTTAAGCTCATGCACGTGACTTTACCATGGAGTGAGCCCTGATTGGCTAAAATGCTAGTCTGTTTAAAAAAAAAAGAGAGAAATAAGGGGGCAGTCTGCAGAGGCTTAAATACAAGGGGCCCGATCCGATCTGCAGCATCACCCGCAAAAGCCGGCGACGCCAAATTTTGCACTGGTTTGGTATCACATATACGGCATAACCTAGAAGTTACACTCGTATATTTCTCCCTTCGGCCGTAGTTTTTTGGCCCATAGACAGGTATACCAAACCCGCGCAGTTTGGTATCCAATATACAGCGTAAGGACTTACGTGGCGAAAATGGAGAAATCTTACTCCATTTTCACCTCGCCACAAAATGCAGATATAGTAAGCCTTACGCTGAGTATTGGAGCCCCGTAGCTCCCTAAACTACCTGCAAAATAAAACCTAACACCTAACGCATGAGCAATGTCTATCTACCTGTCAACCGCAATCCCCCGCCGCAATCCCTAATAAAGTGTTTAACCCCTAAACCGCCGCTCCCGGACCCCGCCTCCACCTACTTTAAATGTCTAACCCCCTAATGTGATCCCCCTACACTGCTGCCACCTACATTAAAATTATTAACCCCTAATGTAATCCCCCTACACCGCCGCCATCTATATTAAAATTATTACCCCCTAATGTGAGCCCCCTACCCCGCCGCCACCTATTTTAACTACATTACCCCCTAATCTAATCCCCCTACACCGCCGCTACCTATTTTAACTATATTACCCCCTAATGTGAGCCCCCTACACCGCCGCCACCTACATTAACTATATTACCCCCTAATATGATCCCCCTACACCGCCGCCACCTATTTTAACTACATTACCCCGTAATCTAATCCCCCTACACCGCCGCCACCTATATTAACTATATTACTGCCTAATCTAATCCCCCTACCCCGCCGCCACCTATATTAAAATGATTAACCCCTAATCTAATCCCCCTACACCGCCGCCACCTATAATAAATATATTACCCCCTAAAATACTAAAATGTCCCTACCCTAAACTAAATTACAAATAGCCCTGAAAAGGGCCTTTTGCGGGGCATTGCCCCAAAGTAACCAGCTCTATTACCAGCCCTTAAAAGGGCCTTTTGCGGGGCATTGCCCCAAAGTAACCAGCTCTATTACCAGTCCTTAAAAGGGCCTTTTGCTGGGCATTGTCCCAAATTAATCAGCTCTTTTACCTGTAATCTGACCCCCCTACACCACCGCCACCTATATTAAATATATTAACCCATTATCTAATCCCCCTCCACCGCCTCCACCTATATTAAATATATTAAGCCCTAATCTGACCCACCTACACCACCGCCACCTATATTAACTATATTAACCCTAATTATATTAGGGTTAATATAGTTAATATAGTTATTATATTATATATATTAACTATATTAACCCTATCTAACCCTAACACTCCTAACTTAATTATTATTGCAATAAATCTAAATAATATTAATCTTATTAACTAAAATATTCCTATTTAAAACTAAATACTTACCTATAAAATAAACCCTAAGATAGCTACACTATAATTAATAATTACATTGTAGCTATTTTAGGGTTTATATTTATTTTACAGGTAACTTGGTATTTATTTTAACTAGGTACAATAGCTATTAAATAGTTAATAACTATTTAATAGCTACCTAGTTAAAATAATTACCAATTTACCTGTAAAATAAATCCTAACCTAAGTTACAAATACACCTACACTATCAATAAATTAATTAAATAAACTACAATTATCTAAACTAAAATATAATTAAATACACTAAACTAAATTACAAAAAAAAAACCCCACTAAATTACAAACAATAAAAAAAGATTACAAGAATTTTAAGCTAATTACACCTAATGTAAGCCCCCTAATAAAATAACAAAGCCCCCCAAAATAAAAAATGTCCCTACCCTAAACTAAATTACAAAAAGTAATCAGCTCTATTACCAGCCCTTAAAAGGGCCTTTTGTGGGGCATTGTCCCAAAGTAATCAGCTCTTTTACCTGTGAAAAAAATCAACCCCCCCGTTACAACCCACCACCCACACACCCCTACTTTAAAACACACCCTATCCCCCCTTAAAAAAACCTAAGTCTAACCCCCAAGTGCTCCTTACTAGTGATGTTGCGAACCTTAAAATTTCGGTTTGTGAATGGCGGACTCGAACTTCCGCTACTGTTCGCGAACCGCCATTGACTTCGATAGGCAGGTGAACTTTAAAACCCACAAGGACTCTTTCTGGCCACAATAGTGATGGAAAAATTGTTTCAAGGGGACTAACACCTGGACTGTGGCATGCCGGATGGGGATCCATGGCAAAACTCCCACGGAAAATTACATAGTTGATGCAGAGTCTGGTTTTAATCCATAAAGGGCATAAATCACCTAACATTCCTAAATTGTTTGGAATAACGTGCTTTAAAACATCAGGTATGATGTTGTATCGATCAGGTAGTGTAAGGGTTACGCCCGCTTCACAGTGACAGACCAAACTCCCCGTGTAACGCACCGCAAACAACTGCAAACAGTCCATTTGCACAACCACGAGTTAGATAGATTTGATAGCTAGATACATGTTACAGAAGCATTAGTTATTTTGTTGTGAAGAAACTTATTTCCCAGCAGCAATGCCTGAACCAGCCAAGCCAGCGCCTAAGAAGGGCTCCAAGAAAACTGTAACAAGTATCATTTCATAAAGGGTTAACTCTGTTCAGTTTTGAGAAAACTATTTTCTGAGGCAGGTTTCCTAGCATATTGTGTACTGTAATTAAGTTTGTGATAAGCATTCATTGCTAGGTGATAAGAAGGACTCAATTGTTTTCTTGTGTGTACTTGTTATCTGCGGTGGCCTGTCCAAGGGCTTTGTCTAAATGTGTGATGGGGGATTTTATGCTTCCCCCCCTGGGAGTGCCCTGTGTGCATGTAACCTAAATAAAAAGCAGGCTGGGCATCCCAGTCCTCAGTTCTTGGTTGTCCCTCAATCGCAGCGTTGACTCGTTTTTGTGGGCAGAAGGGTATCCTAGCTGTACTACAGCTAAGGGGGATTATTCTACATTTGCGAGACTCATATAGAATACTATGGAAAGCAGTTTCTCCCCTCTTCAGCAATAGGAATCCAGGCTACTAAGCGCTCCATCTCTCAGCGAGACTAAGGGTAACCGTAACATTTGGCGGCAGCGGTGGGATTTTTCCTGGATTTCCTAGGAGAGGTACAGAACGGATGGAGAGCGCTTACGAAAAATTGAAGCGTACAACCCTAAAGGATTTACTTGAAAGCAGAGGGGGGTACGCCAGCAACCGGCCGAGGAGAGAGCTGATCGCAGAATTGACCGAACTGGATCAGAGCTTCACAATGGCGGAAACACCGACCACGATTAGTGACGAAAAAACCAGGATTGTTCGGGAGAGGCTCTCACTGTACGGGCCGAACCCCTCCATGGAATTGGTACAGCAGTTGATGGCGGAAGCGGACAAGGATATACGAGAGACTCGAGCCCACGAACTCAACCTAGCGAACGCACACCGCAATGCTGAAGCCCCGCAGGTAATCATCCCTGTCGAAAATGCTGGGAGGCCCAAGATACCCTATGCGGCATTTCGACCCTTCCTAGAGAGCGAGACAGGGATTGATGAATATTTGGCGGACTTCGAAAGGCAATGTGCCCTGCACCAGATTCCCAACAGGGAGTGGCCCACGATATTGTCTGGGAAACTATCCGGGCGAGCCCTGGAAGCCTTTCGTACTCTGGGTGCTGAGGAAGTGACACAGTATGAGCTAGTTAAGGAGACACTGTTGCGACGGTACGCAGTAACTCCGGACGCGTATCGCCGACAGTTTCGGGGCACGAAAAAGAAGCCTAACGATACCCATATGGAATGGGCGCACCGAATGCGGAGAGCGGCAAATCACTGGATGAGCGGAAGTAAAGCGGTGACTGGTGAGGAAATTTTACAATTGTTTCTCTTAGAACATTTTTATAATGGCATGGAACAGCAAGGGAAGGAATGGCTGCGAGACAGGCGACCTTCTACCTTAGAAGAAGCAGCCAAATTGGCCGATGAACATTATGACTCCCGTCTTCACGAACCCAGAGAGGTTTACCGTGCACCCCCTCGTGCTGAATTCCGAGCCCCGGTGCCCGCAGGGCCCGCCCGACACTCAGGACCACCCAATAACAGCTCTGAGCGTCCCAGACCGACTTGCCACCGATGCAAGCAACCAGGGCATTTCATGGCTAGCTGCCCCCTTAATACGCACCAGACACCCAGGAATTACAATTACCCCTCTGGGGCATATCGTCCGGCCCGGACCCTCTGTGTTAACCAAGAGGCCCCTATGGAGGAATATTTGGGGCCGCTTCACGAGGCGGACCCTGTATATGCTGCCTCAGATAACCGCCAGCACCATCGGCAGAAGGTATGGCTCGAGGGGCGATCTACCGAGGGATTGAGAGACACAGGGGCTACTATCACGCTGGTACAGAGTCATTTGGTGCCGGAGCACAAGCGATCTGGACAGACTGTGGCCGTTAGAGTGGCGGGGGGGGATGTGTACAAAATTCCAACAGCTAAAGTGCATCTTGATTGGGGAGCGGGAAAGGGGGCTGTGAACTTGGGCATAATGGATAATTTACCTGCCGAAGTACTACTGGGCAATGATTTGGGCCCCATGACTTCTGCCTATGCTCCAGTATGCAACAACGAGGCGGACCCAGTGACTACATGGGCCCAAGCCCGGACGGAGCGAGAACTCTCACCAGTGCGGGAGACACAGGTAAGACCTACCCCGACATTGCCTGACATGTTAGGCCCCATACCCTGGGACACCCCAGATGCTTTCGAGACAGAGTCTAAGACTGACCCGACCTTACAAAAGTACCGGGAACGAGCAGAGACCGGAGGGGGCGGGGCAGATAATGAAACATTCTTATGGGAAAAAGGGAAACTATACCGCTGGACAGAGAAAAGGGGACAGCGTAGGCGACAGCTGGTAGTGCCCCACAAATACCGTCAAGAAATCCTCAAGATAGGCCATGACATCCCCTTAGCAGGCCACCTAGCTGTAACCCGTACCCTACACCGCATTACTCACACGTTCTTTTGGCCAGGGGTACACGCCGACGTTAGAACTTACTGTAACACCTGCGATGTGTGTCAACGAGTAGGAAGGCGAGGCGATCACCCTAAAGCCCATCTAGTAAATATGCCCATTGTAGAGGAACCCTTCAGCCGGGTTGCTATTGACCTAGTGGGACCACTGGCTACCCCTAGTCCCTCCGGTAAGCGCTACATTCTTACCGTAGTGGACTACGCTACCAGGTACCCAGAGGCTGTCGCCCTATCCAACATACAAGCGGATACGGTAGCGAATGCACTAGTACAGGTGTTCTCCCGGGTAGGATTTCCAAAAGAAATCCTATCCGACCGAGGCACCCAATTTACGGCTGAATTGACCCAACAACTCTGGCAGGTTTGCAAAATTAAGTCCCTCCTGAGCTCCCCATACCACCCCCAGACGAACGGGCTGTGTGAGAGGTTCAATGGGACCCTCAAGCAAATGCTCAAGACGTTCACTCAGGAATACCGAGACTGGGAACGCTTCCTGCCGCACCTCCTTTTTGCTTATCGGGAGGTGCCCCAGGAAACGACAGGGTTCTCTCCCTTCGAGTTGCTCTACGGAAGAAAGGTACGGGGACCCCTAAACCTGATCCGGGAGCACTGGGAGGGAGAGATGGAGACTGACGGTGTCCCCATTGTGCCATACGTGCTGGAACTCAGGGACCGAATGGAGCAATTAGCCAAATCCGTGCGGGCTAATCTCCAGTCGGCCCAGAGAAGACAGAAAGTATGGTACGATCGGGGGGCCCGAAAGAGAATCTTTACCATAGGACAAAAGGTGTTAGTACTTAAGCCGGTGAAGACAGACAAATTGCAGGCGTCCTGGCAGGGCCCCTACCAGATCGTAGAGAAAAGGGGAGACACCACTTATGTGATAGCTAGCTGCCACGACAACAATCTTAGAAAGACATTCCATGTAAACATGCTCAAGGAATATTTTGAGCGACCAGAGAACGTGACGGCCGTATGTTGTTCCCCTCAGGAAGGCCCCGACAGTCTACCCATTCCAGACCTATTAGAAAAGAGTCTCCCCACAGGTATAGTGGCTCAGGTTCAGATAGGAGACCGACTTAGCCCCACTGAAAGGGAGCAGCTCAACCAACTCCTACAGTCCAAACACCTCACCTTCTCCCCGAAGCCAGGGTACACTACTTTAACCACCCACCAGGTAGATACTCCGGGACAAGCTCCCTTGCGCCAGGCTCCGTACCGAATCCCCGAAGCAGTTAGGATAGGAATGAAGAAGGAGATCGATGAGATGCTCCAACTCGGGGTAATTGAGCCCTCCGATAGTCCCTGGGCCTCCCCAGTTGTCTTGGTGCCCAAGAAAGATGGGACCACCCGGTTCTGCGTAGACTATCGGAGGCTCAATGAAAAGACCGTGACGGACGCTTACCCTATGCCCAGGGTAGACGAGCTACTCGATCGTATAGCCAGGGGAAATTACCTGACCACTATTGACCTCTGCAAAGGTTACTGGCAGATTCCCCTGGCCCCGGAGGCTATCCCCAAGTCGGCATTCGTCACCCCATTCGGCTTATATCAGTTTAGGGTAATGCCGTTTGGGATGAAGAATGCCCCAGCTACATTCCAGCGCTTGGTGGATAGGCTCCTGGATGGCTTCCAGAGTTTTGCTTGCGCCTACCTGGACGACATAGCGATCCACAGTGAGTCATGGGAGGACCACTTAGCTCACATAGGAATGGTTCTGGATCAGATCCGGGCTGCTGGCCTGACTCTGAAGCCAGAAAAATGCCACTTTGGGATGGCCGAGGTACAGTACCTGGGTCACCGGGTGGGGTGTGGAAAGCAGCGACCAGAGCCGGCCAAGATAGAAGCTGTCGCCAATTGGCCCACCCCCATCACTAAGACTCAGGTCCTAGCCTTCCTGGGCACGGCAGGGTACTATAGACGGTTCGTACCAGACTACAGCACACTTGCCAAACCCCTGACTGACTTGACCAAGAAGAACTTACCTCGACAGGTCCTGTGGTCTCCCCACTGTGAAACGGCTTTCCAGGCTCTCAAAAATGCTCTAATTAACGCTCCTGTCTTGGCGGCTCCAGCCCTTAACAAACGTTTTATCGTCCACACAGATGCTTCCATGTTCGGGCTGGGAGCCGTCCTCAGCCAAGTAGGCGAAGATGGAGGGGAGCATCCAGTTGCCTACATCAGCCGGAAGCTCCTGCCCCGCGAAGTCAGCTATGCAGCGGTCGAAAAGGAGTGTTTGGCTTTGGTGTGGGCATTAAAGAAATTGACTCCCTATTTATATGGGCAGGAGT
Organism: Bombina bombina; assembly: GCF_027579735.1. NCBI lineage: Eukaryota > Metazoa > Chordata > Amphibia > Anura > Bombinatoridae > Bombina > Bombina bombina. Next base: position 531,252,379 of record NC_069505.1, read on the forward strand.
TCACTCTGGTCACCGACCATAACCCGTTGGTGTGGCTGAACCGGGTCTCTGGAGATAATGGCAGGCTATTACGTTGGAGTTTATCGTTGCAACCCTTCAATTTCACCATTACTTACAGACCTGGGAAACAGAATGGCAACGCCGACGGGTTGTCCAGACAAACCGACCTCAGCCCCGCATAACCAGCGGTCTGGACAGCCTTAGTCTGCCCCGAAAAGGGGTCAGACCGTGTCTGCCAGAGTGTTCCACAGAAAGGGAGCACTGTTACAGAAGCATTAGTTATTTTGTTGTGAAGAAACTTATTTCCCAGCAGCAATGCCTGAACCAGCCAAGCCAGCGCCTAAGAAGGGCTCCAAGAAAACTGTAACAAGTATCATTTCATAAAGGGTTAACTCTGTTCAGTTTTGAGAAAACTATTTTCTGAGGCAGGTTTCCTAGCATATTGTGTACTGTAATTAAGTTTGTGATAAGCATTCACTGCTAGGTGATAAGAAGGACTCAATTGTTTTCTTGTGTGTACTTGTTATCTGCGGTGGCCTGTCCAAGGGCTTTGTCTAAATGTGTGATGGGGGATTTTATGCTTCCCCCCCTGGGAGTGCCCTGTGTGCATGTAACCTAAATAAAAAGCAGGCTGGGCATCCCAGTCCTCAGTTCTTGGTTGTCCCTCAATCGCAGCGTTGACTCGTTTTTGTGGGCAGAAGGGTATCCTAGCTGTACTACAGCTAAGGGGGATTATTCTACATTTGCGAGACTCATATAGAATACTATGGAAAGCAGTTTCTCCCCTCTTCAGCAATAGGAATCCAGGCTACTAAGCGGTCCATCTCTCAGCGAGACTAAGGGTAACCGTAACAATACATAGATTACATAGATCAATAGATGCAATATACATATGATAGATACAAATTACATAGATCAATAGATGCAATATACATTTGATGATAGATACGAATTACATAGATCAATCTATGCAATATACATTTGATAGATACAAATTACATAGTTTAAAAGATGCAATAAACATTTGATAGATACGAATTACATCGATCAATAGATGCAATTTATATTTGATAGATACGATTGATAGTTAAATAGATTTGATAGATAAATAGATAGATTTGATGGATATATGATTTACTTGACAGAGTATAACAATAAGACATGCGGTCTGGGACCCGTGGTGTGTTAAGTAGTATTATTCTTAGCAGTTTACTACTTGTTACTCCCCCTATCGGGGGAGGTCTATATGGGCTGCATTTTTGGAACAGGGAGATGGAAGAAGATGATTGGTCTGTCCTCCTACTTCAAATTTGGCCTAAACACAAGTGGCTGTCTCAAAACAGTCCGGCCACGAGATAGATAGATTTGATAGATAGAAGATAAATAGATAGATTTGATAGATATATAATTACCCTGACAAAGTATAATAATAAAACATGCGGTCTGGGACCCATGGTAACTAGGTTGTATTAAGTAGTACTATTCTTAGCACTTTAATCCCTGTTACTCCCCCTATCGGGGGAGGTCTATATGGCCTGCCTGATTACCCTGACAAAATATAATAATAAAACATGCGGTCTGAGACCCATGGTAACTAGGTTGTGTTTTAAGTAGTACTATTCTTAGCACTTTAATCCCTGTAACTCCCCCTATCGGGGGAGGTCTATACGGCCTGCATGATTACCCTCACCAATTATAACAACAAGACATGCGGTCTGGGACCCATGGTAACTAGGTTGTGTTAAGTAGTAGTGTTCTTATTAGTTTAATACTTGCTACTCACCCTATTGGGGGAGGTCTATATGGCCTGCATGATTACCCTGACAAAATATAATAATAAGACATGCGGCCTGGGACCCATGGTAACTAGGTTGTGTTTATATTAGTACTATTGTTAGCACTTTAATCCCTTTTACTCCCCCTATCGGGGGAGGTCTATACGGCCTGCCTGATTACCCTCACAGGTTGGGGTCCGGGATTGACTTTTTGTTCTGTTTGATTCTTTCAGGTATACCAGTTGCCGAGGTTCTGACCCTGCATTCTGGCTGCACCTCTCCCTGCAAGAGAGATCTGTTACAGAGTCTGTGGGCCTGTATGCAAAGAGCTGGCCTGCCTGAAAGGAGCAGCAAGGCAGAGGGATCCATTCATGCCTATAAGAAACCAGAGGGCACGATACCTGCTGGAAGTGTGCAGTGAGGCAGAGGGATCTATTCCTGCCTAGAAGCAGACAGGCAGAGGGGACGCTACCTGCCTGGGAGCCTACTGAGACCAGCCCAGCTGGAGGAGATACAGCCGCTGGCTTGACCCCGGTCTCAGCCACGATAGCCCTGGTCCCACTATATGGTGGCAGAGGGATCAATTCCTGCCAAGAAGCAGCCTGGCAGGGGGATTTATTCCTGCCTAGAAGCAGACAGGCAGAGGGGACAATACCTGCCAAGAAAGAGCTGCAGTGCAGAGAGGATGCTACCTGACTGGGAGTCCACTGAGACCAGCCCCGCTGCGGGATATACACCTGCTGGCTTGACCCTGGTCTCAGCAACTATATATCTGGTCCCACTATACGGTGGCCACCCCTGGGTTTGGACAGAGGAAGGGAGACCCCCTAGTGGAGTAACGCTACAGGTCGTTCTCTTTCAGCCTTTTTAGACGGGTGTCCCCGACCCTCAACAGGTACAACAGGCACAACAGCATGAAACACCACATATGCCATCCTTTTGCACAATAGAGTACCGGTATGGCATTGATTTTAGGAAAAAGAAAAAGAAACAGAAGCACACCAGGGCACGATTCAAGTGAAGATTTATTGATTAAAACACACACGCAACTAATAATGTTGCACTTACAAGATTAAAAAACAATATGAGCCTGTAGATTTAAAAGGTCTTTGAGTGCGCTGGAACAAAGATGACAAACAGTTCCTGTCAGCCGGTCTCGGTAAGTACAAGGCGTCCGGACTGCCCTTCTGTACTACCGCAATGACTGTCCACACACAAAGAGACCAGGAACAATGTCCTTTATTCCTCAACGCGTTTCCCCCGAACCTCGGTCGGGCTTTATCAAGAGGTGAATGAGTACTGTTCATTTTGTCGCTCTTCAGCTTTTTAAATGTTCATGTTAGTTAAACACGCCCCTTTCAGGGCCTGACTCGGGTGTGTCATATTCTACCCGTTTGATTGGTGGAAAGTCCGTAGCAGAAAAAAGAAACAATAGTAAATATTTCTTATACAAAGTATTCTATTACAAAACAAACTAACATCATAGGGCTATAATTTATCTTATCTTAATTTGAACATTAAAAGTAATAATAATAGAAATAGAAAAGCATGATTCCATGGGACTGCATTCCCAACAGTTATAATCTAATTCTATTTGCTAGCTGTGATAATCTTGAAGACTAGGACTTCACTATATATATATAGATTCCCTATAGTCTATCTGTGGAAAACTGATTTCTCATATGAATTGAAAAGGGTTATCCCAAACAATGCACGAAAATAACTCTCATGTGCATCACGCTCACATAGTTAAGCTGCTGTACCTGTATATTAAACCTTAAAATGTTCTAACTCCAATTTCAAGCAATAAATAACCCTAAATTACAAATATTCATAAAATTTTATCAAAATAGTACAAAATGATAAAATTAATAAGATACATATGAATTAATAGATATATGTCAAAAAGATAAAAACACATATTTAAAAAATACATAGTTAAAAGTGACATATGAAATGAATAAAATACCCCAGATCTTTCCATGGAATCTCCATACTAGGCCATTGTCTCGATTATTGTTTTCCTACCAAAACATTAGCAATGGATCTCCAAAACAGTATATGCAATGGATCTCCAAAACAGTATAAATAGAATTATATTATAACTGTTGGCAATGCAGTCCCATGGAATCATGCTTTTCTATTTCTATTATTATTACTTTTAATGTTCAAATTAAGGACGCATAAATAGCGATAAGATAAATTATACCCCTATGATGTTAGTTTGTTTTGTAATAGAATACTTTATATAAGAAATATTTACTATTGTTTCTTTTTTCTGCTATGGACTTTCCACCAATCAAACGGGTAGAATATGACACACCCACGGCAGGCCCTGAAAGGGGCGTGTTTAACTAACATGGGCCTAGATTTGGAGTTCGGCGGTAGCCGTCAAAACCAGCGTTAGAGGCTCCTAACGCTGGTTTTGGCCGCCCGCTGGTATTTGGAGTCAGTGATTAAAGGGTCTAACGCTCACTTTTCAGCCGCGACTTTTCCATACCGCAGATCCCCCTACGCCATTTGCGTAGCCTATCTTTTCAATGGGATCTTTCTAACGCTGGTATTTAGAGTCGTTTCTGAAGTGAGCATTAGAGCTCTAACGACAAGATTCCAGCCGCCTGAAAAAAGCAGGAGTTAAGAGCTTTCTGGCTAACGCCGGTTCATAAAGCTCTTAACTACTGTACCCTAAAGTACACTAACACCCATAAACTACCTATGTACCCCTAAACCGAGGCCCCCCCACATCGCCGACACTCGATTAAAATTTTTAACCCCTAATCTGCCGACCGCCACCTACGTTATATTTATGTACCCCTAATATGCTGCCCCTAACCCCGCCGACCCCTGTATTATATTTATTAACCCCTAACCTGCCCCCCACAACATCGCCGCCAGCTACTTAAAATAATTAACCCCTAATCTTCCGACCGCAAAGCGCCGCCACCTACGTTATCCCTATGTACCCCTAATCTGCTACCCCTAACACCGCCGACCCCTATATTATATTTATTAACCCCTAATCTGCCCCCCACAACGTCGCCGACACCTGCCTACACTTATTAACCCCTAATCTGCCGAGCGGACCTGAGCGCTACTATAATAAAGTTATTAACCCCTAATCCGCCTCACTAACCCTATCATAAATAGTATTAACCCCTAATCTGCCCTCCCTAACATCGCCGACACCTACCTTCAATTATTAACCCCTAATCTTCCGATCGGAGCTCACCGCTATTCTAATAAATGGATTAACCCCTAAAGCTAAGTCTAACCCTAACACTAACACCCCCCTAAGTTAAATATAATTTACATCTAACGAAATAAATTAACTCTTATTAAATAAATGATTCCTATTTAAAGCTAAATACTTACCTGTAAAATAAACCCTAATATAGCTACAATATAAATTATAATTATATTATAGCTATTTTAGGATTAATATTTATTTTACAGGCAACTTTGTAATTATTTTAACCAGGTACAATAGCTATTAAATAGTTAAGAACTATTTAATAGTTACCTAGTTAAAATAATAACAAAATTACCTGTAAAATAAATCCTAACCTGATATAATTAAACCTAACACTACCCTATCAATAAAATAATTAAATAAACTACCTACAATTACCTACAATTAACCTAACACTACACTATCAATAAATTAATTAAACACAATTCCTACAAATAAATACAATTAAATAAACTAGCTAAAGTACAAAAAATAAAAAAGAACTAAGTTACAGAAAATAAAAAAATATTTACAAACATAAGAAAAATATTACAACAATTTTAAACTAATTACACCTACTCTAAGCCCCCTAATAAAATAACAAAGCCCCCCAAAATAAAAAATTCCCTACCCTATTCTAAATTAAAAAAGTTACAAGCTCTTTTACCTTACCAGCCCTGAACAGAGCCCTTTGCGGGGCATGCCCCAAGAAGTTCAGCTCTTTTGCCTGTAAAAAAAAAAACATACAATACCCCCCCCCAACATTACAACCCACCACCCACATACCCCTAATCTAACCCAAACCCCCCTTAAATAAACCTAACACTAATCCCCTGAAGATCTTCCTACCTTGTCTTCACCATCCAGGTATCACCGATCCGTCCTGGCTCCAAGATCTTCATCCAACCCAAGCGGGGGTTGGCGATCCATAATCCGGTGCTGAAGAGGTCCAGAAGAGGCTCCAAAGTCTTCCTCCTATCCGGCAAGAAGAGGACATCCGGACCGGCAAACATCTTCTCCAAGCGGCATCTTCGATCTTCTTCCATCCGGAGCGAAGCGGCAGGATCCTGAAGACCTCCAGCGCGGAACATCCATCCGGACCGACGACTGAACGACGAATGACTGTTCCTTTAAGGGACGTCATCCAAGATGGCGTCCCTCGAATTCCGATTGGCTGATAGGATTCTATCAGCCAATCGGAATTAAGGTAGGAATTTTCTGATTGGCTGATGGAATCAGCCAATCAGAATCTAGTTCAATCCGATTGGCCGATCCAATCAGCCAATCAGATTGAGCTCGCATTCTATTGGCTGATCGGAACAGCCAATAGAATGCGAGCTCAATCTGATTGGCTGATTGGATCAGCCAATCGGATTGAACTTGATTCTGATTGGCTGATTCCATCAGCCAATCAGAAAATTCCTACCTTAATTCCGATTGGCTGATAGAATCCTATCAGCCAATCGGAATTCGAGGGACGCCATCTTGGATGACGTCCCTTAAAGGAACAGTCATTCGTCGTTCAGTCGTCGGTCCGGATGGATGTTCCGCGCTGGAGGTCTTCAGGATCCTGCCGCTTCGCTCCGGATGGAAGAAGATCGAAGATGCCGCTTGGAGAAGATGTTTGCCGGTCCGGATGTCCTCTTCTTGCCGGATAGGAGGAAGACTTTGGAGCCTCTTCTGGACCTCTTCAGCACCGGAATATGGATCGCCAACCCCCGCTTGGGTTGGATGAAGATCTTGGAGCCAGGACGGATCGGTGATACCTGGATGGTGAAGACAAGGTAGGAAGATCTTCAGGGGATTAGTGTTAGGTTTATTTAAGGGGGGTTTGGGTTAGATTAGGGGTATGTGGGTGGTGGGTTGTAATGTTGGGGGGGGGTATTGTATGTTTTTTTTTACAGGCAAAAGAGCTGAAATTCTTGGGGCATGCCCCGCAAAGGGCCCTGTTCAGGGCTGGTAAGGTAAAAGAGCTTGTGACTTTTTTAATTTAGAATAGGGTAGGGAATTTTTTATTTTGGGGGGCTTTGTTATTTTATTAGGGGGCTTAGAGTAGGTGTAATTAGTTTAAAATTGTTGTAATATTTTTCTTATGTTTGTAAATATTTTTTTATTTTCTGTAACTTAGTTCTTTTTTATTTTTTGTACTTTAGCTAGTTTATTTAATTGTATTTATTTGTAGGAATTGTGTTTAATTAATTTATTGATAGTGTAGTGTTAGGTTAATTGTAGGTAATTGTAGGTAGTTTATTTAATTAATTTATTGATAGGGTAGTGTTAGGTTTAATTATATCTTAGGTTAGGATTTATTTTACAGGTAATTTTGTTATTATTTTAACTAGGTAACTATTAAATAGTTCTTAACTATTTAATAGCTATTGTACCTGGTTAAAATAATTACAAAGTTGCCTGTAAAATAAATATTAATCCTAAAATAGCTATAATATAATTATAATTTATATTGTAGCTATATTAGGGTTTATTTTACAGGTAAGTATTTAGCTTTAAATAGGAATAAGTTATTTAATAAGAGTTAATTTATTTCGTTAGATAAAAATTATATTTAAGTTATGGGGGTGTTAGTGTTAGGGTTAGACTTAGCTTTAGGGGTTAATCCATTTATTAGAATAGCGGTGAGCTCCGATCGGAAGATTAGGGGTTAATAATTGAAGGTAGGTGTCGGCGATGTTAGGGAGGGCAGATTAGGGGTTAATACTATTTATGATAGGGTTAGTGAGGCGGATTAGGGGTTAATAACTTTATTATAGTAGCGCTCAGGTCCGCTCGGCAGATTAGGGGTTAATAAGTGTAGGCAGGTGTCGGCGACGTTGAGGGGGGCAGATTAGGGGTTAATAAATATAATATAGGGGTCGGCGATGTTAGGGCAGCAGATTAGGGGTACATAGGGATAACGTAGGTTGCGGCGGTTTACGGAGCGGCAGATTAGGGGTTAAAAAATATATGCAGGGGTCAGCGATAGCGGGGGGCGGCAGATTAGGGGTTAATAAGTGTAAGGTTAGGGGTGTTTAGACTCGGGGTTCATGTTAGAGTGTTAGGTGCAGACGTAGGAAGTGTTTCCCCATAGGAAACAATGGGGCTGCGTTAGGAGCTGAACGCAGCTTTTTTGCAGGTGTTAGGTTTTTTTTCAGCTCAAACAGCCCCATTGTTTCCTATGGGAGAATCGTGCACGAGCACGTTTTTGAGGCCGGCCGCGTCCGTAAGCAACTCTGGTATCGAGAGTTGCATTTGCGGTAAAAATGCTCTACGCTCCTTTTTTGGAGCCTAACGCAGCATTTGTTTGAACTCTCGATACCAGAGTTAATTTTATGGTGCGGCCAGAAAAAAGCCCGCGGAGCGTTAACAGCCCTTTTACCACCGAACTCCAAATCTAGGCCAATAACATTTAAAAAGCTGAAGAGCGCCAAAATGAACAGTACTCATTCACCTCTTGATAAAGCCCGACCTAGGTTCGGGGGAAATGCGTCGAGGAATAAAGGACATTGTTCCTGGTCTCTTTGTGTGTGGACAGTCATCACGGTAGTACAGAAGGGCAGTCCGGACGCCTTGTACTTACCGAGACCGGCTGATAGGAATTGTTTGTCATCTCTGTTCCAGCGCACTCAAATACCTTTTAAATCTACAGGCTCATATTGTTTTTTAATCTTGTAAGTGCAACATTATTAGTTGCGTGTGTGTTTTAATCAATAAATCTTCACTTGAATCATGCCCTGGTGCGCTTCTGTTTCTTTTTCATGGTGTTACAACGAGTCAAACAAGGATCCTTTTGACTAATCCGAAGTTGCACCGGGAGGAACCAGCCCCACAAGCGGGGAAAAGCATTTTCCAGCTGACATCAGCAAATGAATCATTCAAATACATAGCGGACACATTTGAAAGGTACTGTTGTCAATTGTAAAGGATATCTTGGAAATCCGTTACATTAACGGACTATCACCTTTCACTGTACAACGGTGAAGCGTGTTTTATATTTCATCAGGAGTATTAATAGTATTTTGTATTAATAGACTATATATTTATATTTCTGCACTGTATTTATTGTTACAGAGTTTTTGTTTTGAAGAATTGTTACATATTGAAATTATATTAGACCTGCTTTTTCTTCTTTATATCAGCCACTGCTCAGTGGAAACATCTCTAAGGAAAAACATATATATTGATTTAGGCACAGATAGTTAAGCGCAATATCATCCTTTTTTTTTGTCTATTGATTTTATGAACCCGGAGATAATTTTTAGGAACCGGGAGATGGAAAAAGATGCTTTGACACCCAGTGCAGGTCGTTGTCCTTCAGCCTTCTTATACTTGGGTCCCCGACCCTCAACAGGCACAACAGCATGAAATACCACATATGCCATCCTTTTGCACAATAGAGTACAGGGATGGCATCGATTTTAGAAACCCGGAGATAATTTTTAGGAACCGGGAGATGGAAAAAGGTGCTTGGACACCCAGTACAGGTCGTTCTCTTTCAGCCTTTTTAGACGGGTGTCCCTGACCCTCAACAGGCACAACAGCATGAAACACCACATATTCCATCCTTTTGAACAATCCAGTACAGGTATGGCATCAATTTTAGGAACCCGGAGATAATTTTTAGGAACCAGGAGATAGAAAAACATGCTTGGACACCCAGTACAGCTCGTTCTCCTTCAGCCTTTTTAGACGAGGGTCCAGGACCCTCAACAGAAACAACAGCATGAAACACCACATATGCCATCCTTTTTAACAATAGAGTACAGGTATAGCATCCATTTTAGGAACCCGGAGATAATTTTTAGGAACCGGGAGATGGAAAAAGATGCTTGGACACCCAGTACAGGTCGTTCTCCTTCAGGCTTTTTATACGAGGGTCCCGGACCCTCAACAGAAACAACAGCATGAAACACCACATATGCCATCCTTTTGAACAATCCAGTACAGGTATGGCATCGATTTTAGGAACCCAGAGATAATTTTTAGGAACCGGGAGATGGAAAAAGATGCTTGGACACCCAGTACAGGTCGTTCTCCTTCAGCCTTTTTATACGATGGCCCATGACCCTCAACAGGCACAACAGCATGAAACACCACATATGCCATCCTTTTGCACAATAGATAACAGATATGGCATTGATTTCAGGAACCTGGAGATAATTTTTAGGAACCGGGAAATTGAAAAAAAACCATGCTTGGACACCCAGTACAGGTCGTTCTCCTTCAGCCTTTTTATACGATGGTCCACGACCCTCAACAGGCACAACAGCATGAAACACCACATATGACATCCTTTTGCACAATCGAGTACAGGTATGGCATCGTTTTTAGGAACCCATAGATTATTTTTCGGAACCGTGAGATGGAAAAAGATGCTTGGTCGGTCCTCCTACTTCAAATTTGGGGCACTGCGCATGCAATCTACTGTTCTACTGTGCCACCAGATATGAGTGGTGTGTTAATGACTGAGTACTATTCTTAACAGTTTCATCACTGTTATGTGCCGATTTTTGGTTTGGGTTTTGTAGCCACAGTGCAGCACCAGAGGCCAGAAAAATTAGGCATGTCCAAATGCCTGAAAAATTTGGTATTGTTGCAGCTGCTGCTGCAGCAGCGGCCAGAAAAATTGATGTTTGTAAAACAGTTAGAAAGTGCCCTAAAACCTTGCGGGTTGAACACTATTTGTTGACGGATAAGTCACGCAAGTCATCCTGCATTCTAAGAAAAAATACGCCAGCGTGTGTACCATTTGTAGCCCAAGGCAGCTCATCTCATCATCAGGCCTTTTTTACTCAAATGTATCACCCAATGTCAGTCCCTTCGGGATCCATCCCTCATTCATTTTAATAAAGGTGAGATAATCAAGACTTTTTTGACCTTCTCTTCTCAGTGACAAAACCTCCTGCTGCACTGAAGGTCCTTTCTGACAGGACACTTGAAGCGGGGCAGGCCAGAAGTTCGATTGCAAATTGGGATAGCTCAGGCCACAGGTCAAGCCTGCACACCCAGTAGTCAAGGGGTCCATCGCTCCTCAGAGTGTCGAGATCCGCAGTTAATGCTAGGTAGTCTGCTACCTGTCGGTTGAGTCTTTCTCTGAGGCTGGATCCCGAAAGGCTCTGGTGATGCATAGGAGTTAAAAAGGTCCGCATGTCCTTCATCAACAACACGTCAGGAAAGCGTCCTGTCCTTGCCGCTGTAGTCATGGGAGGAGGAGAATTACTTTCATCTCTTCCCCTGTTAGATTCCCGCTGTGCTGTGACATCACCCTTATACGTTGTGTAAAGCATAGTTTTTAATTTATTTTTGAACTGCTCCATCCTTTACGACTTGCGGGAATTTGGTAACATTTCAGCCACTTTATGCTTATACCGGGGGTCTAGTAGCGTGGACACCCAGTACAGGTCGTTCTCCTTCAGCTTTTTTATACGAGGGTCCCTCAACAGGCACAACAGCATGAAAGACCCCATTTGCACAAGGTTGGATGCCGAGCTAATCATATCCCGTTCCTCGTCCTCACTGATGTCACTGAAGGTATCTTCTTCCCCCCAGCCACGTACAACACCACGGGTACCAGATAGGTGACAACAACGAGCACCCTGGGATGCCTGTTGTGCTTGGTCTTCCTCCTCCTCAAAGCCACATTCCTCCTCTGACTCCTCTTCCTCACAATCCTCTTCCTGCGTTGCCGCAGGTCCAGCAAGCGATGCTGATAAGGCTGTTTCTGGTGGTGATGGACACCACAACTCTTCCTCTTCACGCTCATATACAGCCTGATCCAGCACTCTTTGCAGGGCACGCTCCAGGAAGAAAACAAATGGTATGATGTCGCTGATGTTGCCTTTGGTGCGACTGACAAGGTTTGTCACCTCCTCAAAAGGACGCATGAGCCTACCGGCATTGCGCATGACCGTCCAGTAATTTGGCAAAAAAATCCCCAGCTCCCCAGAGGCTGTCCTAGCACCCCGGTCATACAAATACTCATTAACAGCTTTTTCTTGTTGGAGCAGGCGGTCGAACATTAGGAGTGTTGAATTCCACCGTGTCGGGCTGTCGCAAATCAAGCGCCTCACTGGCAGGTTGTTTCAACGCTGGATATCGGACAAGTGCTCCATGGCCGTGTAGGAATGCCTGAAATTGCCACACACCTTCCTGGCCTGCTTCAGGATGTCCTGTAAGCCTGGGTACTTATGCACAAAGTGTTGTACAATCAGATTACACACATAGGCCATGCACGGCACATGTGTCAACTTGCCCAATTTCAATGCTGCCACCAAATTACTTCCATTGTCAGAAACAACCTTGCCAATCTCCAGTTGGTGTGGAGTCAGCCACTGATCCACCTGTGCATTCAGGACAGACAGGAGTGCTGGTGCGGTGTGACTCTCGGCTTTCAGGCAAGTCAACCCCAAGACCGCATGACACTGCCATATCCGGGATGTTGAATAGTACCTGGGGAGCTGGGGGGGTGCCGTTGATGTGGAGCAAGACGCAGAAGCAGAAGAGGACTCAGCCGAGGAAGAGGTTATGGAAGAGGATGGAGTAGGAGGAGTAGAGGAGGTAGCAGCAGGCCTGCCTGCAAGTCATGGTGGTGTCACCAACTCCTCTGCAGATCCACGCATTCCATGCTTGTCAGACATCAGCAGGTTTACCCAATGCGCAGTGTAGGTGATATACCTGCCCTAACCATGCTTTGCAGACCAGCTATCAGTGGTCATATGGAACCTTGCCCCAATGCTGTGTGCCAGACATGCCATTACTTCCTTTCGCACAATCGAGTACAGGTTTGGGATTGCCTTTTGTGAAAAGAAATTTCTTCCAGGTACCTTCCACTGCGGAGTCCCAATAGATACAAATTTTTTGAAAGCCTCAGACTCCACCAGCTTGTATGGTAAAAGCTGGTGGGCTAAGAGTTCAGACAAGCCAGCTGTCAGACGCCGGGCAAGGGGGTGACTTTGGGAAATTGGCTTCTTACGCTCAAACATGTCCTTGACAGACACCTGACTGTGGGCAGATGACCAGGAACTGCTACGTAAGAGAGACTGAGAGCTGGATAGTTGAGAGGGGGCAAGGAGGACAGCAGTGGTTGACGTGGCTGAAGATGCTGGACCAGGAGGAGGAGGGTGGCTTTGAGTTTGTGTGCTGCTTCTACTCATGTGTTCTTCCCATCGGCATTTGTGATGTGAGACCATGTGCCTTCGCAAAGCAGTTGTACCTAGGTGGGTGTTGGACTTCCCACGACTCAGTTTCTTTTGGCACAGGTTGCAAATGGCATCGCTGTTGTCAGATGCAGACACACAAAAAAATGCCACACTGCTGAGCTCTGCGATGACGGCATTCTGGTGGTGTCAACAGCATGCGTTGATTGGCGTCGGCGTGCTGTCTGGCTGACCCCAGGTTCCGATGCATGCTGTCTGACTGTGCCACTAGCTCCTTGCGACGACCTCCCCCTGCTTCCAACTCGTCTCCTCCTCCTACTCTCTGTCTCCCCATCTGAACTTCCCCCTCTTCTTCTTCTCTTCTAGCAGGCACCCACGTGACATCCACGGACACATCATCATTAACCGCTTCACTTGTATCTGACGCATCAACAAAGGAAGCAGAAGCGGGTACAACATCATCATCATCATCACACCGTACCTCCATGTCTCTAATGCTGCCTGACTGAGACATATCACTGTTATCTACATCTTCTGTCAATGATGGTTGCGCATCACTCATTTCTTCCAACTGATGTATCAATAACTCCTCTGACAGATCAAGTGAAGCGGCTGTGGTGCTAGTGTTGGTGGTGGCGACAGGCGGGCGAGTGGCACTGGTCACTTGAGAGGTGCCCAAAGCACAGCTGGAGGTGGATGGTGCGTCAAGGTTAGGACTAGGAGCGGAAGCTGTAGAAGATTGGTTGTCCTGTGTTAGCCATTCAACTAGGTCCTCCTCAGATCTTTTCGCGTCCCTGGCACCTGGCCTCTGAACAATGTGCATATTTGTAGGGTCTAAAGGAATCACAGCACCACGACCACGATGGCACCTGCGGGATGGCCTGCCTCTGCCTGTCATTTTTTTTAAAATGTACACTTACAATACTATTAAACAAATTAGGAGTGGTGGCACTGGGCAAGTGGGCACAGTATACGCTGTGAGCCTGACACAAAAAAACAGACTGATGTTTCAAAGTCAAAAATTTTTATTTTTTAAATATTAAAAGTACTGTCACAACAAATATGATTGGTGGCACTCGTTGGCAAGTGGGCCTGGCACACACGCTGGAAGGCAGGAAACTGCAATTCAATTGCACTAGCAGACTGATGATTCACAGTCAAAAAAGTTTTAATTTTAAATATTAACACCACTGTAATAACAAATATGATTGGGGCACTAGTTGGCAAGTGGGCCTGGCACACAATCTGGCAGGCAGGCAACTGCAATTCAATTGAACTAGCAGACTGATGATTCACAGTCAAAAAAGTTTTTATTGTAAATATTTACACTACTGTTATAACAAATATGATTGGTGGCACTAGTTGGCAAGTGGGCCTGGCACACACGCTGGGAGGAAGGCAACTGCAATTAGATTACACTAGCTGACTGATGCTTCACAGTCAAAAAAGTTTTTATTTAAAATACTGTTATAACAAATATGATTGGTGGCACTAGTTGGCAAGTGGGCCTGGCACACACGCTGGGAGGAAGGCAACTGCAATTAGATTACACTAGATGACTGATGTTTCACAGTCAAAAAAGTTTTTATTTTAAATATTTACAATACTGTTATAACAAATATGATTGGTGGCAGTAGTTGGCAAGTGGGCCTGGCACACACGCTGGCAGGCAGGCAACTGCAATTCAATGGCACTAGAAGACTGATGATTCACAGTCAAAAAAGTTTCTATTTAAAATATTTACAATACTGTTACAACAAATATGATTGGTGGCACTAGTTGGCTAGTGGGCCTGGCACACATGCTGGCAGGCAGGAAACTGCAATTCAATTGCACTAGCAGACTGATGATTCACAGTCTTAAAATATTTTATTTTAAATATTTACAATACTGTTAGAACAAATATGATTGGTGGCACTAGTTGGCAAGTGGGCCTGGCACACACGCTGGCAGGCAGGCAACTGCAATTCAATTGCACTAGCAGACTGATGATTCACAGTCAAAAAAGTTTTGATTTTAAATATTTTCAAAACTGTTATAACAAATATGATTGGTGGCAATAGTTGGCAGCAAGTTGGCCTGGCACACACACTGGCAGGCAGGCAACTTCAATTAGATTACACTAGAAGACTGATCTTTCGCAGTCAAAAAATATATTTTTTAAATATTTACACTACTGTTATAACAAATATGATTGGTGGCACTAGTTGGCAAGTGGGCCTGGCACACACACTGGGAGGAAGGCAACTGCAATTAGATTACACTAGATGACTGATGTTTCTCAGTCAAAAAAGTTTTTAGTTTAAATATTTACAATACTATTATAACAAATATGATTGGTGGCACTAGTTGGCAAGTTGGCCTGGCACACACGCTGGCAGGCAGGCAAGTGCAATTCAATTGCACTAGCAGACTGATGATTCACAGTCAAAGTTTTTATTTTAAATATTTACACTACTGTTATAACAAATATGATTTGTGGCACTAGTTGGAAAGTGGGCCTGTCACACACGCTGGCAGACAGGCAACTGCAATTAAATAACAATAGCAGACTAATGTAAAAGTTTGTTTTTAAAAAAGTTACACTAATGTTACAACAGATAGGAGTGATGGCACTCAGGATAGAAGTAGGCACAGTATGTGCTGGCAGCCTGACACACAGGCTGGCACTAGTGGCAGGCTGGCCTGGCAACTAAAATTAAATAACACTAGAAGACTGATGTAAAAGTTTTTTTTTACAAAATTTAAACTAATGTTACACCAGATAGGAGTGGTGGACTGGCACTGAGGATGGAAGTAGGCACAGTATATGCTGGCAGCCTGACACACAGGCTGGCACTAATGGCAGCCAAGCTGGCCTGGCAACTAAAATTAAATAACACTAGAAGAGGACTGATGTAAAAAAAAAAATTTTTAAAAAATTTACACTAATGTTACACCAGATATAAGTGGTGGAAAAAAGAGCTATTAATCACACTATATGATGTGGGCCTGACACACAGGCCTGATGGAAAATGAAATTAGATTACACTAGCAAAATTATTTAAAAGTTTTTTTTTTTAAATTTACAATAATGTGAAGCAGATATGAGTGGTGGCTGCTGGCACAGCAATTAACCACAGTATATGCTGTGTGAGACTGACACACAGGCCTGATAGATAATGAAATTTGATTACACTAGCAAAATGATTTAAAAGTTTTGTTGTTTAAATTTACACTAATGTTAAGCAGCTATGAGTGGTGGCTGCCTGGCTGGCACAGAGCAATTAACCACAGTATATGCTGTGTGAACCTGAGACACAGGCCTGATAGAAAATTAAATTAGATTACACTAGCAAAATGATTTAAAAGTTGTTGTTTTTTTTAAATTTACAATAATGTTAAGCAGATATGAGTGGTGGCTGCTGGCACAGCAATTAACCACAGTATATGCTGTGTAAGCCTGACACACAGGCCTGATAAAAAATGAAATTAGATTACACTAGCAAAATGATTTAAAAGTTTTGTTGTTTAAATTTACAATAATGTTAAGCAGATATGAGTGGTGGCTGGCACAGAGCAATTAACCACAGTATATGCTGTGTAAGCCTGAGACACAGGCCTGATAGAAAATGAAATTAGATTACACTAGCAAAATGATTTAAAGTTTTTTTTTTTTTAAATTGAAAATAATGTTAAGCAGATATGAGTGGTGGCTGGCACAGAGCAATTAACCACAGTATATGCTGTGTAAGCCTGACACACAGGCCTGATAGAAAATTAAATTAGATTACACTAGCAAAATTATTTAAAAGTTTTGTTGTTTAAATTTACACTAATGTTAAGCAGATATGAGTGGTGGCTGCTGGCACAGCAATTAACCACAGTGTATGCTGTGTAAGCCTGACACACAGGCCTGATAGAAAATGAAATTAGATTACACTAGCAAAATGATTTAAAAGTTTTGTTGTTTAAATTTACACTAATGTTAAGCAGATATCAGTGGTGGCACTAATCACAGTATATGCTGTGAGCCTCACACACAGGCTGAAAGCCAGGCAAATGCAAATAAATAAAAAAAGACTGAAGTTCTAGCCCTAAAAAGGGCTTTTGGGGTGCTGTCCTTACAGCAGAGATTTGATGAGTCCTTCCGGACTGTAGTGGACACTAAATACACTAGCCTAGCTATCTATTTCCCTATAATGTCAGCAGCAGCAACACTAAACCTCCTCTCACTAAGAAAGCAAGATCGTAATGAATCTAAAATGGCTGCTGCCCAGGAGCTGGGAGGGTCTGTGAGGGAGTGTCTGCTGCTGATTGGCTCAAATGTGTCTGAAGGCTGTGAGATACAGGGTCAAAGTTTCCTCAATGATGACGAATAGGGGGCGGATCGAACATTGCATATGTTCGCCCGCAGCGGCGAACGCGAACCAGCTATGTTCGCCGGGAACTGTTCTCCGGCGAACAGTTCGTGATATCACTACTCCTTACCTGTCCTGAAGACCGGCGGAGAAGGTCCTGTTCCAGGCAGAGAAGTCTTCTTCCAGGCGGCGACCTCTCCTTCTTCCAGGAACCAGCCGGCGCGGAGTGGAGGAGTTTAAGACCGATGACCGCGGAGCTGAAGACCGTACTCTCTGGAACAGAAGACCGGCGATGTAGGAACTGAAGACCGGAGCCATGGAGCATTGAGGATGCTCTTCATACGATCGCCGCCGTACACTGAATTGGAATTCAAGGTACGCGATTAAAAATGGCGTCCCTTGAATTCCTATTGGCTGATTTGAGCATTCAAATTCAAATCAGCCAATCGGATGAAAGCTACTTTAATTATATTGGCTGATTTGAATAGCCAATAGAATAAGAGCTACTGTAATTCTATTGGCTGATTAGAATAGCCAATAGAATTACAGTAGCTCTTATTCTATTGGCTAATCAACTTAGGTTTTTTTAAGGGGGGATAGGGTGGGTTTTAGAGTAGGAGTGTGTGGGTGGTGGGTTGTAATGGGGGGGTTGTTCTTTTTTTTCACAGGTAAAAGAGCTGATTACTTTGGGGCAATGCCCCACAAAAGGCCCTTTTAAGGGCTGGTAATAGAGATGATTACTTTTTGTAATTTAGTTTAGGGTAGGGACATTTTTTTTATTTTGGGGGGCTTTGTTATTTTATTAGGGGGCTTAAATTAGGTGTAATTAGCTTAAAATTCTTGTAATCTTTTTTTATTTTTTGTAATTTAGTGTTTTTTTTGTAATTTAGTTTAGTGCATTTAATTATATTTTAGTTTAGATAATTGTAGTTTATTTAATTAATTTCTTGATAGTGTAGGTGTATTTGTAATTTAGGTTAGGATTTATTTTACAGGTAAATTGGTAATTATTTTAACTAGGTAGCTATTAAATAGTTATTAACTATTTAATAGCTATTGTACCTAGTTAAAATAAATATCAAGTTACCTGTAAAATAAATATAAACCCTAAAATAGTTACAATGTAATTATTAATTATATTGTAGCTATCTTAGGGTTTATTTTATAGATAAGTATTTAGTTTTAAATAGGAATATTTTAGTTAATAAGATTAATATTATTTAGATTTATTGCAATAATAATTAATTTAGGGGTGTTAGGGTTAGATAGGGTTAATATAGTTAATATATATAATATAATAACTATATTAACTATATTAACCCTAATATAATTAGGGTTAATATAGGTGGCGGCGGTGTAGGGGGGGTCAGATTAGGGGTTAATATATTTAATATAGGTGGCGACGGTGTAGGGGGATTAGATTAGGGTTAATATATTTAATATAGGTGGCGGGGGTGTAGGGGGGTCAGATTACAGGTAAAAGATCTGATTAAGTTTGGGCAATGCCTCGCAAAAGGCCCTTTTAAGGGCTGGTAATAGAGCTGATTACTTTGGGGCAATGCAGTGTAGGGAAACTTTAGTATTTTAGGGGGTAATACATTTATTATAGGTGGCGGCAGTGTAGGGGGATTAGATTAGGGGTTAATACATTTAATATAGGTGGCGGCGGTGTAGGGGGATTAGATTAGGGGTTAATAATTTTAATATAGGTGGCGGCGGTGTAAGGGGGTCAGATTAGGGGGTAGTACATATAATGTAGGTGGCGGCGGGGTAGGGGACTCACATTAGGGGTTAATATAGGTGGCGGCAGTGTAGGGGGATCATATTAGGGGGTAATATAGTTAATGTAGCTGGCGGCGGGGTCCGGGAGCGGCGGTTAAGGGGTTAATATATTTTTTTTAATCTTTTTAACAACAAAAATTCTGGGGTTGACTGTCCCTTTAACCCTTTAAATGTAATTTAAAAAACACGAATAAATACTGACAATATTTTTTCGTTTTCTTTCAACTTCTTTGGTGCATTTACTGTGCTATTCTTTTTGTAAAAACGGATATCTATTTTTCGTTACTAATTCGCTTATGTAACAAAAAAAAATCACATCTCTATTCAGCATGCAATTGCTCCAATGATAACTGCATGCCATTTATATTGTAATCAATTTTGAGTTCATATGAATGCCATTTATATTGTAATACATTTTAACTTTATAGGAACTTTTCTGTTGGGATCCAGGTTATATTTGATTATCCTAGACAAAATTTTACTAATACTGCTAACACAGTGAAATATACTAGTGTTAGGCTCACAGTAAACCTCATCGTCTTTTATGTACATATTCCCTTAAATTCTCAGATGTTATACCAGTTTTCCTGTATCCCTTTAAATATTTTCACTCCTCTGTTTTTTTCTCGTTTTTTTTTCCTTTTCTGTCCGCTAGTCTCACGGATCCCTACACTAAAATTGTAGACAACTTATCACTTCAGTTTGCATTACAGAGAGAATTAAGTTATGCTGCAAAAAAAATATCTGCTATCTGAACAGCAAATTTAAAATAAATATATACAAAGAAAGGTCTCTAAAAATATATTTAGCAAACTACTAATACAGGGTTATTGCACTGGTTCTTTAAATAAGAAAATGACAATTTTCTATTGCTCCGTCTACGCACTGAGCTCTGATTTTCCAGACCAATATAAGATAATATGCCGCTTGTGTAACAAGTCATGGACAATACATTAATAGCAACACCTTGTTACAGTGAACCGTCCCTTTAAGGACTAACCATTCATCACGCAAATTACATATGTATATCCTAACCACAATCTAGGCTGCTTGTATGATTTACCACACCAATTTCACCTCTGTACTGTAGCATGACCTGCAGATTAATTTACTTGCAACAAAAACAGACGCCCTTTTAGAAAAACTTTCAATTACAGCCTATAAATATATTTCATTGTGTGCACCCACGCCGTGCACAGACCTTACAAATACAACATACGTTAACCCATTAATCATACCAGAAACAATTTCATATTTACCAGAGCGTGACAAAAATCCCATACCATCGCACTTTCAAAGCCGTTACTTCACTTGCAAAAACAATATCATATCTTTACATGCCGCCACACAATTATCACTTAAAACTAAAACTGCATATGAATACCACATACTTAAAACATGCTGGTGACTTTGAAATACAGTTATATAAAATAACATTACCAAATATCTTCTAAAAACGTCTGATTTCCCAGCAGAGAAACAGAAGGAAACATTATTACGATACAGAAGTTCATTCCATCTCGCATACCAGAGATTCACTCCCTTTTTTCCTTTCTCAGAAAAGCATCTATTTTCTAGCGTACGACATACATATATATATATAAAAAACACTAGATTAACTTTTCACCATTTCCACAATGCATTTTTTCTTTTTTTCCGAAACCCCACAAAATGGCCACTTTTGCAGGGTTTGAGACAATCATTTTCAAATAATACATTCTGTTCCTGGTCCAAAGTAAATCTGTTACACGCATACCATAGTGAGAACCTGCAGACCATCACACATTATGCATCTCAATATACAAAATTTCAGTTTTGTTACTGCAAGCAAACAAAAAAAATCTTACAAACGGAGACAGGATTTCTTTTCTCTCTTTTTTTTTTCTTTTCTGAGCTATGTGCGCGCTCAGTGGTGGCCCCCCTTCTTTGCCTGCTACATTCTTTAACACAGAGATTTCTCTATTTATCAAACAGCAGTACTTACTGACAGTGTTTTTTAAAAAAATATTTCTGTCTTTTGCAGAAACTATTAACTCTTCTTTTCTTTTACCTTATACATGTAATTTTCTCTGTGCATTCTTATCTATGAGCAGTTCCCCTTTCTCAATACAATAATAGCCACAATTAACATGCACAGCCACTTAATATTTTCTACGCACAGCATAATTTTATATAGCAGCAAAAGCAAGCATCAGATATCAACATGAGCTTCAGGTGGGTAGCAAAACTCTATTATGGGAATGAATATGGGAAACTTCAACACACGTGAGACTTACTCACTTCACTGCCACGTTCGCCCGGGGGAGTTTATCTTAAAAAATCCTCCCGTCAACTGGCATTCATATATTTCTTGCGCGCTTATCACCGACAGGACTCACAATACCTGTCGTGTCCCAGCACAGGACTGATTACCTGTCTGGAGGGGTATCACAACTGCCGGCAGGACTTTAACCTCCGCAAACCTGTGCTTCAACCACAGGAACCCCTTTAAACCTTATATCATATATTATCAACACCTATTACCAGACTAAATTTAGGTTCAAATTCACAGAAAGAAAGCATGGTAAAAGCACTCATAGTTACTCACTGCGAATCCCACTGTCCTGACGCCAAAACTGTTAGGTGTCCCCTTCAGGGGGTAAGTGTCAGTGCAGGCCAAAGCCTGGGGCCTAGTGTACCACCTGAGGCATATGTAGATTACCTGATAAGGGCCCCTTAGAATGACTCAGACCACGCAGCATTATGATCGAAAGCCAATTCTGTTTATTGCACAGTGCAAGCCTTTCTTATAGTGACATACAGGGTTAAGGGGATGACACGTTAGGACCGCGTCATCTTACACAGTTATACAGAGCAATTTACAAGGAAAAACTGGAACATGAGTTTCTCATAACAATATTTACAGAGTCATAACAAACTACCATCTGCAGAGACAACCGAGTGTCTAAAGCCTCTTGTTTACATTATCTTATTCTATCTTACTTCTAGGCATTAGGCCAGGGTACATTGGCAAGGCCGAATAGCTAAAGAAACTCATAACATGCATATAATTCTCACTGCATAATACCCCAGTATAATAAAGTCTATTCATTACAAAATGGCTGCGAGGAACAAGATGGCTGTGAAGAACAAGATGGCTGCCATCAGGTTCATATTACCCCTAACAGCCCCCCTCAATGTCGCCTCCACCTGCCTACACTTATTAACCCCTAATCTGCCGAGCGGACCGCACCGCTCCTATAATAAAGTTATTAACCCCTAATCCGCCTCACTCCCGCCTCAATAACCCTATAATAAATAGTATTAACCCCTAATCTGCCCTCCCTAACATCGCCGACACCTAACTTCAATTATTAACCCCTAATCTGCCGACCGAATCTCGCCGCTACTGTAATAAATGGATTAACCCCTAAAGCTAAGTCTAACCCTAACACTAACACCCCCCTAAGTTAAATATAATTTAAATCTAACGAAATAAATTAACTCTTATTAAATAAATTATTCCTATTTAAAGCTAAATACTTACCTGTAAAATAAACCCTAATATAGCTACAATATAAATTATAATTATATTATAGCTATTTTAGGATTTATATTTATTTTACAGGCAACTTTGTATTTATTTTAACCAGGTACAATAGCTATTAAATAGTTAAGAACTATTTAATAGCTAAAATAGTTAAAATAATTACAAAATTACCTGTAAAATAAATCCTAACCTAAGTTACAATTAAACCTAACACTACACTATCAATAAATTAATTAAATAAAATACCTACAATTATCTACAATTAAACCTAACACTACACTATCAATAAATTAATTAAATACAATACCTACAAATAAATACATTTAAATAAACTAACTAAAGTACAAAAAATAAAAAAGAACTAAGTTACAAAAAATAAAAAAATATTTACAAACATTAGAAAAATATTACAACAATTTTAAACTAATTACACCTACTCTAAGCCCCCTAATAAAATAACAAAGCCCCCCAAAATAAAAAAATGCCCTACCCTATTCTAAATTACAAAAGTTCAAAGCTCTTTTACCTTACCAGCCCTGAACAGGGCCCTTTGCGGGGCATGCCCCAAAGAATTCAGCTCTTTTGCCTGTAAAAAAAACACATACAATACCCCCCCCCAACATTACAACCCACCACCCACAAACCCCTAATCTAACCCAAACCCCCCTTAAATAAACCTAACACTAAGCCCCTGAAGATCTTCCTACCTTGTCTTCACCATGCCAGGTATCAGCCAATCGGAATTAAGGTAGGAAAATTCTGATTGGCTGATGGAATCAGCCAATCAGAATCAAGTTCAATCCAATTGGCTGATCCGATCAGCCAATCAGATTGAGATCGCATTCTATTGGCTGATCGGAACAGCCAATAGAATGCGAGCTCAATCTGATTGGCTGATTGAATCAGCCAATCGGATTGAACTTGATTCTGATTGGCTGATTCCATCAGCCAATCAGAATTTTCCTACCTTAATTCTGATTGGCTGATAGAATCCTATCAGCCAATCGGAATTCGAGGGACGCCATCTTGTATAACGTCCCTTAAAGGAACCGTCATTCGTCGGGAAGTCGTCGGAAGAAGAAGATGGGTCCGCGGTGGAGGTCTTCAAGATGGAGCCGGTCCTCATCGGATGAAGATAGAAGATGCCGCTTGGAAGAAGATGGTTGCCGGTCCGGATCTACTCTTCTTCCCGGATAGGATGAAGACTTTGGAGCCTCTTCGGGACTTCTTCAGCCATCGCTTGATAGAAGACTTCAGCCGGATGATGGATGTCTAGCCCCCGCTTGGGCTTGGATGAAGATTTCTGAGCCTGGAACGATCGGTGATACCTGGCATGGTGAAGACAAGGTAGGAAGATCTTCAGGGGCTTAGTGTTAGGTTTATTTAAGGGGGGTTCAGGGCTGGTAAGGTAAAAGAGCTTTGAACTTTTTTAATTTAGAATAGGGTAGGGCATTTTTTTATTTTGGGGGGCTTTGTGATTTTATTATGGGGCTTAGAGTAGGTGTAATTAGTTTAAAATTGTTGTAATATTTTTCTAATGTTTGTAAATATTTTTTTATTTTTTGTAACTTAGTTCTTTTTTATTTTTTGTACTTTAGTTAGTTTATTTAAATGTATTTATTTGTAGGTATTGTATTTAATTAATTTATTGATAGTGTAGTGTTAGGTTAAATTGTAGATAATTGTAGGTATTTTATTTAATTTATTTATTGATAGTGTAGTGTTAGGTTTAATTGCAACTTAGGTTAGGATTTATTTTACAGGTAATTTTGTAATTATTTTAACTATTTTAGCTATTAAATAGTTCTTAACTATTTAATAGCTATTGTACCTGGTTAAAATAAATACAAAGTTACCTGTAAAATAAATATAAATCCTAAAATAGCTACAATATAATTATAATTTATATTGTAGCTATATTAGGGTTTATTTTACAGGTGAGTATTTAGCTTTAAATAGGAATAATTTATTTAATAAGAGTTAATTTATTTAGTTAGATTTAAATTATATTTAACTTAGGGGGGTGTTAGTGTTAGGGTTAGATTTAGCTTTAGGGGTTAATACATTTATTAGAATAGCGGTGAGCTCCAGTCGGCAGATTAGGGGTTAATGTTTGAAGTTAGGTGTCGGCGATGTTAGGGAGGGCAGATTAGGGGTTAATACTATTTATTATATGGTTATTGAGGCGGGAGTGAGGCGGATCAGGGGTTAATAACTTTATTATAATAGCGGTGCGGTCCGCTCGGCAGATTAGGGGTTAATAAGTGTAGGCAGGTGGAGGCGACGTTGTGGGGGGCAGATTAGGGGTTAATAAATATAATATAGGGGTCGGCGGTGTTAGGGGCAGCAGATTAGGGGTACATAGGGGTAATGTAAGTAGCGGCGGTTTACGGAGCGGCAGATTAGGGGTTAAAAAAAATATGCAGGTGTCAGCAATAGCGGGGGCGGCAGAATAGGGGTTAATAAGTGTAAGGTTAGGGGTGTTTAGACTCGGGGTACATGTTAGAGTGTTAGGTGCAGACGTAGGAAGTGTTTCCCCATAAAAAACAATGGGGCTGCGTTAGGAGCTGAATGCTGCTTTTTTGCAGGTGTTAGGTTTTTTTTTCAGCTCAAACTGCCCCATTGTTTTCTATGGCTGGCCGCGTCCGTAAGCACCGCTGGTATCTAGAGTTGCAGTGGCGTTAAATTATGCTCTACGCTCCCTTTTTGGAGCCTAACGCACTGAAAACCCAGCCATTCTGTGAACTCTAAATACCAGCGGTATTTAAAAGGTGTGGGGTAAAAAAAAGCACGCGTAGCTAACGCACCCCTTTGACCGCAGAACTCTAAATCTAGGCGTAAGATAGCTACAATATAATTAATAGTTGCATTATAGCTATCTTAGGATTTATATTTATTTTACAGGCAAGTTTGTATTTATTTTAACTAGGTAGAATAGTTATTAAATAGTTATTAACTATTTAATAGCTACCTAGTTAGAATTAAGGTAGGAAAAATCTGATTGGCTGATAAAATCAGCCAATCGGATTGACCTCACATTCTATTGGCTGATTGGAACAGCCAATAGAATGTGAGGTCAATCCTATTGGCTGATTGGATCAGCCAATCGGATTGAACTTCAATCCGATTGGTTGATTTCATCAGCCAATCAGATTTTTCCTACCTTAATTCTGATTGGCTGATAGAATCCTATTAGCCAATCGAAATTCAAGGGATGCCATCTTGGATGACGTCATTTAAAGGAACCGTCATGGATGCTCCACGTCGGATGTCTTCAAGATGCTGCCGCTCCTCGCAGGATGGAAGAAGATAGAAGATGCCGCTTGGATGAAGATTTCTGCCCATCTGGAGGACCTCTTCTGGCTGGATTGGATGAAGACTTCTGCCCATCTGGAGGACCACTTCGCCCGGATTCGTTGAGGACTTAGGCCCGGCTGGGTGAAGACGGCTCAAGGTAGGGTGATCTTCAATGGGGTAGTGTTAGGTTTTTTTAAGGGGGGTTTGGGTGGGTTTTAGAGTAAGGTTGGGTGTGTGGGTTTTAATGTTGGGGGATGTATTTCTTTTTTTTACAGGTAAAAGAGCTGATTACTTTGGGGCAATGCCCCGCAAAAGGCCCTTTTAAGGGCTATTTGTAATTTAGTTTAGGGTAGGGAATTTTATTATTTTGGGGGGCTTTTTTATTTTATTAGGGGGCTTAGATTAGTTGTAATTAGTTTAAACTTCTTGTAATTTTATTTTATTTATGTAATTTAGAGGGTTTTTTTTGTACTTTAGTTAATTTTAGTTATTTTAATTTAATTGTAGGTAAT
Source organism: Bombina bombina (assembly GCF_027579735.1). Classification (NCBI taxonomy): domain Eukaryota; kingdom Metazoa; phylum Chordata; class Amphibia; order Anura; family Bombinatoridae; genus Bombina; species Bombina bombina. The sequence goes on from NC_069505.1 coordinate 531,278,993, forward strand.
TGAATTTAATTAATTTAATTTATTTAATGATAATATAGTGTTATGTGTAATTGTAACTTAGGTTAGGTTTTATTTTACAGGTACTTTTGTATTTATTCTAGCTAGGCAGTTATTAAATAGTTAATAACTATTGTACCTAGTTAAAATAAATACAAAGTTGCCTGTAAAATAAAAATAAACCCTAAGCTAGATACAATGTAACTATTAGTTATATTGTAGCTAGCTTAGGGTTTATTTTATAGTTAAGTATTTAGTTTTAAATAGGATTAATTTATTTAATTATAGGAATATTTATTTAGATTAATTTAAATAATATTTAAGTTAGGGGGTGTTAGGGTTAGGGTTATACTTAGGTTTAGGGGGTTAATTCATTTAATATAGTTGCGGCAGTGTAGGGGGGGGCAGGGTAGGGGTTAATAAATGTAATGAAGGTTGCAGCGGGCTCCGGGAGTGGCGGTTTAGGGGTTAAACAATTATTTTATTTGCGGCCGGGTCCGGGATCAGCAGGATAGGGTTAATAACTTTATGTAGGTGGCGGCGGTATAGGGGGCGGCAGATTAGGGGTTAATAGGTATAATGTAGGTGGCGGTGGGGTCCGGGAGTGGCGGTTTAGGGGTTAATAAATTTATTATAGTTGCGGCGGGGTCCGGGAGCAGCGGTTTAGGGGTTAAACATTTTATTTAGTTGCGGCGGGGTCCGGGAGCAGCGGTTTAGGGGGTTAAACATTTTATTTAGTTGCAGCGGGGTCCAGGAGCGGCGGTTTAGGGCTTAATACATATAATGTAGGTGGCGGCGGTATCGGGGCGGTGGTTTAGGGGTTAATAAGTATAATGTAGCTGGCGGCAGTGTAGGGGGGCAGATTAGGGGTGTTTAGACTCGGGGTACATGTTAGGGTGTTAGGTGCAGACACTTCCCATAGGAATCAATGGGATATCGGGCAGCAGCGAACATGAGCTCTCGCTGCTGTCAGACTCCCATTGATTCCTATGGGATTGGCCGCCTCCAGGGCGGCGGATTGAAAACCAGGTACGCTGGGCCGGAATAGTGGCGAGTGTACCTGGTTGTTCTTTGATAACTACCAAAAGTAGTCAGATTGTACCGAACTTGCGTTCGGAACATCTGTAGTGACGTAACCATCGATATGTGTTGGACTGAGTCCGGCGGATCGTATGCTACGTCACTAGATTCTACTTTTGCCGGTCTGTAGGGCTTGATAAATATGGCGAATCAGCCTCGCCACAAATACGCTGCGGAATTCCAGCGTATTTGCGGTTGACGGCTTGATAAATAGAGGCCATTGTCTGAATTGAGCTATTATTTTAATTCCCTTCCATGTGAGTTGTACCAATCAGAGGGACATATTTAGTTTTGTCACTATAAGGTACACTGAAGCCCCACTTTAAACTTATACAGTGTTCAATTGTGTGATGTCCCATTTATTTCCCATTTTAATGTATATAAAACTGCATTAACATATATTGTTGCCTTGTTAAAGGAACCTCAGACTCCCATTTTTATTTTTATGATTCAGATAGAGTATGAAGTTTTAAATAACTCTACAATTAACTTATATGATCACATTTGCTTCATTATTTTGGTATCCTTTGTTGAAGGAGCAACAATACACTACTGAGAGCTAGCTGAACACTTTGGGTGAGCCAATGATAATAGGCATATTGGCAGAAATGCTTGTGCATTGTGCTATGGCCAATCATGTCCGCTCAACATATAGTAAATCTACCCCCATGTCTAGTTCCTGAGATTTGCTTTCCTAAACAATCATTATAAGTTTGTGGTGCTTCCATTTGTTCTGGCAACAGCTCCCAGATTATTTACCAAGGTTCTAGGAGCATTGTTTACTGTGGTTGAAGCTCACAGAGTTTCTGTAGTTCCTTACATGGACTATGTTTTGGTCCAGATACCTGCTTTTCCTCTGGCTGTGTTTCACATTAAGATGGTACTCCAGTTGCTTCACAGTCATGGTTGGAAAATCAATCTTCCTGTCAGGATTACCTTGGCCCATCCCCGTTTGCCTTTAAAAGTTTTCCCTCAGCTGCAAACAAGTGCTTAGTAATTTGTTTGTTCACTAGCACTGTGCTGAGCCTCTGCAGGATTGCTGATCCTGTCCTAACTACAGTTTTGATTTCGCTACACTCTTACAGCCTTAAGATCTCCAACCTCTCTGGATAATTTATTGGTTAGCTTCTGTCTCACTTAAGGAGCTATTTGCTGGGGATTTATTGATCTGCATGAAGGAGTTATATTTGTGCCGCTGTGATTGCTGGCTACCGGATACAATATCAACTGAAGTTGTTGCAGCTATTCCTTACTCCTATGTGACTACCGTAAGAAGCTGATCCTCCTGCCTGTCATTCAGTCTTTTATGTAATTATTTTCTCCTAAACTCCGGAGTCTGGAGACTCTCCTCCGCTACACAGAGCGGTCACCTGTTTTCAGCTCAGAACTAATCATCGGGCGATCAGCTGTTCTCCTCAAGCTACGCTGTGCTCACATACCTGCAGCGTGTGAAGTGCAGGATCACTTCTGCCTTCATCAAATTACAAGTTGCTCTGAGTCACCACTGTGACAGCTATAGGAAAGCTTCCCTGCACATCACTGTATAACCGCAACTTCCTCTGTATGACCAACTCGTTCCTGTCTTAAAGTGACATACACTTAGCAGTTATAACAAAGGAGTGGTTAAAGTTTCTACCGCACATGCTTCATTAGTAACACAGCACTTAACCACATATTCCAATATCCTCATACTCTGATTAACTCCTTATCATCTTAGAGAATATCTAAAGTTGAGCATTCTAGAGTGCTTCTATTTCTTCAGAAGCATACCTGAGCCACCAAACCAATTAACTTCACTCATTGCCTAACCTGTATCTCATTCTAACGAAGGGACAACAGCGGGCAAAGTGATACAAAAACATATAACTAGATCTACAGTTGAGTTGCATCAATTTAACCCCTCACACTTCCAGAGGGCTCTTTAACTTCTCAGACCCATGTCTCTTTTCTGGGGTTTATAATGTATTTTGTGACTATGTGTCTACCATGGCAAGACCAGCTTGGACTAAAGTTGCTCAACTCTAATTAAATCGTTCTACTTTTATTGCTCAATGTATGGAAGTGATGGGTCTCATGGTGGCTTCTTGAGATTTCATCTTTGGTTCCTCCAATTGTAGATTATGCATCAGAGGGAACCACAAGGATCTGTTTTAGAAGATCCTGTTAGATCACAAGACAAGACTGTCGCTAACATGATGGCATGTTCACAAATTCCCAAATTCCTTGTTCAGGGAGTTTTTGGGTAGTGATTACCATAAAACCAATGCTGAATATAGCGCTGACTGAGTTTCGACTGAGACCACTGTGATGCCTATATTCTCCTGCCTGTGGGACAATTTTTAGTTTTTTTATTTCTCTCTCTCTTTCTCTCTCTCTCTCTCTCTCTCTCTCTCTCTCTCTCTCATATGTGTATATATATATATATATATATATATATATGTGTATATATATATATATATATATATATATATATATATATATATATATATATATATATATATACATACATATTAGAGATGTGCATATGGCTTTGAAAAAATACAAGTTTCTCCAAATTTATCCCAGTTCTGTGATTTTGCTGACATACAAGCAACTGAATACACAGGTTGAAATGGGCAACAACTGAACAATTGCTTGACCAAACCTGTTTGTTAGTTTGCACCATTTGCTGCTAAAAAGATGCAGGAAGGTGCAGAAAATTAATTTAGTCAAAAAAGGCTTGTCCAGCCAAGCCTTAACCTATCATAGGGAGATTGGAGACTAGGGGATGCTCAGCCATTTTCAAACACTTTGACTGAAAAGTGTCAGATGCAAATCAAGTCAGGAGGTCCAGAGAGATCAATGTAGGATGCAAAAGAAAAGCTTATCAAATGATTTAATAACAAAAATACCCATAGTCTTAAATTATGAATTTTGTAGAAAATCATGAGATAAACTCTTCTGAAGGATTGTAATCAACCCCCTATATGTTCTGAAATAAAAAAACAACTGCTTGACAGATTTAAGGTATGTACTTAAATAGCACTCAACATCACCTATGAAGGGTAGCCATAGAGTGCTGCAATAGGAGACTGTCCAATAGAAAGGAGGGAGGATAAAACTTAACTTTTAATAGTTAAAAAATAAAAACCAAATGGAAGGATTAAAAACACAGTAGGTGGATGAGTTAATAGCTGATGCGGGTATAAACCTCAGTAAATTAATTAATAACCCTTGCATGAATGATCTGACAAGGACTTAAACAGGGAGGTGTAATTGGAATAAATGCAAACGCCAAGTAAAGGCAGGGTAATTGGAAAATAAATAATTATTATTTGCAATAGACAGGTAAACAGGTCGTAGTAATGTACATGTTCTGTTGATGCATATACTTAGGCAATAGCCAGTGTGTTAAACGGTTAATCTAAGCAGAGTAATCAGGTATATAAATATATTTAGCTTCTATAGCATGTATACTATTGAGTTCCCGTACAGTCATGGGATTAACTCCGGTAAAGTAAGTTATAGGTATAGTACATATATAAAGCTAAAAGCTATAATGAACATCCACACAGTTATTACTACCTATGTTATAACAGCAAGTGACAGGCAGGACCTATTAGGTATACTTATTGTTAGAGATAATCTATAAGGCTGGGTACCGCCAACACTGACACTATCTGTATTGGTCAATAGTAGGAGCTCAAAATTAGCTCTAAATTCACATAGGGAGGTGCGGTGCTGTTATACTGCAAATTTATAACTACTCGCTACACATGAATTACTCCAATTAGAGTTATATTTTATATAAAACCTACAATTAATGATACTATTGTAGGAGCAACCTGCTTAAATAATCGTAATTATTTAACTAAAAATAGATGCCACTTAATAAAGTTAGTGTATCTGTAAATATTAGGCTCATATAGCAATAGTTATTAACCTGACTAGTAAATTCTTACTACTGATAGTTTAAAAGTAGTCCCCGTGCGCCCTGTCATGTTTCGCCTTTCGGCTTTGTCAAAGGTCCCCTATATGTTCTATTGGCATTGAAAGATAGGTTCTTTCAATTGATCAAATTCAAAAGCATAAGATTTTATTAAAATGAAACTGGAAATAATGGCAACAAATCCGAAACCGCAAATGTGCAGGGGGCGGCATTGCAAAGCACTTCACCAGAAATGCTTGGGTAATGATAAATGCCACAGCGAATCATGTCCGTCTGACATTGCATAAATCTAACGATATAAATAACAAGTATTACATGGGTTCTTTGTTATTATGGTAACTTAACCATAACTTTAAATAATGGGTCACTTTGGAATATGATTTAGTTAATGCAGCTTATTTAGGGAGTGCTTGTTGGGTACCTACATTATCGTTGCAACTATAGAAGACCCAGTATCCAATTACAGTTCAAATGTTTCAAATATGGCATGCTGTGCTTAAAACTCATAAGGCTATATCCACTTCTACATCTCTGCTAATATCGCTAAAAAGTAACTCAGACTTCTCCCTATTTCCCATCCCTTCTATGTTTATTTCCTCATCTATACATAACACCCTTCCACTTGCTGATTTGATGGTAGATGGGAAACTGCGCTTACTGGAATAGGTTGTTTTACTTACTGAAAGATGTATAAATAATTGGCTCAAGTTCTCCCAGCTTTCTCGCTTTATAAACTATAATTTAGATAAGAGTAACCTAACTTCTTCAGCGTGTGAAACAGCAGTTTTTGCTTGTGGTATCCCTACTTATACTGAAAGTTTCCATAATTAAAGGGACAATCTACACCTGAATTTTTATTGTTTTAAAAGATAGATAATCCCTTTATTACCCATTCCCCAGTTTTGCATAACCAACACGGTTATATTAATATACTTTTAACCTCTGTGATTATCTTGTACCTAAGCCTTTGCAAACTGCCCCTTTATTTCAGTTCTTTTGACTGACTTGCAGTTTAGCCAATCAGTGCCTGCTCCCAGATAACTTCACGTGCATGAGCACCGTGTTATCTATATGAAACACATAAACTAACACCTTCTTTAAGGTCTAGGAAATTAGCATATGAACCTCCTAGGTTAAGCTTTCAACTAAGAATACCAAGAGAACAAAGCAAAATTGGTGATAAAAGTAAATTGGAAAATTGTTTAAAATTACATTCTCTATCTGAATCATGAAAGTTTATTTTGGACTAGACTGTCCCTTTAAAGAGACATGAAATCCAAAAATTGTCTTTCATGATTCAGATAGAGAATACAATTTTTTTTTTTTAACTTTTATTTGTAATCCAAGAAAAGGTCATAAAAAACAAAAAATAAAAACAATATAAACAGCTTTGAACATATAAGATCATCCGTAAATTATACACAAGTTCATTCTTATAATACTGTATTTAGCTATGCATACAGATATATTTTAGCTAGATATTGATATATCATATTCAGCTTACTTATTAACATTTCTTGGAGTTTTTTAGTTTTTCACCCCCCTCCTCCTGAACCCTCCCCCAACCCATACCCCTCCCGTGCGGAGAGGCAGCTCATCAAGGAAAGAAGAAAAAAAAAAAAAAAAAAAAAACTAAAAGAAAAGGGGGGGGGGGAAGAGAAAGAAATCAGCTTAGATACTAGCTCTCTTTTAATTTTTACCAGTTTCCTAATAAAACAATTTCTGTGTTCCTGAAAGGAAAGATTATATGGTTCATTTCAGATTCGGGAAAAATTCTCAAAAAAACCGCCCATTTATCAAAAAATCTTTTAATGTCTTGCTCATTATTTATGTCTGCATTTCTTTGATCTAAAATACATTGCTTTTTCATGCAGTTTTTTATCTCGGAGATACTTGGGATTGTGCAGCTTTTCCACTTTTTGCAAATTAAATATCTAGTAGCAAGAATGCCAGAGATTACCACTTTCTCATCGCTCTGCCTACCAGATTCTTTAAGACAAAATATTATCTGATACAATGTGAGTGAAAGATTAGCTATTTTGAGTACATTCTTGAACCAGTATTCGACCCTGGCCCATAGGTTTTTAATCTTTGGACAGTGCCAAAACATGTGGATTAGGTCAGCTGCCTGAAGTGAACATTTTGGACATTTGCAAAATCCCATGTTGGCACACTTGAACCCTCTCTTTGGGGTAAAGTATGCCCCATGCAGGAGTTTGACGTGCGCCTCTCTCCAGGTTGCAGATAGAGTTACTTGCGAGATTTTCTTAATTGATAATTGAATAGTGTTTATTTCAATATTGTTTTGTGGAATTAATTCATTCCAATAAGCGACCAAGTTTGCCCGTATCGAGGCTCCTTTATTTATGCTCAGGAGATGATAACACGGTGCAATTGACACATGACCATTTCTTGTCAAAGCTAGCCAGTTCTCCAATGTGCCCAGTCCCCATTCCCAGCCCACTTTTTTAACCAAGTCTTGGACAAAATGCCTTAATTGCAAATATGCAAAAAAGTCCTTATTAGACAGATCAAAATCTATTTTTAAGTTCTGGAATGATTTAATACATTTCCTTTCTTTATCTATAATTTGAAGTACCTTTGTTAGTCCAGCCATGTGCCATTTTCTAAAAACTTCCGAGTCTAAGCCTGCTTGAAAAGTAGGGTTGCCTATTATGGGTAAGATATAGGAAGCTCTATTATTAATTGATAAGGAAAACGTTATCTTATACCAAGCTTTGAGTGGATTGAAAATAGTTTTAAGTTTTTTAATTTCTGCTGGAACTTCTTTAGGTTCTAAATGTATTAATGCTGCTAAAGAGTATGGATGACATACACTAGACTCAAGATCATTGTTCAGTACATAATTATTAACCGAGATCCAATCCACTACATTTCAGGTAAAGCAAGACCTCCACTTTCTCTTGGTAGCGAAAGCTTCATAAGAGAGATCTTTGACCTTTTGTTTTGCCAAAGGAACTGAATAAGAGAGGTGTTAATCGATCGGATATCCTTTCCTAAGAGAATTATTGGTGTATTTTGAAGGATGTACAGTAATTTTGGAAGGAGAACCATTTTAAAGAGGGCTATCCTGCCAGAAAGTGATAATGGGAGTTTTTGCCAAGTCAAAAGTTTTTCCTTAATTGTTTTTATTACCGGGGGAATATTCAAAGCATATAGGTCCGATATTTTTATCGGGATATGGATCCCTAGATATTTAAAGGAATCTGTTACTTGATGAAAAGGAGTATTCAGGATGGAGGTATTATTTTTCCTGAGCCAGTATATCTCTGACTTAGCCATGTTGACTTTATAGCCAGAGAATGAGCCAAATTGCTCCAGTATCTGGAAAAGTTTTGGTAAATTCAATTTAGTGTTTGCCAAATAAAGCAGCAGGTCGTCTGCATATAGACCGATTTTTATTTCAGTGCTACGAATTTTTATACCTTCTAAAAGATGGCGAATTTTGATTGCCAGAGGCTCTATGGAAATATTAAATAAAAGCGGGGAGAGAGGGCAGCCCTGCCTTGTTCCTCTACCCAAAGAGATAGAAGGGGAGATGGTATTATTTACTATTAATTTTGTAGATGGCTGATTATAGAGATTTCCAACAAATTCAAAAAAATTCCCCCTAATACCAAATTGTCTTAATGATGTTTTAATATGTTCATAATATACAGAGTCAAAGGCTTTTTCAGCATCGATGGAGATAATGGCAAGATCAGGTAGGCCCTCCCCCCCGCTGTATTGGTGAGAAGTAGCCTCGAAATATTCTACCACAAGCAATGCTTCTCTTATTTTCGCAGCTGAATTACGGTTATTTAAAAAGCCTGCTTGATCAGTGTGTATGATTTCTGAAAGGATCCCTTGGAGTCTATGTGCTAAAATCGCAGTGAGAATTTTATAGTCGGAATTTAGGAGAGCAATTGGTCTATAAGATTCTTTGCAGGACGGGTCCTTTCCACCTTTTAAAATCAAGGTTGTATATGAGCTAGAAAATGAAGAAGGAATCAAGTTACCATTTGCAAAAAAACTATTGAAAAGATTGCAGAGGTGTGGGGTAGCTTCACTAGACAAGATCTTGTAAAACTCACTAGGGAGACCATCTGGGCCTGCTGCCTTATTTAGTGAAAGCACAGATATTGTTTTTTCTATTTCCTCTATGGAGATGGGGGCATTTAAATTATTAGACATTTCAAGTGTAATTGTGAGGTGTTTGAGGTCCCTCCAGAAATCTGAAGATTTCTGTGAGTCACTTGTTTTATATGAATACAGCTCTTGATAGTACTCAAAAAATATGTTTAGAATGTCATCCGAGTTTGAAATTTGTAACCCTTTATCTTGCACACTATCTATTACAGGTTGTTTTTTCTCATTTTTAATTAATTTGGCTAACATCTTACCCGACTTATTCCCAAATCTATATAGCTTGGCTTCCATTCTTAATTCTCTTTGTGTTTCTTGTGACAATATAAAAGTATCCCTTTCATTTTTTGCTTTAACATATCTCGTCCAGTTTAATGGAGTTTTATCAAGAAGATATTGGTTATAAGCATTAGTCAGACATTGGCATGATTCTCTTTCTCTGCGTCTAATTTTCTTTTGTAAGGCAATACTATATGACAATATTTCCCCTCTCATTACTGCCTTCGCAGTATCCCAAAACAATTCAGGCTGACTCAGAAATTCCTTGTTAAAATGTACATACTCCTTGTACTTATTTACGAGCCAATTCTTAAATTTTATCTCTGCCATTAAATAATAAGGAAAAAAGAAGCGCGATAGAGCGGGGCGTGGGCGAGAAAACTGGAACTCCAAAACTATTGGTGCATGATCTGAGAGGAGAATTGACAGAATGTCTGATCTTACCCCATTCATTAACATACGTTCATCAATTAAAAACAAATCAATTCTAGAAAGAGTCTTATGCGCCTTCGAAAGGCAAGTAAAGCTCTGGCTAGAGGGATTTTGATGTCTCCAAACATCTCGCAAAGATAAATTTTGCATAATTTTTTTAAATAGCTTAGATTCTAAATGATCCTTTTTTTGTTTCAATCGTTTAACATCTCGCCTTAATCTGTCAATTGGACTTTGTGGTGCCATGTTGAAATCTCCACCCATAATCAGGCACCCTTCCGTGTAAGCTAAAAGCTTAGATTGAAGAGTGGTCCAATAATTTGGGTCGAGTATATTAGGGCCATATGTATTGCACAGTGTATACATCCTCCGAGAGATCTTTATTTTCAGCATAACATATCTCCCCCCTGGGTCAGCCTCAAAATGTATTACTTCTGAATCAATTTTTTTCCCAATTAATACTGCTACTCCCCTCTTCCTCTTAACACTAGGTGCAAAATATATTTCCTTCACCCAGGCTGACCTAAGCTTCAAAGATTCTTCCACAGATAAATGAGTTTCTTGAATGAAACCTATGTCAGTCCGGATTTTCCGAAGCTGAGTAAGAATTGCCTTCCTCTTAATTGGGGTAGATATACCACCCACATTCCATGACACAATTTTGCATTTATCACTGCCTGTACTCATTTATGTTTCCGAGAATAAGGGGCAGAGGGAAGAACAATAAATAATAATAATAATAATAAAAAAAAAATAAAAAAAGGGGGGGAAGGGGGTCCTTAGTTTTAAGAGGCAAAAATAAGAGATTCCTCTTCATTTCCTTTGATACAAAATGAGTATATGCCCTCTCCGCACCGGAGGGATCTAAGGACTGCGGCTCATATCTGAGCAGCCATCGCTCTCCCCCAACGTGGAGAGCAAAAAAAAAGAAGAAATTCAACATATTATATTTTATCTGAGACCTTCATGTTTTAAACCTAATATCATCTGACCGGGGAATTCAGTGTTTTGTAGAAGCTTTCAGCTAAGTGAGCCTCCTCAAAAAAATGAAAAACTTCATTAACTTTAACCTTCAGTTTATATGGAAATATTATAGTTGCCTGGAATCCTTTCTGTATAAACCTAGTGCAGATGGGAGCGAGCTCCCTTCTTTTTGCAGCGGTGTCAGCAGAAAAGTCCTGAAACAAGAGGATTGTGATACCTCCGACTTTAACTGACTGTTGTTTACGATAGTGCTGAAGTAAGGTAAGTTTGTCTTGGAAATTTAGCAATTTAGCTATAATAGGTCTAGGTTTAGTTCTGGCTTTGTTCCCTACATGGAATGAGCCTAATCTGTGCGCTCTCTCCACTGGAATAGGATATGAAGTGGGTGGCAATTTTAGAATTTTAGGCAAAGTTTCTGATACAAAGTCAACAAGATTGTCATATTGCTGTTCTTCTGGGAGTCCTATGATTCTTATATTGTTTCTCCTAGAGCGATTCTCTAGATCTTCTAGCCTATTCTGTATTTTTTGTAAGTTGGTATTCACAGATTCTAAATTGGAACTATGCGTTATTGTTAGATCTTCCAGGTCCGAGACTCTTTGCTCGGCTTCCTGCAGTCTATTGGAAAATTGGCGAACTTCCTGTGTTAAAGAAAGGAAGTCTTGTTTAATTTCAGCTCTTAGAGCTTCAAACTTGGGAGAGAGTGCTTCAGATATATTAGCAACAAGGTTTTGCATATTAATAGGTTCTTGCGCCACTAGTGGAACTGACTGCGTGTCCATGTTTGTCTCTTGATTACCTTTCATTTTCCTATCTCTCTGCCTCGCTGCCATGGCCGGAGAAGGGATTCTAGGTGAAACGTGAAAAAATTTATCCATGTGCCAATAATAGAGAATTGTGAAGAAGGGGAAAAAAAAAAAAAAAAAAGGAAAAAGAAAAAAGAAGTTAAGCCAAAAATTTGTGAAAGTTAGTGAAAGTGAAAAACCAGAGGTGTTTGTGGGTTTAAGTTGAGAGCGAGAGACGCTACCAAGCTGACATGTGAGGATAGGTGTGTGAAAGTGACGACCAAGTGTGGGGAGGGAGAGAGAGAGAGGAAGAAAAAAAAAAAAAAGGGAGAAAAGGGGGGAGGGGAGGGGGAAGTGAACAAGCTAGTGATACTTAGTTAATTGTGCAGTGAGGTCCGGCCACGGATGCGAGTACCAGAGAAAAGATATGTAAAAGACATATCATCGGATCCACCAGGTCTAATAGTAGTAGTAGGGTCACAGCAAGATATTGCCAATAGGGCCAGTAAAAGTAATCTAGTTACTCTACTTTAAATAAAGCTCTAGTGCTGTCTAGTGATAGCGAGGGATATACCCTTGTTCACGGGGTAATCTCTAGAAAGAAAGGCTAATGCAAACATGTCCCAGAAATTATTTCAGCTTTTTTAACTGTTTAAGTCATAGTCTTATAAACTGTCCCAGAACACATCGTTTCAGTTCAACATCCAGGACATATATAGAACAGCAATTTCTACTTGGAAAATTAAATTCTGAGATGTAGATATATAGATACAGTACAAAACTTAGGATTCAATACCAGAAAAATGGATAGATTGGATAAATTGAGAAAATATCAGCAACCTTATTTATAGAACAAGCTGATAATTCATAAGTTTAAATAGGTCAAATTAGTTGTTAGTTGTTAAGGATAAGAACATACAGGAGCAGCCCACAGCATATAATTAACAGAGTAGGGAGTTTTCTTAGCCTGTCTTTCCTACACAGGCACTAATACAGAATGTCTGTTAGGCTGTTAAATTAGGTAGGACCAGGAGGGTCTAAAAAGACCTAAAGGACAGCTATAGATATAAATTCACAGTAAATTAGTTTTTAAAATATATAGCATAGCTGTAAGGGTAAGGAGCCCCTTTATCCCTCTCTCTCTCCTCTTCTCCCCTTTCCTCCAAAAAAAGGATCTCAAACCCTATAATCAGGAACCGTTTATATATAAGTCATACAGGCCCATTTATCAAAGGGCTTGCGGACCTGATCCGACACTGCGGATCAGGTCCGCAAGACCTCGTTAAATGCGGAGAGCAATACGCTCTCCGCATTTAACATTGCACCAGCAGCTCACAAGAGCTGCTGGTGCAACGCCGCCCCCTGCTGACTCGCGGCCAATCGGCCGCCAGCAGGGAGCTGTCAATCAACCCGATCGTATTCGATCGGGTTGATGTCCGGCGATTCCTGTCCGCCTGTTCAGAGCAGGCGGACAGGGTTATGGAGCAGCGGTCTTTAGACCGCTGCTTCATAAGTTGTGTTTCTGGCGAGTCTGAAGACTCGCCAGAAACACGGCCCTTCAAGCTCCATACGGAGCTTGATAAATGGGCCTGCTAGACTCAATTGTAAAAAAAGGGTTTTATTATTATACTCTTTATAGAAATCTCTGCTGGGCTATGCTACCAACGTAGGCCAATATTATAAAAACTGTTCTTACTGCTTTTATAAACCTTGAGATTTAAATAAAACTAATGCTTGCAGAAAGTGTGTTCATGCCATAATCTGAGTGTTAAGACACAGTGATATATGTTGAAAAAAAAGAAAGGAGCAGGAACCTCAGAAAAAAAAAATAGAGGAGAGAAAAAAAGAGAAAGAAGGAAGAAAAAAAGAAAAGAGAAAAGGTAAAAAAGAACAAAAAGGCTACAATCAAGAATCAATAATTAACTGCATCTATATGTTGAATTACTACACATTTTAGCCATGTGAAAAATGTTCGCTTTTTGTAACTTTGCAAAAGACAACTATTTTCTTATCCTCTCTTGAATAGTCTTAAATCAGTCCATATTTTCTGTATGGCCTTGATATCTTAGGAAAGTAAAAATTTTTATCCTTTTAACAGTCTCAGTCAGTGACCGCACTTGATCCCAGTAAGCTTTTAAAGAGTCTTATTTAGTATCCTTTCCTTTCAGGATATCCCTAGCTCTCTCCAGGTTACACAGCTTGTCCCCTCTGGAAGATTATATCAGATGATTCAGTCAGCAAGTAAGTCAGGTATATATTATCACCATAGAAAACTCACCCCCTACGTGCATGCCAGCCGTCCGCATCTCCGTTGTTAGGCACTGTCTCCAACAAAAGCTTGTCCCAGAGTGAAGTCAGCTCCTCCGCTTCCTGTTCGTCCTTCCAGGAGGTAACCAAAGCTAATTCCCCTCACGCAGCACCGGTGGGAGGGGAAAAGCAGCACCGGGCCAACACCGCAGCCAGCCAGTCAGAAAGCTCCTACACCGGACCCAGCTCCTTCCCATGCAGCACCGGTGGGGGAGGGAGGGAGGGAGGAGAACCAAAAAAGGAGCCGGGGTACGACTCAGCAGCTGAGCCCACGCAGGGCAGCGAGTAGGCTTAAGTTGAGATAAGAGAATTGCAGATTTTGTCCGGCGGGGTCAGCTGGCACGCAGGGGGGAGAGAGATTGTTTAATCATACAGCCAAAGTATCAGCAGGGGTAACAAGGGAGAGGCAAGGCAGTATGTTCCGCTATAAGGTAAGAGAGCGTATGGCTACTACCAAGAAAGCAGGAAAAGTTGAGGGTCCAGGTAATTAAAAACTGACCACCATCAGTGGGATGACAGACCACTGGAGAAGGTTCCGGATCAGTTAATTCTTGACTATCCAAGACTGTTACCCCAAAACTTGGGGTAAGGCGCGAACAAACCACCGCCACTGTGTATGGGACTGGAGCTGAATCCTGAGCCACACCTGTGCAGCACCTGTGCAACACACCTGATCAGCAGCACCTGTGCAGCACACCTGCTCAGCAGCACCTGTGTAGCTCCACCTCCACCGGAACCTCCAGGGCATGAGAATACAATTTTAAACAACTTTCTAATTTACTTCTGTTATCTAATTTGTTTCATTCTCTTGGTATCATTTGTTGAAGGAGCAGCAATGCACTAATGGTTTCTAACTAAACACATGGGTGAGTCAATCACAATCGATATTTGATATATATATATATATATATATATATATATATATATATATGCAGCCACCAATCAACAGCTAGAACCTAGGTTCTCTTCTGCTCCTGAGCTTGCCTAGATAAACATTTCAGCAAAGGATAACAAGAGAAGGAAGCAAATTAAATAATATAAGTAAATTTTAAAGTTGTATTCTCTATCTGAATCTTGAAAGATTTTTTGGGGGTTTCATGTCCCTTTAAGCATAAAATCTGTGTAAACATAGCCTACAGAAGAAATTAGATTTCCATTAGGAGGCAGAAGAGATAAGCAATACAATGTTGTTTCATTTGTTCTTAGTCTTGGGCTTTGATTTACAGAGATGATATAAAGGGGCATATCTATCAAGCTCCGAATGGAGCTTGATGGCCCGTGTTTCTGGTGAGTCTTCAGACTCGCCAGAAACAGCAGTTATGAAGCAGCGGTCTAAAGACCGCTGCTCCATAACCCTGTCCGCCTGCTATGAGCCAAAGAAGCATGTGTTTGTACAGAAAGTGATTAACTAAGGATATCTGATTTTCCTCCAAGCTCAGCCCATTTTGATGGGTTGCGATTTCAAACAACAAAACCAGCTATTTCATATAAAAAATAAACCCAAAGGAACAATTTCTCATACATTTTCTACTCTGCAGCTGGTATAACAAGTCATTGGAAACACATAAAGGTAAACAAAGAGTATAATTGCAAGCTTTCAGGGCACTAAGTTGTTTTTATCCGATTAACCTTTTTCTGCAACAGTTTAACAGGAAAAACACTCATCTCTACTTACATAATGTTTTTTGAATCCTCAGGCGCATTTCTGAATGTCAGTGGAAAATCATTAGGTTCTAAACCATTAATTGACAAGATTATTCCGACTGTAAAATCCCCTGAAAGCTCGATCCCTGATACCAGAGTGTTGTAGTCTTGTAAGTGACAAGCTAAAGCCACCATCCATAACAAGATATTCAGGAGTATAAACAACTGGCTGTTTTGTCGTGACATCGGCATTGTTGACCAAGAAACGTAAAGATGAACTATTTGGTCATATGTGGTAAGAGAATAAATGTATAAAATGTATGGTCAGTATATTGAATAGGTCTCTATATTCTAAACATAAATCTTGGTCTACAAAGATGGTCTCTCTCTTTCTCGCTCTCTCTCTCTTCCTTTTTCTCTCTTCTCTCCCTTTTTTTTCTCTCACTCTCTCTCTCTCTCTCTCTCTCTCTCTCTCTCTCTCTCCCTCCCTCTCTCTCTCCCTCCCTCTCCCTCCCTCTCTCTCTCCCTCTCTCTCTCTCACTCCCTCCCTCCGTCTCTCTCTCTCCCTCTCCCTCTCTCTCTCTCTCTCTCTCCCTCCCTCCCTCTCTCTCTCACTCCCTCTCTCCCTCCCTCTCTCTCTCACTCCCTCTCTCCCTCCCTCTCTCTCTCTTTCTCTCTCTCCCTCTCTCTCTCTCCCTTTTCTCTCTTGTTTCTCTAACTCTTTCTCTTCCCCTCTTTCTCTCTCTCTCTCCCCCTCTTTCTCTCTCTCTCCCTCCCTCTTTCTCTCCCTCTCTCCCTCTCCCTCCCTCTCTCTCTCCCTCTCTCTCTCTCACTCCCTCCCTCCGTCTCTCTCTCTCCCTCTCCCTCTCTCTCTCTCTCTCTCTCTCTCTCTCTCTCTCTCTCCCTCCCTCCCTCTCTCTCTCACTCCCTCTCTCCCTCCCTCTCTCTCTCACTCCCTCTCTCCCTCCCTCCCTCTCTCTCTCCCTTTTTATCTCCCTCTTTCTCTCTCGTTCTTCCTCTCCCTTTCTCTTTCTTTCTATTTCTTGTATTTCTTCCTTTCTTTTTCTCTTGCTTCCTCTTCTTTCTTCCTCTCTCACACTTCTTCACTCTCTCTCATCCCCCTCTCCCACTTACATTTCTGACTTCTTTAATTTCTTCCTTTCTTTTTCTCAAATTCTATGGAAAATCTATTGCCTGCGTGTCTTCACTAATTTATAAGCTGCAGAACTCACTAGATAATATAGCTTCATTTAGTCCGGCTATTTTGAATTATTTGTTCAAACTCACATCAGCTGTCATTTTAAAAGCGTTGTTCTCATGTTATTAAGCGTTTACACCCAAATCCCACAAAGAATTACATTTTTAGCTGTGGAATTGTCACAGGTGCTGCTTCTAAGAGACTGTTTGGATAATTTGTATCTTTGTGCTTAAAAGAATAGAACTAATAATTAAAGTTAAGTTTGAAAAAAAAAAAGAAAACTTTGAGAAAATAAATATTCCTAGCTAAAGAGTACGGCTCTGATTCAAATCTTAAAAAAAGTTGTTTAATATTCTAATATTCCCAACTTGACAGCTTGGTGTATTTGTCTACGGTAATTTAATACATTTGAAGAAGGTATCTTTTGAATTATTTAGTCTATTTAAGATTAGGAAGGATTACATAAGTCAAAGAACAAAAGACAAATAAATATCAAGCATTCTGCAGTTAACTTAATATGGCTTAGATTTCAAGTGCAGCACAACAATATTAGTTCTATTGAGAGTTTACACCCCTCAAGTTAAATAAATAGTTCTCTTATTCTTGCACTCATAAATTAACATATTAGCATAAAAATAAAATAAAACTCCATCCAACTGTAATAAATATGACAAATCAGCTCTCTTACTATTAGGCAGGTGACTCTTAAGAAGAAGAATAGTAACCAGGGGCTGAAAAACATAGCGATCCTCCATAGCGAATCGTTTATAGCTGTTGCCATGGTAACTGAAACCAACACACAAGACGATCTTACAAAGTACTGATCTAACGATCAGTCATCTATTTCTTCTTTAGACAGTAAAATCCTCAAAATATAAACTATGCTAGCTAGGGGATTTTGATATCAAGGCATTAAACCGCTACTGCCTATATCATATTGTATATACCTTAACTATTTGATAGTATACCCACTGGCAATATTTAAACAATGTTATCAACATGGGCCGAACCTGTAAAGTAATAAAGTTGAGAGTTAAAGAAAACAGTGCCAGTTCAAATAGGAGTTTAAACCTTTTGGTGCTAGCGTCTCCCATAGAATGGTCCATTTTGCTTCCCTTTGAAGTAGGATTTTGCCCCTATCACCAACCTTTGGAAGTGGGTGGGGGTACATGATCTATAATAGTATCTATAATACTATAATCTATAATAGTATACTTCAAATCAACAACAATATGTTCTTTCTGGGCAAAATGCGTTTGGTCTGATGGAGTAGTCTCTTATGGAGGGTAGTACTCTTCAAAATGGGACTGGAGTTTTAAATAGTACTGTCAGCCTCTCAGTGAGAGTATGGGTGAATGTTAGAGTCCGGAGATGCAGGGAGAGTCTTTCTGTGAACTCATCCCTTTTAACAGCTCCATTAGCAATCAGTGTTGACAAGTTTTGCTGCCTGCATTTCTTCTCTCAAGTCCATGTCAGGATTGATGTTACTACCCTGTCACACTTGAAGGGCCGTGTTCCTGTTCCACGGCGTTGATTCTGGTAAGATTGTTTCATTTATATATATATATTTGATAACGCAAGAAGACAGGGTCACAGTGTGGCTCCTTTATCTTTATAGAATCTAGGGTAATACCCTCGGAAGGGGGTTATTGAACAGGGGAGATTTTATTATGCAAAATATTGTTTATTGTGTTTCTTCTGCATTTGTGTGAGATGAGGCTCTGTCAGTGTGGAACAGTCAGTTCATTAGCGAGAGATTGAGGCAGGTTTTTTTTGGCGCATCTCTCTCGAGTGCAGGTTCGGTCCTGCATGGCACTCCATGTGACCGGGTGTGTCCTCTGTAACTTCATCTTTATCAAGCTGCGTTTGGAGGAGATGAAAGCTGTTTCTTGTAGTCCGGGTCATAGGAGGTGGTGAGTGCTCCGGCCATTGGGATATAAAGGTGCCATTTAGTTTTTGATCAAGTCCGTAATAAAGGGGCAAGCTATGGAGGACTCTGATATGTTAGATGATACTCCCTCTTTATCTAAACATATTAACTGTGTAGATTGTGAGGAGGTTCCTGTCAAACCGCCTACGCAACTCTATTCCACATGCTTTGACAATATTGCTATATCTATAAAGAATAAAGTATTTAGTACGACTGAGCCGTCCACCTCTGAGGGTTCTCTGCCCCACAAGGTGCGTTCCCTACAATCATCTCAGTTTACACAAGCAGTTACCCAGGGCACTACTAATCCTCCTGTGGGAGGGGCCCTTTGACCTTCAGACTTCGCTGATCAGTTACAGACGACGGGTTCTGCGGCCATTAATGCGATGCCTCGCCCTACTAAGCGCAAGAGGAAGGTACGGCACTGCTATCCGCTAAGGAGGACAACTCCGAATTATCGGAGGATGTCGCTTCTGGGTCGGAATTGGCTACTTCTAGGCCTCCAACCGCAGAGGAACCAGATTTTAAATTTAAGATGGAGCATTTGCGCTTTCTGCTGAAAGAGGTGCTTGCTACGTTGGAGGTTTTGGAACCCAAGCTCCCGGAGGAACCTTCAATCTCTAAACTTGATAGGGTTTACGAGGACAGGGTAGTGCCCCAAGCCTTCCCAGTTCCAGTCAAGATGGCTAACATTATTAAGAATGAATGGGAGAAACTTGGTTCGTCCTTTACCCCCTCTTCTACTTTTAAAAAGCTTTTCCCCATTCCGGAAACGCAGCTAAGAGAATAACTATTCCGCTATAGAATAGCTCCACTTTCAAGGAGCCCATGGATAAAAAGATGGAGTCCATGTTGTGGAAGATTTTTCAACTCACTGGGTTCATTTTCCAACTGGCGGCGGCGGTCACTGTGGTGGCTGGTGTGGCTACCTACTGGTGTAAAGCTCTATCAGCAATGGTCGAGTTTGGAGACTCCCCTCAATGATATTCTCGAATGAATCAAGGCCTTAAGGGTAGAACATTCATTCATTTGTGATGCTAACATGCAGATTATTCACCTGAATGCTAAGACATCAGGTTTTTCGGTTTTAGCCCACAGAGCTCTGTGGCTAAAGTTGTGGTCTGCTGACTTGACTTTCAATCTCGCTTTCTTTCCCTCCCATTCAAAGGGAAAGTTTTGTTTGGCCCGGGCCTGGATTTTATCATATCTATGGTCATGGGTGGCAAGGGTACCTCCTTCCCTCAGGATAAGAAGGCTAGAAGTCTACTATTTGTCCCTTTCATGCGGACAAGTCTCAGCACCAGCTGCCTGCCACAAAGTCTGAGCAATCCAAGGGATCTTGGAAGCCAGCTAACTCTTGGAACAAGCCCAAGCAGAACAAGAAGCCCACTGAGTCAAAGTCGGCATGAAGGGGCGGCCCCCGACCCGTCCTCGTATCAGGTAGGGGGCAGACTATCTTTTTTTGTGGAGGCCTGGAGAAGAGACGTTATAGACCCTTGGGTTCTGGAGGTCGTAGCCCAGGGTTACAGGATAGGTTTCAAGTCCTATCTGCCCAGAGGCAGATTCCTCCTGTCAAACATATATTTAAGACCAGAAAAGAGACGCCTTCCTGGGGTGTGTGAGGGATCTCTCATCTCTCGGGGTAATCGTCCCAGTCCCTCTGGCAGAAAGAGGTCTGGGGTATTATTCAAACCTGTTTTGTGGTCACAAAGGAGGAGGGCACGTTTGTCCAATTCTTGACCTAAAGGCCCTAAACAAGTTTTGTCAGTTCCATCGTTCACGATGGAGACGATCAGGTCAATTTTGCCCCTGGTTCAAGAGGGGCAATTCATGATGACTATAGACTTGAAGGACACTTACCTTCACATTCTTTAAAAAGGTTCTGGGAGCTCTTCTCGCAGTAGCGAGAGCCAGAGAAATTGCAGTGGCACCTTATCTGGACAATATCCTGGTCCAGGCTCCGTCCTACAGTCTTGCGGAGGATCACTCAAGAGCCTTTGGTCCCACGGGTGGAAGATAAATGAGCGATCATTCAAATCTGTCCCAACAGATATCTCTGGACAGACAGGTGGGGGAGTCCCTATTTTGGTGGACTTGACCGGGGCAGTTGTCACAGGGGACATCCTTTTTGAGACCATACGGGGAGATTGTGATCACGGATGCAAGTCTATCAGGATAGGGAGCTGTTTCGGGTGCCAGAAAGGCACAGGGCAGATGGACTAGAGGAGTCGAGTCTACCTATAAATATTTTGGAACTTCACACAATATGCAATGCTCTGAGGGCTTGGCCCCTTCTGGGGTCGTCCCGATTCATCAGATTCCAATCAGACAACATTACCTTGGTGGCTTACATAAACCACCAGGTGGGGACGAGAAGCTCCCTAGCCATGAGGGAAGTATCTCGGATTCTGGAATGGGTAGAGACTCACAATTGTTCGCTCTCAGCGATCCACATTTTGGTGTGGATAACTGAGAAGCAGAATTTCTGAGCAGACAAATGTTTCATCCAGGGGAATGGTCTCTCCATCCCGAGATGTTCGTGGAGATCTGCAGCAGATGGGGGACGCCGGAGATAGACCTCATGGCGTCCAGACTCAATTGCAAGCTACCCAGATAGGGGTTGCGATTCAGGGATCCCCAGGTGGAACTGATAGATGCCTTGGCGGTACCCTGGGACTTCAACCTAATTTACATATTTCCACCGTTGCCTCTTCTACCCCGTGTAGTGGCCTGCATCAAGCAGGAGCAAGCTTCGGCTATTCTGATTGCTCCGTTGTGGCCAAGGAGGATGTGGTTTGCGGATCTGGTGGGGATGTCATCATCTCCACCATGGAGGTTACCTTGTTGCAGGGATCTGCTGGTTCAAGGTCCTTTTCTACATCAAAATCTCAATTCTCTGATTGAACGGATAGTCTTAGCCAAGAGAGGATTTTCTGAAAACATGGTGAGGACCTACTTGTCCTGTTGTGAGGAATGAGGATATCCCTGGCATAAGGTCAGGGTATCCAGGATTTTTGCCTTTCTCCAGGATGGTCTTGATAATGTTCTTGCCGGCAGTTCCCTAAAGGGACAGATCTCGGCTTTATCTGTACTGTTGCATAAGAAGCTTGCAGAGCTTTTTTGACATTCAGTCCTTTGTTCAGGCTCTGGTTAGGATCAGGCCTGTCTTCAGGAATCCAGCTCCTCCTTGGAGCTTAAACTTGGTTCTTAAGGTTTTGCAGAGGGCTCTATTTGAGCCTATGCATTCTCTTGACATTAAGGTTCTTTCATGGAAAGTCCTGTTATTACTAGCTTATTGCATTGGCACGTAGAGTCTCTGAGTTAGGGGCCTTGCAATGCGAGCCACCCTACTTAGTTTTTCATGCTTATAAGGCTGTTCTACGCACTGGGTTGAGATTCCTACCCAAGGTGTTGTCGAGTCATAACATCAATCATGAAATAGTAGTTCCTTCTTTGTGTCCTAACCTTTTTTCTTCTTCGAAGGAGAGGTTACTTCATAATCTGAACGCTGTTCAGGCTTTGAAGTTTTATCTTCAGGCCACAAAGGAATTCAGACAGACCTCATCCTTATTTGTTGTGTGCTCAGGGAAGCACAGGAAGCAAAGGGCCTCTGCAACTTCTCTATCATTTTGGTTGAGGAGTATGATCCGTCTGGCATATGAGACAGCGGAACACAAGCCTCCTCAGAGGATTACGGCTCACTCGACTAGAGCTGTGGCCTCTTCTTGGGCCTTTAACAATGAGGCTTCTATAGTAGACATGTGCACGGCTAAAAAATTCGGTTCGTTTTCGGTTCGGATCGATTCGGACTTTTCAAATTTCGTTTCGGATCGAATCGGATTCGGCAAAATTTGAATAAATTCGTTTCGGATTTATTCGGATCCGAATAAATTCGTTTCGGATTTATTCTGATTCGGCTGAATTCGGTTCTATTCCGTTCCGAAATTCGGTATGTTTTTAGTACACTAACACCCATTTAGTACACTAAGTCACTAACACCCATAAACTACCTATGAATCACTAAACCGAGGCCCCCCCACATCGCAAACCCTATAATAACATTATTTAACCCCTAATCTGCCGATCGGATATCGTCGCAACCTACATTATAGCTATTAACCCCTAATCTGCTGTCCCTAACACCGCCGACCCCTACATTATAGTTATTAACCCCTAATCTGCCTCCCCCAACGTCGCCGCAATCTAACTACAAGTATTAACCCCTAATCTGCCGACCCGATATTGCCGCCTACATTATAGCTATTAACCCCTAATCTGCTGTCCCTAACACCGCCGACCCCTACATTATAGTTATTAACCCCTAATCTGCCTCCCCCAACGTCGCCGCAATCTAACTACAAGTATTAACCCCTAATCTGCCGACACGATATCGCCGCCGCCTACATTATAGCTATTAACCCCTAATCTGCTGTCCCTAACACCGCCGACCCCTACATTATAGTTATTAACCCCTAATCTGCCTCCCCCAACGTCGCCGCAATCTAACTACAAGTATTAACCCCTAATCTGCCGACCCGATATCGCCGCCTACATTATAGCTATTAACCCCTAATCTGCTGTCCCTAACACCGCCGACCCCTACATTATAGTTATTAACCCCTAATCTGCCCCCCCAACGTCCCCGCAATCTAACTACAAGTATTAACCCCTAATCTGCCGACCGCAAATCACCGCCACTATAATAAATGTATTAACCCCTAAACCGCCGCACTCCCGCCTCGCAAACACTATAATACATTTTATTAACCCCTAATCTGCCCTCCCTAACATCGCCGCCACCTACCTACAATTATTAACCCCTAATCTCCCGCCCCCAACGTCGCCGCTACTATAATAAGGTTATTAACCCCTAAACCTAAGTCTAACCCTAACACTTACACCCCCTAACTTAAATATAATTTAAATAAAACGAAATAAGTTTACTATAGTTAAATAAATGAATCCTATTTAAAACTAAAGACTTACCTGTAAAATAAACCCTAATATAGCTACAATATAACTAATAGTTACATTGTAGCTATTTTAGCATTTATATTTATTTTACAGGCAACTTTGTATTTATTTTAACTAGGTACAATAGCTATTAAATAGATATTTACTGTTTAATAGCTACCTAGTTAAAATAATTACAAATTTACCT
The DNA here is from genome assembly GCF_027579735.1 of Bombina bombina. Lineage (NCBI taxonomy): Eukaryota > Metazoa > Chordata > Amphibia > Anura > Bombinatoridae > Bombina > Bombina bombina. The sequence goes on from NC_069505.1 coordinate 531,302,864, forward strand.
GTAAAATAAATCCTAACCTAAGTTACAATTACACCTAACACTACACTATCATTAAATTAACTAAATAAATGAATCATATTTAAAACAAAATACTTACCTGTAAAATAAACCCTAATATAGCTGCAATATAACTAATAGTTGCATTCAGCTATTTTAGCATTTATATTTATTTTACAGGCAACTTTGTATTTATTTTAACTAGGTACAAAAGCTATTAAATAGTTATTGACTAATTAATAGCTACCTAGTTAAAATAATTACAAAATTACCTGTAAAATAAATCCTAACCTGTTACAATTAAACCTAACACTACACTGTCATTAAATAAATTAACTACAAGTACCTACAATTATCTACAATTAAATAAACTAAAGTACAAAAAAACCCCACTAAATTACAAAAAAAACAAACACTAAATTACAAAAAATAAAAAAATATTACAAGAATTTTAAACTAATTACACCTAATCTAAGCCCCCTAATAAAATAACAAAGCCCCCCAAAATAAAAAAAAATGCCCTACCCTATACTATATTACAAAAGTTAACAGCTCTATTACCTTTCCAGCCCTGAACAGGGCCTTTTGCGGGGCATGCCCCAAAGAAAACAGCTCTTTTGCCTGTTAAAAAAAACACAATACCCCCCCCCCACATTACAACCCACCACCCACATACCCCTACTCTAACCCAAACCCCCCTTAAATAAACCTAACACTACCCCCCTGAAGATCTCCCTACCTTGAGTCGTGTTCACCCAGCCGGGCCGAAGTCTTCATCCGATGGGGCAGAAGAGGACATCCAGACCAGCAGAAGTCTTCATCCAAGCGGGGCAAGAAGAGGTCTTCCATCCATCAGAAAAGTACAAAAAAATAAACAAACACTAAATTAGCAAGAATAATAAAATATTACAATAATTTTAAACTAATTACACCTAATCTAAGCCCCCTACTAGCTATTAATATAGCTACAATATAACTAATAGTTACATTGTAGCTATTTTAGGATTTATATTTATTTTACAGGCAACTTTGTATTTATTTTAACTAGGTACAATAGCTATTAAATAGTTAATAACTATTTAATAACTACCTAGCTAAAATAAATACAAATTTACCTGTAAAATAAACCCTAACCTAAGTTACAATTACACCTAACACTACACTGTCATTAAATTAACTAAATAAATTAATCCTATATAAAACTAAATACTTACCTGTAAAATAAACTCTAATATAGCTACAATATAACTAATAGTTACATTGTAGCTATTTTAGCATTTATATTTATTTTACAGGCAACTTTGTATTTATTTTAACTAGGTACAATAGCTATTAAATAGATATTTACTGTTTAATAGCTACCTAGTTAAAATAATTACAAAATTACCTGTAAAATAAATCCTAACCTAAGTTACAATTAAACCTAACACTACACTATCATTAAATAAATTAACTACAAGTACCTACAATTAAATACAATTAAAAAAACTAAACTAAAGTACAAAACCCCCCCCACTGAATTACAAAAAATAAAAAAATATTACAAGAATTTTAAACTAATTACACCTAATCTAAGCCCCCTAATAAAATAACAAAGCCCCCCAAAATAAAAAAATGCCCTACCCTATACTAAATTACAAAAGTAATCAGCTCTATTACCTTACCAGCCCTGAACAGGGCCTTTTGCGGGGCATGCCCCAAAGAAAACAGCTCTTTTGCCTGTAAAAAAAAACACAATACCCCCCCCCCCCACATTACAACCCACCACCCACATACCCCTACTCTAACCCAAACCCCCCTTAAATAAACCTAACACTACCCCCCTGAAGATCTCCCTACCGTGTCTTCACCCAGCGGGCCGAAGTCTTCATCCGATGGGGCAGAAGAGGACATCCAGACCGGCAGAAGTCTTCATCCAAGCGGGGCAAGAAGAGGTCTTCCATCCATCAGAAGTCTTGATCCAGGCGGCATCTTCTCTGTTCATCCATCGGGAGCGGAGCGGCAGCATCCTGAAGACATCCCACGCAGAGCATCCTCTTCTTTCTTGATCCGACGACTAGGTGACTGTACCTTTAAGTGACATCATCCAAGATGGCGTCCCTTGAATTCCGATTGGCTGATAGGATTCTATCAGCCAATCGGAATTAAGGTAGGAAAAATCTGATTGGCTGATTCAATCAGCCAATCAGATTCAAGTTCAATCCGATTGGCTGATGGAATCAGCCAATCAGATTGAGCTCGCATTCTATTGGCTGATCGGAACAGCCAATAGAATGCGAGGTCAATCTGATTGGCTGATTCCATCAGCCAATCGGATTGAACTTGAATCTGATTGGCTGATTGAATCAGCCAATCAGATTTTTCCTACCTTAATTCCGATTGGCTGATAGAATCCTATCAGCCAATCGGAATTCAAGGGACGCCATCTTGGATGACATCACTTAAAGGTACAGTCACCTAGTCGTCGGATCAAGAAAGAAGAGGATGCTCTGCGTGGGATGTCTTCAGGATGCTGCCGCTCCGCTCCCGATGGATGAACAGAGAAGATGCCGCCTGGATCAAGACTTCTGATGGATGGAAGACCTCTTCTTGCCCCGCTTGGATGAAGACTTCTGCCGGTCTGGATGTCCTCTTCTGCCCCATCGGATGAAGACTTCGGCCCGCTGGGTGAAGACACGGTAGAGAGATCTTCAGGGGGGTAGTGTTAGGTTTATTTAAGGGGGGTTTGGGTTAGAGTAGGGGTATGTGGGTGGTGGGTTGTAATGTGGGGGGGGGGGGGTATTGTGTTTTTTTTACAGGCAAAAGAGCTGTTTTCTTTGGGGCATGCCCCGCAAAAGGCCCTGTTCAGGGCTGGTAAGGTAATAGAGCTGATTACTTTTGTAATTTAGTATAGGGTAGGGCATTTTTTTATTTTGGGGGGCTTTGTTATTTTATTAGGGGGCTTAGATTAGGTGTAATTAGTTTAAAATTCTTGTAATTTTTTTTTATTTTTTGTAATTTAGTGTTTGTTTTTTTTGTACTTTAGTGTAAGAAATCACTTGTTTATGTGACAATGCTTTACTTATCTTTAGTACTTTAGAAGTAGAACTGTGGTAATATGTTAATGTAACAAACTGGGAAATATGCTTGCTAGTAAGGAAGCATATAATCCTAATCTGTATTTATATTGCCTCAATAAGCTTCCAATATCAAAGAGTAATGAATACAGGAATGCTTTAGAGGCAGAACAAAGGATATATATTTCTCAAGACAGGAGCAGTAACTAGTTAAGGAAAATACCCTGATTAGTACTCATAGCATGTTTAATATGGCACACTGCAGGTGAGGAGTTAATATAACCATTTAGTAATGGTAGTGCTAGTAGCTTGCTGGCAGATTTATACAGTGTAACACATAGAGGAATGTCAATATTATGGCAAGCTTAAATATGGAAGTAGTGAGAGTAGCAGACTTAGAACACTACAAGTAAAAGCTTATACGGAACCTGATAACCTCATGTGTCGCTATACTTGTTGCAAGCTGAAGGCACTGTGAGTGCTTGAGATCCGGAAGGCTGTGTCAGAGCAGCTGGAAGTCTGTGCACGCTGTGAAGTTGGAACGCTGCCAGGCCTGAGCAGCGTGTGAGGAGTGAATGGCTTGCAGTGACGTCAGAGGAAGCCAGGTAGGAAGACAACAAGCAGCGCTTTTGCCAAGGTGTGCAAGTGAAGTAGTTTAAATGCAGCCGAGTACTTTCTTTCACCAGGATACAAGCTGGAGTTGTGAGTTAATCACTTCAATAAACCAGCAAAGAGTAATTAGACAGTGCAGGCTTTATAGGCAGGAGGAGACAATGTTAAGGTGGTATAGGCTTGATATGGCAAAGTATATATTAAGGTGGAATGTGTAAGATAGGACCATGACATACTCCCCCCCCAAGGAAACATCAAAGAGGTTTCAGGGAGAAGGACGATCCGGATGCCTCCGATGAAACAAAGAGACCAACCTATCTGCAGAGAGATTCGAAGCGGGTTCCCAAGAGTCCTCCGAAGAGTCGTACCCAGACCAATGAACCAGATACTGCAGTTCACCATGCCAACGTCTAGAGTCCAGAATGGCCTGGACCTCGTACTCAGGATCCGGGGTAGGAGAACCCAGGGAAGTGGCTGATAGAGGGGTAGAAGAGTAGCAAGGCTTGATGAGGGACACATGAAATGTCGGGTGAATGCGGTAAGTGGGAGGAAGCTGTAGAGTCACCGTAACCGGGTTTGGAAGAGCAATGATAGAAAAAGGACCAACAAAAAGTTTGTTAAACTTCTTGCAAGGAGTTGGAATCCTCAGATTCTTTGCCGATAACCAGACTTTTTGTCCTACAGCGTAGGTAGGATGAGGGCGATGGCGTAGGTCATAGAACCTCTTTTGGGTGGCCTGTGCTTGCTTGATGTTATCCTGTATGGCGACGTAAGTCTGCTTGATGGAATTGACGAGATCATTCACCTGAGGACAAGGTGAGTGTGTCATAGGCAATGGATGAAATCGGGGATGGTAGCCTGAATTGATATAAAAGGGAGAAAACCCCGTAGAAGTATTGGTGGTATTATTATATGCAAACTCAGCATGTGGGAGGTACGTGGCCCAAGATTCTTGTTTGTGGGAACAGTAGCAACGTAAAAATTGCTCCAGCCACTGGTTGGTTCTCTCACACTGTCCATTGGTCTGTGGGTGGTACGATGTGGTCAAACACTGATGTATGTCTAGTGAGGTACAAAGATGTCTCCAAAATTTTGAGGTGAATTGTGAGCCTCTGTCGCTGAGTACTGTAGTGGGTATTCCATGTAAACGAATAATCTCTCTAAGAAATAACTGAGCTGATTTTTGTGCAGTGGGTAGAGTTTCGGTTGGAATGAAATGTGCCATCTTTGACATGAGATCCACAACAACAAAAATGACGGTGTAACCTTCAGATTTAGGCAAATCAACTACAAAGTCCATGGAGACAGAAGTCCACGGAAATTCGGGAATAGGGAGGTTCTGTAGTAAACCCAGAGGTGGTTGGTGTGAGGGCTTACAGGTTTGACAGGTAACGCAGAGTTTGATGTATTCTTTAACAGTGGTTCTCATAGAAGGCCACCAAAAATACCTCTGTAGAAGGTCAAGTGTCTTGTGTATACCCATATGACCTGCTAATAATGAATCATGGGCAATGGACACTGCCTGATCTCGCAGCGAGGGTGGAACATATAGCCTTGAATCCTTGTAGAGGATTCCAGCATTATCAGGGGTAAGCGTGTAAGCGGTCTTAGTAATGTCTTGTTGTTGATGTGTTTTTAGATCTGTGAGATCATTTGATAGGAGACCTACAAAAGAAGATTTTGGAATGATGGTGGATGGAAATTGAGTAGACTCAGGCTTTTTATCCCTTCTAGATAAAGCATCTGCCTTTCCATTCCGTATGCCAGGACGGTAGGCAATGTGGAAGGAGAAACGAGAGAAGTAGAGGCTCCAGCGGAGCTGTCGAGCAGAAAGAGTTCTGTTTGTCTGGAGATACTGTAGATTCTTATGATCAGTAAATATCACTATAGGTTGCTCCGTACCTTCCAATAAATGCCTCCATTGGTCAAAGGATGACTTAATAGCCAACAACTCCTTTTCACCAACTGGATAATTCAGCTCAGCTGGTGTCAGGAGCCTAGAGAAATAAGACACAGGATGTAATGAGTCCTTAGGAGTGGATCTCTGGGATAACACGGAGCCAATGGCATATTCTGATGCGTCAACCTCTAATACGAATTGACACTTTGTGTTTGGTAGATGGAGTATCGGAGAGGTGGTAAAGAGATGCTTTAATTGGTCAAAGGCGGTTTGAGCCTCAGGTGTCCAACAAAATGGAGTCTTTCCCTTAGTCAAATTTGTCAGGGGTTTTGTGATGGCAGCAAAGTTTTGAATAAAGCGTCTATAAAAATTTGCGAAGCCCAAGAACCTTTGAACTTCTTTCACAGAAGAGGGTATAGGCCATGATGATATGGCTGAAATTTTGTTATCCTCCATCTTTATCTGACCCTTACTGATGTGATAACCCAAGAAAGACACCTCTGTGACGTGAAACAAACATTTTTCTAATTTAACATAGAGTCTATGTGTTTGTAGTCTAGACAACACAAGCCTGACATGTTGTATATGTTCTGTCAAAGAGGGTGAGTAAATAAGAATGTCGTCTAAGTAGACAACCAAAAACGTGTCAAGGACATCTCTAAAAATATCATTAATGAAGTTCTGGAATGTCGCCGGGGCATTGCACAGACCGAATGGCATAACCGTATACTCATAGAGACCATACCTAGTCCTAAATGCGGTCAGCCACTCGTCCCCGGCTCTTATTCTGACAAGGTTATAGGCACCCCTCAGATCTAGTTTAGTGAACACTGTGGCGCCACGTAACCTCTCAATCAGTTCTGGGATGAGAGGTAGTGGGTATCTGTTTTTTATTGTTATTTTGTTCAGCTCGCGATAATCTATTATCGGGCGTAAAGACCCATCCTTGTTCTTTACAAAAAACATAGCTGCTGCTGCAGGTGAGGTGGAGGGACGGATGAACCCTTTTTTTAAATTCTCAGTAATATAAGTTTTAAGGTGTTGTAACTCAGGTCTTGAGAGGGGATAAATATGACCATGAGGTATGGTTGCACCAGGCAGCAGATCTATGGGGCAATCATAGGCCCTATGGGGAGGCAATACCTCTGCCTCTTTTTTATCAAAAACGTTTGAAAAATCAGAATATTCAACTGGTATGACAGGAGTGGATGTGATCAAAATATGTTTCCTAGGGAAGCAAGTGTTAGAACAGTAAGAGGAGGGGAAGGAGAGAGAAAGAGTGGACCAATGCAGAGTGGGTTGGTGTAAACGAAGCCAAGAGATTCCCAGTACAATAGGGTAAATAGGAGAGGATATGATATCGAAAGTAATTGTTTCAGTGTGACCAGAGGGAGTTGTGACTAACAGAGGGACAGTTTGATGTGACACCGGACCAGAAGCTAAATGTGACCCGTCAATGACTTTGAGAGGCAGTGGAATGCTTTTTAACTGAAAAGGAATTTTATTAGAATGAACCAAACGAACATCAATGAAATTGGTACAAGCGCCTGTATCAACAATGGCGTTACTGCTGATCCTGTGCTGATCCCACTGTAATTGTAAAGGTAAGGTAAAGTAAGTTGATGTAGCTGACTTTGTGTGAAGACAGTTACTATTTGATTTTGTCTTACCTCGCTTTTGCTTCAGAAGCAGGGGACAATCCTTAACCACATGCTGCGTACCAGCACAATACATACACAGATTGAGATTACGGCGTCTGGTCTTTTCTTGCATAGTGAGAGGTCCTCTCAGAAAGCTAATGTCCATAGGCTGGTCAGGGGGAGCAGTAGCAGTAGGCGGAGTCGGGAGCAAGCGGCGTGTGGGGTGGCTAGAACTACCTTTTTCCTGCCTTCGCTCTCGGAGCCTGCGATCTATAGTAGTTGTTAAAGTATAGAAATCCTCTAGGCAATCTGGTATGCCAGTTCTGGAGAGTTCGTCCTTTACTTCCTCTGACAACCCCATTCGATACTGATTCTTGAGAGAGACCTCATTCCAGAGCGAATCTCTGGCCCAAATCTTGAAACGAGTAATATACTCCTCCACTGGAGATTTTAACTGTTTGAGTCCTCTGAGTTTAGTCTCAGCAGTAATCTGACGATAAGGATCATCATAAAGGTTGGATAAAGCCTTTAAGAAGGCATCAAAAGAATTCAGAATTGGGTCCTGGGACTCATAAAATGAGTCAGCCCAGGCCCGAGGTTCCCCTCGCAGGTATGAGAGAACAGTTAATACTTTGGATCTGTCTGTAGGATAAGTTCTCGGTTTTAAATCGAATAACAACAGGCAGGCGTTTCTGAACTGGCGAAAAGTGGATCTATCACCAGTAAATTTCTCAGGGTAAGAAACCTGGGGCTCAGCCTGGTGGTCATTTCCAGCATTCCTATTGGCCAACACTTCTCTAAGACAGGCTTTGAGACTTTGGTTTTCCACCTGTATATCTCTAAATGCCTGAGTTAAGTTGTCCAGGCGCTGGTTTAAATTATGTAGCTGGGGGGCCACATCTGATGGCTCCATAGTTACAAATTTTTTATTTTTTTTTTTATTTTTTTTTTTATTTTTTTTTTTTTTTAAGGCTGGTTTATTATGTAAGAAATCACTTGTTTATGTGACAATGCTTTACTTATCTTTAGTACTTTAGAAGTAGAACTGTGGTAATATGTTAATGTAACAAACTGGGAAATATGCTTGCTAGTAAGGAAGCATATAATCCTAATCTGTATTTATATTGCCTCAATAAGCTTCCAATATCAAAGAGTAATGAATACAGGAATGCTTTAGAGGCAGAACAAAGGATATATATTTCTCAAGACAGGAGCAGTAACTAGTTAAGGAAAATACCCTGATTAGTACTCATAGCATGTTTAATATGGCACACTGCAGGTGAGGAGTTAATATAACCATTTAGTAATGGTAGTGCTAGTAGCTTGCTGGCAGATTTATACAGTGTAACACATAGAGGAATGTCAATATTATGGCAAGCTTAAATATGGAAGTAGTGAGAGTAGCAGACTTAGAACACTACAAGTAAAAGCTTATACGGAACCTGATAACCTCATGTGTCGCTATACTTGTTGCAAGCTGAAGGCACTGTGAGTGCTTGAGATCCGGAAGGCTGTGTCAGAGCAGCTGGAAGTCTGTGCACGCTGTGAAGTTGGAACGCTGCCAGGCCTGAGCAGCGTGTGAGGAGTGAATGGCTTGCAGTGACGTCAGAGGAAGCCAGGTAGGAAGACAACAAGCAGCGCTTTTGCCAAGGTGTGCAAGTGAAGTAGTTTAAATGCAGCCGAGTACTTTCTTTCACCAGGATACAAGCTGGAGTTGTGAGTTAATCACTTCAATAAACCAGCAAAGAGTAATTAGACAGTGCAGGCTTTATAGGCAGGAGGAGACAATGTTAAGGTGGTATAGGCTTGATATGGCAAAGTATATATTAAGGTGGAATGTGTAAGATAGGACCATGACATTTAGTTTAGTTTATTTCATTGTATTTAATTGTAGGTACTTGTAGTTAATTTATTTAATGATAGTGTAGTGTTAGGTTTAATAGTAACTTAGGTTAGGATTTATTTTACAGGTAATTTTGTAATTATTTTAACTAGGTAGCTATTAAACAGTAAATATCTATTTAATAGCTATTGTACCTAGTTAAAATAAATACAAAGTTGCCTGTAAAATAAATATAAATGCTAAAATAGCTACAATGTAACTATTAGTTATATTGTAGCTATATTAGGGTTTATTTTACAGGTAAGTATTTAGTTTTATATAGGATTAATTTATTTAGTTAATTTAATGACAGTGTAGTGTTAGGTGTAATTGTAACTTAGGTTAGGGTTTATTTTACAGGTAAATTTGTATTTATTTTAGCTAGGTAGTTATTAAATAGTTATTAACTATTTAATAGCTATTGTACCTAGTTAAAATAAATACAAAGTTGCCTGTAAAATAAATATAAATCCTAAAATAGCTACAATGTAACTATTAGTTATATTGTAGCTATATTAATAGCTAGTAGGGGGCTTAGATTAGGTGTAATTAGTTTAAAATTATTGTAATATTTTATTATTTTTGCTAATTTAGTGTTTGTTTGTTTTTTTGTACTTTTCTGATGGATGGAAGACCTCTTCTTGCCCCGCTTGGATGAAGACTTCTGCCGGTCTGGATGTCCTCTTCTGCCCCATCGGATGAAGACTTCGGCCCGGCTGGGTGAACACGACTCAAGGTAGGGAGATCTTCAGGGGGGTAGTGTTAGGTTTATTTAAGGGGGGTTTGGGTTAGAGTAGGGGTATGTGGGTGGTGGGTTGTAATGTGGGGGGGGATTGTGTTTTTTTTTTACAGGCAAAAGAGCTGTTTTCTTTGGGGCATGCCCCGCAAAGGGCCCTGTTCAGGGCTGGTAAGGTAATAGAGCTGATTACTTTTGTAATTTAGTATAGGGTAGGGCATTTTTTTATTTTGGGGGGCTTTGTTATTTTATTAGGGGGCTTAGATTAGGTGTAATTAGTTTAAAATTCTTGTAATATTTTTTTATTTTTTGTAATTTAGTGGGGGGGGGGTTGTACTTTAGTTTAGATTTTTTAATTGTATTTAATTGTAGGTACTTGTAGTTAATTTATTTAATGATAGTGTAGTGTTAGGTTTAATTGTAACTTAGGTTAGGATTTATTTTACAGGTAATTTTGTAATTATTTTAACTAGGTAGCTATTAAATAGTCAATATCTATTTAATAGCTATTGAACCTAGTTAAAATGAATACAAAGTTGCCTGTACAATAAATATAAATGCTAAAATAGCTACAATGTAACTATTAGTTATATTGCAGCTATATTAGGGTTTATTTTACAGGTAAGTATTTAGTATTATATAGGATTCATTTATTTAGTTAATTTAATGATAGTGTAGTGTTAGGTGTGATTGTAACTTAGGTTATGATTTATTTTACAGGTAAATTTGTATTTATTTTAGCTAGGTAGTTATTAAATAGTTATTAACTATTTAATAACTATTGTACCTAGTTTAAATAAATACAAAGTTGCCTGTAAAATACATATAAATCCTAAAATAGCTACAATGTAACTATTAGTTATATTGAAGCTATATTAATAGCTACTAGGGGGCTTAGATTAGGTGTAATTAGTTTAAAATTATTGTAATATTTTATTATTTTTGGTAATTTAGTGTTTGTTTGTATTTTGGTACTTGTATGATGGATGGAAGACCTCTTCTTGCCCCGCTTGGATGAAGACTTCTGCCGGTCTGGATGTCCTCTTCTGCCCCATCGGATGAAGACTTCGGCCCGGCTGGGTGAACACGACTCAAGGTAGGGAGATCTTCAGGGGGTAGTGTTAGGTTTATTTAAGGGGGGTTTGGGTTAGAGTAGGGGTATGTGGGTGGTGGGTTGTAATGTGGGGGGGGATTGTGTTTTTTTTTTACAGGCAAAAGAGCTGTTTTCTTTGGGGCATGCCCCGCAAAGGGCCCTGTTCAGGGCTGGTAAGGTAATAGAGCTGTTAACTTTTGAAATTTAGTATAGGGTAGGGCATTTTTTTATTTTGGGGGGCTTTGTTATTTTATTAGGGGGCTTAGATTAGGTGTAATTAGTTTAAAATTCTTGTAATATTTTTTTATTTTTTGTAATTTAGTGGTTTTTTATTTTTTGTAATTTAGTGGGGGGGTTTTGTACTTTAGTTTATTTAATTGTAGATAATTGTAGGTACTTGTAGTTAATTTATTTAATGATAGTGTAGTGTTAGGTTTTATTGTAACTTAGGTTAGGATTTATTTTACAGGTAATTTTGTAATTATTTTAACTAGGTAGCTATTAATTAGTCAATAACTATTTAATAGCTATTGTACCTAGTTAAAATAAATACAAAGTTGCCTGTAAAATAAATATAAATGCTAAAATAGCTACAATTTAACTATTAGTTATATTGTAGCTATATTAGGGTTTATTTTACAGGTAAGTATTTAGTTTTAAATAGGATTCATTTATTTAATGATAGTGTAGTGTTAGGTGTAATTGTAACTTAGGTTAGGATTTATTTTACAGGTAAATTTGTATTTATTTTAGCTAGGTAGTTATTAAATAGTTATTAACTATTTAATAACTATTGTACCTAGTTAAAATAAATACAAAGTTGCCTGTAAAATAAATATAAATCCTAAAATAGCTACAATGTAACTATTAGTTATATTGCAGCTATCTTAGGGTTTATTTTACAGGTAAGTCTTTAGTTTTAAATAGGATTCATTTATTTAAATATAGTAAACTTATTTCGTTTTATTTAAATTATATTTAAGTTAGGGGGTGTTAGTGTTAGACTTAGGTTTAGGGGTTAATAACCTTATTATAGTAGCGGCGACGGTGCGGGCGTGAGGTTAGGGGTTAATAATTGTAGGTAGGTGGCGGCGATGTTAGGGAGGGCAGATTAGGGGCTAATAAAATGTATTATAGTGTTTGCGAGGCGGGAGTGCGGCGGTTTAGGGGTTAATACATTTATTATAGTTGCGGCGATTTGCGGTCGGCAGATTAGGGGTTAATACTTGTAGTTAGATTGCGGCGACATTGGGGGGGGCAGATTAGGGGTTAATAACTATAATGTAGGGGTCGGCGGTGTTAGGGACAGCAGATTAGGGGTTAATAGCTATAATGTAGGCGGCGGCGATATCGGGTCGGCAGATTGGGGGGGCAGATTAGGGGTTAATAACTATAATGTAGGGGTCGGCGGTGTTAGGGACAGCAGATTAGGGGTTAATAGCTATAATGTAGGCGGCGGCGATATCGGGTCGGCAGATTAGGGATTAATACTTGTAGTTAGATTGCGGCGACGTTGGGGGAGGCAGATTAGGGGTTAATAACTATAATGTAGGGGTCGGCGGTGTTAGGGACAGCAGATTAGGGGTTAATAGTTATAATGTAGGTGGCGGCGATATTCGGTCGGCAGATTAGGGGTTAATAAAATAATGCAAGTGTCAGCGATAGCGGGGGCGGCAGATTAGGGGTTAATAAGTGTTAGATTAGGGGTGTTTACAGACTCGGGGTACATGTTAGGGTGTTAGGTGCAGATTTAGTGTTTCCCCATAGGAAACAATGGGGCTGCGGTGTTAGTTTTTTTTCAGCCGAAACTCCCATTGTTTCCTATGGGGAAATGCCGAATTTTACCGAGCTAATTCGGATTTATTCGGAGATACGGCAGCTATTTCGGATTCATTCGGTAGATTCGGAAGTATTTTAATTCGGAAATCCGAATCGATCCGAATTTACCGAATTTACCGAATTTCCGAATTAATCCGAAACGAACCGCACATGTCTATTCTATAGAGCAGATTTGTAAGGCTGCCACTTGGTCTTCCTTACATACTTTTGCAAAATTTTATAAATTTGATATTTTTGCTTCGGTGGAAGCATCTTTTGGGAGAAAGGTTCTGCAGGCTGTGGTGCCCTCAGTTTAGGGTCTGCCTTCTTTTTGCCCTCCCATTTTTTTTCATTCAGTGTCCTCTAGAGCTTGGGTATTTTTTCCCACAAGTAATGAATGAAGCAGTGGACTCTCCTCCCATTAAAATGGAAAACATAAATTATGCTTACCTGATAATTTAATTTCCATCTGTGGGAGGAGAGTCCACTGCCCCCTCCCCTTTCTTGGGTGGGCGGACCTAAATTTAATTTTATTCTTTTGGCACCATTTATACCGTGATATTTCTCCTACTGTTGCATGTTCCCTTGGCAGAATGACTGGGGGATGAGGGGAGTGGGGGAGGTATTTAAGCCTTTTGGCTGGGGTGTCTTTGCCTCCTCCTGGTGACCAGATTCTTAATTCCCACAAGTAGTGAATAAAGCAGTGGACTCTCCTCCCACAGATGGAAATGAAGTTATCAGGTAAGCATAATTTATGTTTTTTTGCTGAAAATAGTTAATATCCTTATTGCAATCTTTCAAAATAGCCCAATGCCTTCTTATAAATTTAGCAATATCCTCACTGTACCTTTTGAATTGGGAAGTAAACACCATCCTTTAATCTGTTATTTGTCCCTTTTTGACATTACTGTGATTCTTAGTATCTCTCCCTAGCTTTTCTATCTCTCTTCATATCAGCTGCTGGGGGTACCCCTTTTGTACAAATCTTTGTACCATTTCATTGATTCTGTCACGCCGCTCCTCCGCTCTGCTATGGCCGTTGCCACGGACGCAGGCGGTCATGTTGCTAGGGATGCAGCGTTGTTACTACAGCTCAGTGATGATGTCATCACTGCCCACCCTGTCTTCTGATGCTGGTCTGGATCCCTCTTGTGGCGCGAATCCTACCCTATGTAAGTGCCTCAGTTACTCTCACCTGTGCCCAAGTATAGGTGTTGTTGTGTGTGCTCCTGGTGCTGTTACTTACTATTACTGAACTGCTGGATTGTTATACTGTTGCTGAACTCTGGCTTGTCTGACCACTCTGCCTGCTTAACCCATGAACTGCTGGATTGCTATACTGTTGCTGAACTCTGCTTGTCTGACTACTCTGCCTGCTTAACCCCTGAACTGCCAGATTGCTATACTGTTACTGAACTCTGCTTGTCTGACCACTCTGCCTGCTTAACCCCTGAACTGCCAGATTGCTATTCTGTTACTGAACTCTGCCTGTCTGGTCCTTCTATTGGTTTACCCCTGAACTGCTATACTGCTGGATTGTCTTCCTGTTACCGCTAAGGACTACCCTGCCTTCTGTGAGTACTGCTTACCACATTTTACTAACTCTCTCTGCTCTGGGATATTTCCTATCATTCCACTTGATGCCGGTAAAGAAGACTACTGGCCAAGTTTGATCTGATAGAGGAATATCCCAAGAGCATTGAATTATACTTGGTCATGGACCCACATGAGGTAGCATGAGCAGTCTCTCTTCAGGGACAGATGCTGGGAACCCATTCCATGCACTGGCAGAATATGGATTCTAAACTTGAGGCTATAACCACTATGCTCTCCTCACTGGTTCCAGAGAAGAACGCTGAATGATCCTCATACCTTCTAGTCTCATCAGTCAAAGGTCACTTTTATCATATATTTATTGAAAAACAAGGCCCTAACCTGGGTATCTCCCCTTTTGAAACAGATCGCTCAACTCTAGAATGATGCTTTAATTTCTGTTTGGGGCCTCCGGCCGCACTTCTGCTGCAGAGTACTCTCTCTTGGATCTCCGCCAGAGCAATAGATCTGTGGCACAATACTTCATCGAGTTTTGCACCTTGGCACTTAAAACCAGTTGGGACAGCAGTGTTCTCAAGGCAGCCTATAGGAGAGGTTTGCATGAGCGAATCAAGGACGAGATTACTTATCGTGATGTTCCTTCTTCCCTGGATGAATTCATAACACTTTGTATCAGTCTAGATTCTCGCTTTCAGGAGAGACAAGCTGAGAGAGACAGAACTTGTAGAACCCTTCCCTCTCGTCGTCCTACACATCCGGTCTCTAGACTATCCTCTTCCCCTTCAACACCTCCAGTTACCTCTGTAGAGGAACCCATGGATCTCTCCTCCCTCAAGCCCACAGAATCTGAAAGACAGAGAAGAAGGAGATTGAGGTTTTTCAAGTATTTTTGGATAAATTCTGTCCAAAATCAATGGATTCACAGCATTGTCTCTCAAGGGTATCGAATAGGATTCAGAGTAAGACATCCTGTGAGAAGAGTTTTTCTCTCACGTATCCCAGCAAATCCAGTAAAAGCTCAGGCTTTTCTGAAGTGTGTTTCAGACCTGGAGTCTTCAGGGGTAATCATGCCGGTTCCTTTTCAGGAACAAGGTCTGGGGTTTTATTCAAATCTATTCATTGTCCCAAAGAAGGAAAATTCATTCAGACCAGTTCTGGATCTGAAAATTTTGAATCATTATGTAAGAGTACCAACTTTCAAGATGGTGACTATAAGGACTATTTTGCCTTTTGTTCAGCAAGGACATTATGGCCTCTAGTTAACAATGTCTGTCGGACCTGATCCGACAGTGCGGATCAGGTCCGACAGACATCGCTGAATACGGCGAGCAATACGCTTGCCGTATTCAGCATTGCACCAGCAGCTCACAAGAGCTGCTGGTGCAACGCCGCCCCCTGCAGACTCGCGGCCAATAGGCCGCCAGCAAGGGGGTGTCAATCAACCCGATCATACTCGGTAGGGTTGATTTCCGGCGATGTCTGTCCGCCTGCCCAGAGCAGGCGGACAGATTATGGAGCAGCAGTCTTTGTGACCACTGCTTCATAACTGCTGTTTCTGGTGAGCCTGCAGGCTCGCCAGAAACATGGGGCATCAATCTCCATTCAGAGCTTGATACATATGCCCCTATATGTCTACAATAGACTTGCAGGATGCATACCTTCATATTCTGATTCATCCAGAACATTATCAGTTCCTGAGATTCTCTTTTCTAGACAAGCATTACCAATTTGTTGCTCTTCCATTTGACCTAGCAACAGCTCCAATAATCTTTTCAAAGGTTCTAGGTGCCCTACTCTCTGTAATCAGAGAGCAGGGTATTGTGGTGTTTCCTTATTTGGACGATATCTTGGTACTAGCTCAGTCTTTACGTTCTGCAGAATCTCACACGAACCAACTAGTGTTGTTTCTTAAAAAACATGGTTGGAGGATCAATTTACCAAAAAGTGTCTCAGTCATTCCCTTCAGTGGCTATGTGCATGGAGGTTTTAGGCCTCATGACTGTAGCATCGGACGCAATTCCTTTTGCTCGTTTTTACATGAGACCTCTCCAGCTTTGTATGCTGAATCAATGGTGCAGGGATTATAAAAATATATCACAGTTAATATCCTTAAATCCCAATGTTCGACACTCTCTGATGTGGTGGTTAAATCACCAGCATTTAGTTCAAGGGGCTTCCTTTGTTCGGCCAACCTGGACTGTGATCACTACAGACGTAAGTCTTTCAGGTTGGGGAGCTGTTTGGGGATCTCTGACAGCACAAGGGGTTTGGAAATCTCAAGAGGCGAGATTACCAATCAATATTTTAGAACTCTCAAATTCTCAGAGCTCTTCAGTTTTGGCCTCTGTTGAAGAGAGAACCATTCATTTGCTTTCAGACGGACAATATCATAACTGTGGCATATGTCAATCATCAGGGTTGTCAGTATATTTATAAGAATCTTAGCATTTACTCTCCAAATAATATGTTAATATATGGCCGGGTTATAACTGATATATTTAACAATCTTTTTTTAAACTAAAACCCACAATCAAATATACATTTGCTAAGACAATAAAATTAATATAAATACCTGAATTCTTTTTTTATTAGTAAATATTTATGAGCACATTGAAATATATATATTTGTAAGAATCAGAATAAGAGTCAATATTATATGCGTTTAAACAGAACTATTTAAAATATGCTATGCCACATTCATAAAAGGTTTACCTTTTAAAACCAGCCTTACTCACAATTGAATTTCATTCAGTTAACACCATGAGGCTAAATATAAACCACTAAACATTCAGACTGGCACAATTCTAAACAGTGCTTAAATTAAACAATGGTCAATATATGTATATGTATACTCAGCTATTTAGATAAAATTTGGTTCTAATACAATTCTAATTTGGATACTAAAGTACATATATTCTATATTTTGTACAGATGAATTATTTAGCATACAAAAAATAAAATTTATCCTACACAGGGCTATGTATATAAGCAAAAATACAGACTGCTCCCTTTAAATCTATTTACTACAGCAATCATTTAATACATTACCAAGATGAACACCAACCGATATCCAGTATCTCTTAACAGGAATGACCTAACCTCAGAATACCAAAATTGGGGATATCTGCATATGGAGCATATAGATAGCCGTTTGCTTTGTAATAACTATTGCAGTTGTTTTCCTTCAGGGATAGCCAGAGATAGCCAGCAGCAGCCTCCTTGCAGCCTCTATGCTTGGGGTTAAATCATCTGATCTCACCCCTCCCCTTTTTTGATCATTACCCATCATTGGTTAGATTGGAAACGCCCAAAATGGAAGCTTGTCTCGGATTGGATATCTGGAATATCTAATCGGATTGGCCCTTAACGGAGCTGAGCATGTTTACCATGGAAACGCATCTTTTGAACAATTAATTCCCTTAACTGTCCTACTGGATTTAGGCCCTCTGGTGGCAGCATGACAAACACAAACAAATTCACATATAGCCATTTCTAGACAGTGAAAGAAAATATTTTCTTAAAATGTGTAACAAATACCATAATTTTCTTACATTAGTAATGTACATGTTTATATGTACTGTACTATATCACATCATTTACTCTGATCAATTTGACATGATTCAGATATCCCATGCAGGCACTCCATCTGAAAAATAGAAAAATTATGTTATATAATAAACAATGGGATTAATACAGTTTTGAATCTATTTTTCATATATCTATTCATTGCAGCAATTATTTAATTGATGTAATATGCTGTCTGAATATATGTATATATATACACACATGTATTAATTTCTCTGCTGTCTTTTAACAATGGGTTATTTGAATTATTTCTTTTTCAAGGATAATATATTTTTATTTATGTCACCCAAGGACTGCAAATGCTAATTTGTTTGGTTCCTGCACATGGAATTTTCATAGGAAACAACTTACACAGAGCTGTGAAATGTCTCTGTTTGTCAATTTGTTTTTTGCCCTCCTGCAGTGCTGTTAGCTTCAAAGACTATGTTACCTTTTAATTAGGATGAATGTTTTTTCATCCATCCAAAACCATTTGGCCGGGGGTTGTTTTATAGTAAATAGAACTGTTGTTATCCAAAACTTATGAGACCCAAAATACAGATGGTTTTAGAGTAGAGATAGGGGTCAGGGATCATCTGATAGAAATTTTAAATTCACACCTCAGTGGGACATCTTTTGGGAACAGTCCTTTCTTTGAAATTATTTAATGGCCCTATCCTATCTCCACAGTTTAAGCTCTGATCTTCCTCCAAGATAGAGGTTGATTAGACCAAAAGTTTTATTGGATGCATTCTAAATTTTGTATACTGAATGTGGGAGGATGGGACAGGAGTCTCAAGTAAATTTTTCTGAATGAATTGAATCATTTTCTACTGACCAGTCAAACATATGATCAAAATATGTATATACATTTATTAATCTTTACATATACCTTGACAGGGTGGGACTCACAGTCCCCAAGCTATGAAAGAAGTGTCTCGGATACTTGCTTGTGTGGAATCCAGCTCCTGTCTAATCTCTGCGGTGCATATCCCAGGTGTAGACAATTGGAAGGTGGATTATCTCAGCCGTCAGACTTTACATCCAGGGGAGTGGTCTCTCCATCCAGATGTGTTTTCTCAGATTGTTCAGATGTGGGGTCTTCCAGAGATAGATCTCATGGCCTCTCATCTAAACAAGAAACTTCCCAGATACCTGTTCAGGTCCATGGATGTTCAGGCGGAAGCAGTGGATGCGCTGACACTTCCTTGGTGTTATCATCCTGCTTACATTTTCCCGCCTCTAGTTCTTCTTCCAAGAGTGATATCCAAAATAATCATGGAACAATCGTTTGTGTTGCTGGTGGCTCCAGCATGGCCACACAGGTGTTGGTATGCGGATCTTGTTCGGATGTCCAGTTGCCAACCTTGGCCACTTCCGTTAAAGCCGGACCTACTGTCTCAAGGTCCGTTTTTCCATCAGGATCTCAAATCATTAAATTTGAAGGTATGGAAATTGAACGCTTAGTACTAAGTCATAGAGTTTTCTCTGACTCAGTGATTAATACTATGTTATAAGCTCGTAAATCTGTCTCTAGAAAGATTTATTATCAAGTTTGGAAGACCTACATTTCATGGTGTTCTTTTCATAAATAGAAAGTGGCGTGTTGCTAGGGGCGCCCCAAAAAAGGCTGACTGTGAATGTGGCTATACTGTGAGTATTTTTACTGAGAATGTGAATTCTTAAAAAATTATTGTAGGTACTATGTACGAAAAACTTTTTGTGCGAGTTATTTTGTCAACTCGATGTTATAAACCTAGGTAGGGGTAATCTGAATTGGAATCTGAAGTTTGTAATTAGACTTACGGACCCAATGTTCACTCTAATTGTACTTGCCAAATAAAGGGTATATTACCATTAAAAGATATAAATTAATTTATTATGTACATAAAAATAAAAATATAAAATATAAAAAGAAATTGACATTCAAATATCTCGGAAAATACTAAAATTATTAAAATTATAGACACCGATGTCCCCAACAATTCGATGTTCAGTTATTTATAGCTGTACATAAAAACATATAGATACATTCATCTAATGGTTAAGGCATTTCAAAATGTTGCTATTATTGGTCATATAGTAAATGGTACATGCATATAGTAAATGGTATGCACTTGTGATGTTTTACACAATGCTCAATATATCTCAATATATATATTCTTATTTTCAGTGAATTATAAGTATTACGTTAGTCCATTAATTTTGACTCTTTTCTTCAGCGTGTGAATGATGAATATATAATGTCCAGGTCTGTATCGTAGTGTGTTTGAGTACAAATATTTTGAACTATTCAATTGTATCGATAGATGAGCAGTTATTTCAAGATGTAGTCTGCTATTTCCTTGGCTTCTTGGTTAAAGCTTTTGATTCATTGAGCTTATTTGGAGTCGGGTCAGGCCCCGCCTCAGAGAATTACAGCTCATTCAACTAGATCAGTCTCCACTTCGTGGGCTTTTAAGAATGAAGCTTCAGTTGATCAGATTTGCAAAGCAGCAACTTGGTTCTCTTTGCATACATTTACTAAATTCTACCATTTTGATGTATTTGCTTCTTCAGAAACAGTCTTTGGTAGAAAAGTTCTTCAGGCAGCTGTTTCAGTTTGATTCTTCTGCTGATGTCTTAAGTTTTTCTTTTCATTATGAGAATAACTTTTATTTTGGGGTGTGGATTATTTTTTCAGCAGAAAATGGCTGTTATTTATTTTTATCCCTCCCTCTCTAGTGACTCTTGAGTGGAGTTCCACATCTTGGGTATTGATATCCCATACGTCACTAGCTCATTGACTGTTGCCAATTACATGAAAGAAAACATAATTTATGTAAGAATTTACCTGATAAATTCATTTCTTTCATATTGGCAAGAGTCCATGAGGCCCACCCTTTTTATGGTGGTTATGATTTTTTTGTATAAAGCACAATTATTTCCAAATTCCTTTGTTGATGCTTTTTACTCCTTTCTTTATCACCCCACTTCTTCGCTATTCATTAAACTGAATTGTGGGTGTGGTGAGGGGTGTATTTATAGGCATTTTGAGGTTTGGGAAACTTTGCCCCTCCTGGTAGGATTGTATATTCCATACGTCACTAGCTCATGGACTCTCGCCAATATGAAAGATATGAATTTATCAGGTAAATTCTTACATAAATTATGTTTTTTTAAAATTTGTTATTAAAAAAAAATTATTTGGATGATAACATAATCATGTAGACTGACCATCTGCCATTGGTTAGAGGACCCCACCTAAGCCCAGGTGTGAAACCTGTAGCGCATTGCTGCTCATTCAACAAATGATAAAAATAGAATTAGGATGATTTGAGAATATAAAAAAAAAGTAAAAAATATATGGCAGCATTTTTGCAACAATGTTATACTTTAGCAGGAGCACTAGATGGCAGCACTATTTCCTGTCATGTAGTGCTTCAGGCATGTGCACCCTACCTACCTAGGTATCCCTTCAACAAAGAATAACATGAGAACAAAACAAATTTGATAATAGAAGTAAATTGGAAACTTTTTAAAAACTGTATTCTCTATCTAAATAATGAAATAATTTTTTTTTGGGTTTACTATCCCTTTAAGGCTACCTGACAATTATATTTGAAGGTACAAAAAAGAGAGAGAAGTTTGACAGTACCCAGCACTCACAAAACACTATATAGTAACAGTATGCATTGAAAACCGGATTGTGTCCAGAACTGGTTATTAAAACGTAACTTTTACTGATGATAGAATAAAATAAAAAAGGTTGGTAAATAGTACCAAATGTATAACATAAATATGTGAGACATACATTTAAAACTTAGATTAAGAAACAGATCAGGACTGTGTGTGTGAGACTTCAAAAACAGAATTACTTCCCTGGGTAATAGTTCAAATACACCGTAACCCTCAGGGCTCAGAGAATACACGGATTGCTCTAAAGCTAATCTAAAAAGGGGATTGACCCCAACAACATTACCTAATCTGAGCAATACTGGTATCTAGAGCAAGAGAGGAAACGGTTTATAAATGACTGATTAAGGAAGGCAATTGCCACATCAATATAAGCTTAGAAAAGTCCCAGGTAAACACAAATTAGCAAGTCTCATGCACACAGACAAGGCCTGATGTACATTTCGCCGCTAGCACGGCTTTCTCAGAGGCTAACCAGAGTCAGGGCCCCAACCCGGTATTTGTATCGTCATTGACCAATAGAAATTGGTTCTAAGCACACACCTCTAGATGCAGCCTATCACAAGAGGCTTAATGTAATTGGTTAAAGATTCATCACATGATCGTATCAAGCAGGTGTCAGGATAGTAACATGTTGAAACAATTTTGTGATAGATTTTCATTCACACCTTTCAACACACATATAATGAGATTCATCCTTCCTATGTCACACATAGGAAAATCCTCAATTGATGCATAAATCCTCTCCATGTATGTTGATAGAAAATTTGATTGCGTTTTTCAAAAAACGATCATAAGAGAATGATGTCAACATCCTTCCTATATCACACGAAGGTGAATACTCTATTGATGTAGAAAAATAAATAAATAAAACCTCTCCATGTATATTGATAGAAAATTTAAATTTATTTAATTTTTAATTGCGTTTTTCAAAAAACGATCATGAGAGAATGATGTCAAAAATCATTCACAAATTGACTTAAATAAGACACACTCTTCTTATCTGTCAGAGCAAAGAGTAATGTTAACACGAATAAGTATATTGACTCTATTGAGACAGAGTCTTCTTGTGTGTCCCTAGTAGATTAAGTGCATAAAATAGCTTGATATTAAAAATCTATATGTAAGATTTATGAATAATATCACGTAATGCGTATCACATTTCGAATAGCGAATCAAAAAAGGGGGGGACATTGTTTGCAATATTTCAGCCAATATTATCACTATAGTGCAGATCCTGCCCATTAGTGGATTAACCAAATTTATTTGCGTTTTTCAACAAACGATAATAAAAGAATAATGTCAACACTAATCCACCAATTGACTTAAATTGAACATACTATTCTTATTTATAAAAACAAAGAGTATTGTTTCTTATGCCTCTCCATGTATATTGATAGAAAGTTTAAATTTTAATTGCATTTTTCAAAAAACGATCATGAGAGAATGATGTCAAAACTCAATCACAAATTGACTTAAATCAGACACACTCTTCATATCTGTCAGAGCAAAGAGTAATGTTAACACGAATAAGTATACTGTATTGACTCTATTGAAACGAAATCTTATTGTGTGTCCCTAGTAGATTAAGTGCATAAAATAGCTTGATATCAAAAATCTGTATGTAAGATTTATGAATAATTTCACGTAATGCGTATCACATTTCAAATAGCAAACCAAAAAAGGGGGGACATTGTTTGCAATGTTTCAGCCAATATTATCACTATAGTGCAAATCCTGCCCATTAGTGGATTAACCAAATTTAATTGCGTTTTTCAACAAACGATAATAAGAGAATAATGTCAACACTAATCCACCAATTGACTTAAATTGAACACACTATTCTTATTTATAAAAGCAAAGAGTATTGTTATGCAATCATAAGATGAAATATGCTAAAGTGTATCTCTTATTACAGTGGTTATAGTTATAATTTATTTTGTACTGTAACTTCCCAAACGTCATCTGCTAGAAGTATAGGACTATCATTCGTGCCAGTATGGTAGTTTATCCCTATATGGGTTATTACAATAGTGTTACTGTTCCTTCTGTCATGGATTATTGATCTATATGCACATAAAAAGTCACCTATTGTTCATTTACAGGAATGCCGCAAATCCATCCTGTTCGTTAATCCCATTGGGTGTAAGGGTATTAAGCCAAAAAATCCAGCTGCATTCAGATTGGAGCAGCATTTGTTCTATATCTCCTCCTCTTATGCCTGGTTTTATAACCTGTAATACAGAGACTTTTAGTCGTGGTCTAGGACCATGTTTCTTTAGGTAATGTCTTGCTACCGGAGTAAGTGTTTTATTTTTACCTATATCAGTAATGCAATTTTTAATGCTATTGATATGTTCACCTATTCTGGTGCGTAGTTCTCTGGTCGTAATACCCACATATCTCAAACCACATTCACACAGTAAACAGTAGACCACATTTTTGGTCCTACATCTGTTTCTTAATCTAAGTTTTAAATGTATGTCTCACATATTTATGTTATACATTTGGTACTATTTACCAACCTTTTTTATTTTATTCTATCATCAGTAAAAGTTACGTTTTAATAACCAGTTCTGGACACAATCCGGTTTTCAATGCATACTGTTACTATATAGTGTTTTGTGAGTGCTGGGTACTGTCAAACTTCTCTCTCTTTTTTGTACCTATATATCTATCAGACAGTCAGCACCCCCCTTCTCCTACACTTCACCAGTGATACTAACTGGTATATAATGAATACTGAATAGATTATATATCTACTATTATTTCAGCATACTATATTATGAAGGGGTTGATATTTGCTTAAACTAACACCGTTGCCACTATTTCCATTACTATACCCTGCTGTTTATGACAGCGTTTCTTTTTGGTGTTTTAACTCATTAAAGAATCTTTGGCATTTAACACACCAATACAATATGGCATCTAGCTTATCACAAGATTTTAAAAACCGTAATGACCAACGCATGAAAGACATTGAAAAAACATTTGCAGGTTTTTGTGACCAAACAATCAATATAGATACAGAAATTAACAATTGGGAGGAAGGACTTAAAACCTTAGGATACTTAATTAAAAAACATACCAGATCATTCTGGAACAAGAGTGCCTATGATAAGTACCTTGCAAAGCACCTTATACCTAGGGGCCTAAGAGTACGTCTATTTCCCTCGTTTGCTTTCCACATAGACTCTTATAAAGACAGGTGGGAACAAGCCCTTATTAATTGCTCAGAAATTTTAGTTGCCATTTTATCAGATTATGAAGCAGAAGTAATGGTAGATCTCAATAAAGAGATTGAAGATTACAACACAAAATTACAAAAATTCGATAATATTGATAAATTTAAACAAGCCTACAAAGACCTAAGGGAGGAGTTAGATAAAAGGGAAAAGGAGATTATACAAACCAAATGTAATAAAATGAAGAGAGATCTAAAGGACTTTTAGAAATGACGAATATTCACCTGGGATGAAAAAATGCCCAGGCGTTGGCTAGTAAATAGTTTGCCTCCTCCCAAAGACACCACACAATCAGACTATGACTCCTCTACTGTGGAGGATAGTGATACAGAACAAAGTAATCCTACCAGTAGTAGTTTTTTAGGCCGCAAATCGGATCAATTAGATTCAGGAACAAAAGAACAACAAGAAGGGGCAAGGGGGGGAAACAGAACACTAAGGGACAGAACGAGATGGGGTTATGTCAAGGACAACCAACATATGAGGAGGGAAGATTGGGGCAGGAGACCCAAGTGGTAGAAGATGAGAACAAATTACAAGTAATTAACATTTCTAAAAAAATCTTAAATCAAGATCATATTAAGGTTTTAGCTAGAGGCCTCTCTTTTTCCCCCACACCGCCACTTGATAAGTTTGAGTTAATCAAGGATCTTCACTTGTTCTGCCGCAAACTGGCACTCAAAAAGATGTTTAATACTGAAAGTGACCCAGTTACTGATGACTTAAGAACGTTAGACACTCTAGTTGAACTCTGGAACGAGAGTGAGGGGTCTGCTGTAGAGACCACTGAGGTTACTTTGGATAAGAAACTTAGAATAAAATCTAAATTTATGCCAAGTATTAACAAAATAGCACCTTTACAGGTATTCTTAAATATGGTCATGACAGACTTTTTGAGAATTAGTGATGACAAGAAAACTATCAATCTGACGAAGGCAGAAAATGAAGCACTCCTAGAAATTAAAACATGGGAGGATGTGGTGATTAAGGCGTCAGATAAAGGGGGGAATGTAGTTATCTGGGACAAGGAGGAGTATATACAGGAGGCTAACAAACAACTTAGTGATAAGAAATGTTATAAATTGTTATTCTCAAACCCTACAATTCAATTCCTGACAAATTATAAGAGCTTAATAACAGAAGCCAAAATGAACGGCACTATCAGTCAAAAGGAATATTGCTTCTTAGATGTAAAGAATCCGAAAATTGCAACACTATATCTCTTACCTAAGGTTCACAAAAATAGAACAAAACCACCAGGCAGACCTATAGTCTCGAGTATAGGGAGTCTATGTGAACAAGCGAGTAGATTTCTTGACCTATATTTACGAGATATAGTGACTTCCCTCCCTTCCTATACCAGGGACACAATGGACATACTTGGGAAAATAAATGACATAACAGTTGACACAGAAACTCTATTAATAACCTGTGATGTCGAGTCACTCTATACATCTATCAAACACGACAAAGGCTGTGATGCAGTCAAATATTTCTTGGACATCCAAGCTAATGACAAAAAAGAACGTAATGATTTTATAATAAAATTATTACACTTTGTCCTCAAACACAATTACTTTGTATTCAACGACAGATTTTACTTACAGACACAGGGGACCGCTATGGGTTCTAGCTGTGCCCCCACATATGCGAACATCTATTTGGGGTGGTGGGAGCGTGAAATAGTTTTTGGAGAGGATATGTCACAGTACACACAGTACATAAGCATGTGGAGTCGCTATATAGATGATTTGTTTATCATCTGGACAGGCAGCATAAATAAATTCAAAGAATTCATATCAATTTTAAATACTAATGATCTAAATTTAAGATTGACCTATAATACAAGTGAGTCCGAAGTTGAATTCTTGGATGTCATGATCTATAAAGATGAGAGAAATATGCTGAAAACTGATCTATTTAGAAAAAAGACAGCAACAAATTCTTTGCTACAGTATGACAGCTGTCATACTACACAAACTAAAAGAGCAATACCTACTGGGGAATTCCTCAGAATCAGGAGGAATTGTACAGATGATGCTGTTTTCATGAAAAGAGCGAAAGAGCTCAAATTGCGTCTGAATGAGAGAGGTTACACAAGAAAAATTATAAGATTGGCATTCCAACGTGCCAAAAGAACAGACTCCTTACTCATACCTAAAAAGAAAAACACAAAACTTGATGATACTGTAAGATTTGTTACAACCTATAACTCAGAACATCAGCACATTCATGAGATACTTAATAAACATGTTAACATCTTGAAATCAGATCCAGTTTTGGCTAATTGTATAGGCCAAAGAATTAACACCAGCTGGCGCAGAGCACCAACAATAGGGAACAAACTGGTACAGAGTCATTTTATTAGGAAAAAACCAAGTACCAAAAGATTATGTGGAACTTATGCTTGTGGCTCATGTAGCTTCTGCGAATATATACATGATGAAAGAGAATTTTCTACACGTGCTGGAACCAAACGGATGCTTGGTTTCGCTAATTGTAGGACCAAAAATGTGGTCTACTGTTTACTGTGTGAATGTGGTTTGAGATATGTGGGTATTACGACCAGAGAACTACGCACCAGAATAGGTGAACATATCAATAGCATTAAAAATTGCATTACTGATATAGGTAAAAATAAAACACTTACTCCGGTAGCAAGACATTACCTAAAGAAACATGGTCCTAGACCACGACTAAAAGTCTCTGTATTACAGGTTATAAAACCAGGCATAAGAGGAGGAGATATAGAACAAATGCTGCTCCAATCTGAATGCCGCTGGATTTTTTGGCTTAATACCCTTACACCCAATGGGATTAACGAACAGGATGGATTTGCGGCATTCCTGTAAATGAACAATAGGTGACTTTTTATGTGCATATAGATCAATAATCCATGACAGAAGGAACAGTAACACTATTGTAATAACCCATATAGGGATAAACTACCATACTGGCACGAATGATAGTCCTATACTTGTAGCAGATGACGTTTGGGAAATTACAGTACACTATAGTGATAATATTGGCTGAAACATTGCAAACAATGTCCCCCCTTTTTTGGTTTGCTATTTGAAATGTGATACGCATTACGTGAAATTATTCATAAATCTTACATACAGATTTTTGATATCAAGCTATTTTATGCACTTAATCTACTAGGGACACACAATAAGATTTCGTTTCAATAGAGTCAATACAGTATACTTATTCGTGTTAACATTACTCTTTGCTCTCACAGATATGAAGAGTGTGTCTGATTTAAGTCAATTTGTGAATGAGTTTTGACATCATTCTCTCATGATCGTTTTTTGAAAAGCGCAATTAAAATGTAAACTTTCTATCAATATACATGGAGAGGCATAAGAAACAATACTCTTTGCTTTTATAAATAAGAATAGTATGTTCAATTTAAGTCAATTGGTGGATTAGTGTTGACATTATTCTTTTATTATCGTTTGTTGAAAAACGCAAATAAATTTGGTTAATCCACTAATGGGCAGGATCTGCACTATAGTGATAATATTGGCTGAAATATTGCAAACAATGTCCCCCCCTTTTTTGATTCGCTATTCGAAATGTGATACGCATTACGTGATATTATTCATAAATCTTACATATAGATTTTTAATATCAAGCTATTTTATGCACTTAATCTACTAGGGACACACAAGAAGACTCTGTCTCAATAGAGTCAATATACTTATTCGTGTTAACATTACTCTTTGCTCTGACAGATAAGAAGAGTGTGTCTTATTTAAGTCAATTTGTGAATGATTTTTGACATCATTCTCTCATGATCGTTTTTTGAAAAACGCAATTAAAACTTAAATAAATTTAAATTTTCTATCAATATACATGGAGAGGTTTTATTTATTTATTTTTCTACATCAATAGAGTATTCACCTTCGTGTGATATAGGAAGGATGTTGACATCATTCTCTTATGATCGTTTTTTGAAAAACGCAATCAAATTTTCTATCAACATACATGGAGAGGATTTATGCATCAATTGAGGATTTTCCTATGTGTGACATAGGAAGGATGAATCTCATTATATGTGTGTTGAAAGGTGTGAATGAAAATCTATCACAAAATTGTTTCAACATGTTACTATCCTGACACCTGCTTGATACGATCATGTGATGAATCTTTAACCAATTACATTAAGCCTCTTGTGATAGGCTGCATCTAGAGGTGTGTGCTTAGAACCAATTTCTATCGGTCAATGACGATACAAATACCGGGTTGGGGCCCTGACTCTGGTTAGCCTCTGAGAAAGCCATGCTAGCGGCGAAATTTACTTCAGGCCTTGTCTGTGTGCATGAGACTTGCTAATTTGTGTTTACCTGGGACTTTTCTAAGCTTATATTGATGTGGCAATTGCCTTCCTTAATCAGTCATTTATAAACCGTTTCCTCTCCTGCTCTAGGTACCAGTATTGCTCAGATTAGGTAATGTTGTTGGGGTCAATCCCCTTTTTAGATTAGCTTTAGAGCAATCCGTGTATTCTCTGAGCCCTGAGGGTTACGGTGTATTTGAACTATTACCCAGGGAAGTAATTCTGTTTTTGAAGTCTCACACACACAGTCCTGATCTGTTTCTTAATCTAAGTTTTAAATGTATGTCTCACATATTTATGTTATACATTTGGTACTATTTACCAACCTTTTTTATTTTATTCTATCATCAGTAAAAGTTACGTTTTAATAACCAGTTCTGGACACAATCCGGTTTTCAATGCATACTGTTACTATATAGTGTTTTGTGAGTGCTGGGTACTGTCAAACTTCTCTCTCTTTTTTGTACCTATATATCTATCAGACAGTCAGCACCCCCCTTCTCCTACACTTCACCAGTGATACTAACTGGTATATAATGAATACTGAATAGATTATATATCTACTATTATTTCAGCAATACTATATTATGAAGGGGTTGATATTTGCTTAAACTAACACCGTTGCCACTATTTCCAATTATATTTGAATCCTCTCCTTGGCCTTCAGTGACGCAATGCATGGAAGTGGTAGGTCTTATGGTTGCAACTTCAGACGCTATTTCATTTGCTCGCTTTCTCTGAGAACTCTCAAGTTATGTGTGTTCAGACAGTAGATGAGGAACGTTCAGATCTGTCTATGGTAATATCTCTGGACCACAGACAAGATAGTTTGCAACTGGTGACAGTCACGGAACCCTGTTCTTCAAGGAATGTGTTTTCTACGTCCTCCCTGAGTGATTAATTCCCCTGATGCAAACTTATCAGGGTGAGGTACTGTGTGGGGTTCTCTGAGGATTCAGGGAATCTGGCGCCCAGAGGAAGAGACTCTCCCCATAAACTCTCTGGTGTTGAGGGCCATCTTCAATGCTCTGTTTTGGCCTCAGCTTCATTCCGCCCATAATTTTAATTTCCAATCAAACAACGATCTGTGGCTTCTGTCAGCCATCAGTGCAGAATACAAAGCTCTCTGGCGATGCAGGAGGTGTCCCGCATTCTTCAATGGGCAGAGACATACCTTTGTCACATATTTGCCAGCCACATTCTAGTGGTGGAGAACTGGAAAGCGGAATTTCTGAGCAGTCATACTCTCTACTCAGGGGTTTGTTACCTAATCTAGGAGGTATTCTACTAAGTCATCCCACATGTGTGGGTGTCCAGTGAAAGACCTATGGCTTCCTGTCTCTATACTAAATTATAGCGATACGGGTCAAGATCGAGAGACCCTCAGATGGTGCTGTTTTGATCCCTGATGGTCACCTGTCTCTTCCATCTAGTGTATCTTTTTCCTCTGGATTATGCCGCTCGGATTGATCAGGAGAGGTTTTCATTGATTCTTCTGTCTGCTGCGTGGCCACACAGGTCTTGGTATGCAGACCTAATAAGAATGTCATCTGTTCCTCTGTAGCAGTTGTCTCTGAGACCAGACCTTCAAGAACAGGGTCCATTCTTTTAGCAGAACCTATATATTCTGAAGATGAGCGCAGTTCGATTGTATGGCTAAATATTGTCTCAGAGAGGACCCGCTAAGACAGTGATACAGTTTCTTTTTCAGGCACTCAAGCCTATATTTAGACATATTTATCGGATTTACCTCTATGTGTGTGCATAGTGTGGATTTTCCTGGTATAGAGTGTGGATTCCCCATATCTTGCAGTACTTTCAGGATAGTCTGGAGAGAGACCTGCAGGCCAGTTTCCTTAAGGGTCAGTTTCCTACCTTTTCAGTTCTGTTTAGCAATAGTTGGCTTGCTTGCCAGATGTTTAGGAGTTTGTTCAGGCTATTTCTAGCATTAGACCTGTTTTCTGTTTCTCCTTATTCTTAAAGTTCTTCAACAGGCTTGTTTGGACCTCTGCATTCTGTTGATGTTAATTTGCTTTCTTGGTGATTTTCTTGTTAGCTGCTCTTCTGTTCGCAGAGTGTTAGAATTATCTGATCTCTAATGTGATCTGCTGTTTTGGTGTTCAATTCTCATAAGGTGGTTCGGTGGACAGATCTGGGATTTTTAGCTAAGGTAGTTACTACATCTACCAGAACTTTGTGGTTCTGTCTTTTGTTCCACTCTGTCTCCCTCCAAGAGATATTGTTGCAAAATTGGATGCGATCAGTGTGTTAGAGCTTTACTTTCACGGTACTAAGGATTTTTTGCAGTCTTTTCCCTTGTTTGTTCTTTTTTCTGGTAAGAGCAAGGGACAGAAGGCATCAGATGTTACTCTTTCTTTCTGGATATGAAGCCTGAAACGCATAGCTTACACAGAAATGGGCCATCAGTCTCCATTCTGAATTTTAGCACATTCTACTGTGCGGTATCTACTTCTTGGGCCTTCAAGAATGAGGCTTTAATGGAACAGATTTGCAAGGCTACTATAGGGTCTTCTGTACTTTCTTTCTCAAGGTTCTACAAATTTTGCCTCTGAGGAGGCATCATTTTGGGAGGAGTCTAGTAATTAGGACTGCCTTCCCTACCTTCCATTCTTAAAATTTGTGTACTTATCAGCTTGGGTATTAATTTCCCACAGGTTATAAATGTTTTCATGCACCCTCACTGCCAGTTGAAGTAAAATATAATTCATGCTTACCTGATAAATTAATTTCATTCTTGGCAGTGAGGGTCCACAAACCCACCCTAATCGTGTAGCTGCGGCAGTTTTGGCACCTCTAACCCCTTTTATCGTTATACTTTTCCTTATCCTTGGCTTGAACTACTGAGAAGTGTAGGGGAAGTGGGAGGAATATTTCAATGTTCTGTTTGTGGTGTATTTGCCTCCTCCTGGTGGCCAGGTGAAGTATTTCCAATAGGTTATGAATGTTTTCATGGACCCTTACTGCCAAGAAGGAAATTCAGGTAAGCATGAATTATATTTTTGTTCTGCAAAAAATCTGTGTCACTTTTAATTTTGTTCATTTGTTATTTTTTTAAAGATTTTTATGCTATTTAACAATACAATTTTTAGTGCTAATTTTTATTTCAAAATTTTCATAACATTTTAAAATTACATTTTTTTGTGAGCTCTATTTTAATGTATGCATCACAACATTTTAAAATTACATTTTTTGTGAGCTCTATTTTAATGTATGCATCACCTTCACATACATAAATGCAGAGAACACAGCTTTGTGAGACACACTGTTCTCAATGTAAATAGTTTATTTAGGGCCAGGAGCTTCATAGTACTTGTAAGATTTCTTTTTAAAGTTTTAAAAACTCAGAGACCTTTAGGTAATCATGCCCCAAGTAGTGAGATTTGACTTTATAATCTTCGACCCTAATAACAAAGCACTCTTATGTTCTAAACTATCTTGACTCATGATAAATTGTTTTGCAATTTCATATATACATCACTAAGATAATTAGAGTTTTAGTCCATTGTATACACAGATAAAAGATATTCACAAGAAACCCTCTGTGCAAATGATCTTCACTGCACATTTTTTTATCTATAAAACATGAACAGTATAAGCTGTAAATGTAAGAAGGGAAATTTTTCATTTGGGATTGGATACATAATTATAAAAACTAAACTCGATCAATTAATTAACCCCTTTTTCTATTTGGACATAGGTACTACATCACACAGTACTTTGCCCAGCATACTGTATTGATGAACACAGAGGCACATGCTGCAGTCCACACTGTCAGCTTAGACAGTGGAGACTGCTTCTTGGGACAGAAGGCTTCTGCCTTCATATAGTAATGGAGCGCATTCTCCCTTACTATATGCAGCCAGATTGCCAATCGTTACAGAGAGTCACACCGTCTGTATCACTTGTTCTTATGATGATCATTGGCGCTGATTGGTAGCAGTGGGGAGGAAGGAGGGAGGCGAGTGGATCAGCCCTGTGAGCAGGGGTTAGGGAATGGCGGTGTTTCCTACACTATGGAACAAAATATTAAAAGCAGGGGAGAGGAAGGGATGAGATCCGACAGCTATGGAAAAGGTGGGCTGGAGAGCGACCCTACACTGCAGAACAAAACCTGATAATGGAGGGGGTGGAGAGTGAGAAGGTCTACAACACTACAGAATTTTTTTTTATATAAAATAAAATATATATATATATATATATATATATATATATATATATATATATATATATATATATATATATATATATACAATTTGTTACAGGCAGACTAGCTTCCAGTAACAAAAATGGCAGAGTAGTGTGATGGGGAGGGTTAGAGAGCTGTTTGGTGGGGGATCAGGAAGGTAGGTCAATGAGGAGGCTTCCATACACTACAGAATTTAAAAAAAAATGTAATATCCCTAAACTGCACACTGGCAGACTGTCTGCCAGAACCTAAGATGGTGATGATCAGTGGGGGGGGGCAATAGAGGGAAGAGAGCTATTTGAGTGGAATCAGGTAGGGATCAGGGGGTGGGAGGTGTCAGATGGGAGGGTAATCTCTACACTACAATTACAATTAACCTTACAAGCTACTTGGTTAACCCCTTCATGCCTGCTGTTTCTGAACAAAGGGGACCCCAAAGAAGCTTTTACAACGATTGTCTTATGAATGCAGTATTTGTGTGTAAATGTTAAAAAAAAAATTCTGGAATTTGTCTGAAATTTCCGATAGGAAAAAGGTTAATACAACTCATAATGTCTTGCATGTAGCAAAATGGTACTCTATCCCCTGGGCCATCTTCCCATTTGTTTAGCAGTTTTCCATTTCATAATTGCTAGAGAAGTATACTTAGTCCATCATAGATGAAGGGGATATGTGCTATTTATGTAAAGTAACCTAAGCAGAGATGTGTTTTTACTTTTAAATGCCTTAATTCTCTGTTAAGTTCCAAATTTCAATATGTGAAGTTATCTGTATTATTATTATTATATATTATGCCCATCATGGAATCCTTCAAAATATTTTCTAATATGCACAATATGAATACATTAAACATTCATTTCATAGACAATTTTCAGAATTAAGGAATCCTTATTTTTTTATAGATTTTTTTATAGTCTATAAACCTGTTGAAGGTGAATTGCTTCAAAACTAAAGAATTCAATGTATAAAAGTAGTAATTTTGAGACACAATTTCTGTATCTCAAAAATCTTCAATTTTCTTTTCTTCCCATAGCTTTATCCATTGAAACACAGAAAATTAGAAGTCAACAGTGAATTAACAACGTAGCAAGTCTTTGGGTTTATTGGTACAGTCTAATGTTTCCTAAAATTCAGCATCCTCTAGAAACCTTTTGGCAATACTAGGAATAACTTGGTAATCAGGAGCCTGTTTTAAACCACGGCAAGCTATACAATAATGATAAGCCCATCCAATCTCTCTCCTCACTTTGTAATGAGACCTCCAATTAAAGTATTTCCTGTATCTTTCATCATCTTTGTCCAACTCTAAAAGGAAATCAGCCAGTTCCTTTGGGCTGGAGAAGTCATCAACATGAATAAATGCATCACCGGGGATAAAACGTTCATAATTCTTACGAGATGTCCCTAGCACAACAGGAACAGCCCATGAATCAAATGCATTTACCCACATTTTCTCGGTGATGTAGTCCCTGTAAATTCAGTTCTCAAAAGACAAGTAAAATTTGTATTGTGAGATGGTTTTATAGAAATCTGCCCCATTTAGTTTTTTGTGTCGATTCCCATAAACATCTATTGAAATGTGCTTTTTCAACTCGTCATAATACTCAGCACGATGGATACCTGGGCTCCAGTTACTTACACCCAAGATACCAACTTGGACTTTGGAAGAATTGTGAAATTTTTAGGTTTTTTTAAAGCTTCAATACGACCGTAGGGCCTGTAAATATCAGAATCTTGACGGAAAGTCATTGTCATATTAAACAGGTTGTCTAGATAATTCAAATTTTTAATGATCAACGGAGGTTCCATGTTGAACCACACCCAACGTTGAAAGTGTGGTCTTTGTTTTTGAGGCAAAGATTTACGATTATACATTATATCCACATGATGTATAACCAGGGCATCAGCAGTATCATACAGACCCCGATCTGTTGTCAATTTGCATCCAGGAATATTGTAAAGTCTTTGACATGCATCTAATGGAAAGTGTGTTTTAAAAGGCCAGACCCATACCAAGATGAGCAGTTCTTTCTCATCCTTCTGCATAGGAATGGAAAGGTTAGTGATCTTTTCTGTCAGTGTTTCTTGGATAGGATTTGTTGGCTTGCAGTTTAAGACCCTTGGGATGATGTCTGTCCTCTTCCAGGTAAAACAAAATATAAATACAAGGAGCATCACTGAAAGAATGACAACCAGGTAGTGTCTTCGGGACATTTTCAAAGATTCATTAAACCTGCATAGAAATGATGATAAATAAATTTAAAAAAGTATTGAACAATGTAATGTGCTATCATGGCTTGTAAGCACAGAATAATTTAACAATGACTTATGTTTCAATTAATTTATGCTCATTAATATTACCAATATCACTATCACTTTTACCAGCCTGCAAACATTTCTATACTTAATAATAATCTCTAACAGATCTTTTAACTAGAGGGCGCCACATATACAATATATATATATATATATATATATATATATATATATATTACTACAATGCCATGTGAAATCCCATCAATCTTCTCCTTCTGAGCTATAATTGATCCAGGGGCAGCAAAGCATGACCTCAGCACTGCTGATGGTGATTGGCTATTATTCTTTTTTCAAACTGCAGCTGGGCAATAGTTTATGGATAACTATTGTGAGATGAAGACATGTTGAGGTAAAATTATCTTTCTTTTTCACATGTTTTATACAGTTATGCTGCATCACTTTCAAGTGATTTTACATATGGGTATTATTTCCCTTTGATTACAATTACACCTGTTAAACTTAGAAAACAGGTTTGAAAAATGGTTTCTGTTAATGTGTGTAATTGTCTAGCTGGATAAATGTGTCTTAGCAATCTTGCAGGTGCCAATGAAAGTAGCTAACTATGGGCATCCTAGAGAGAAGCAGCCTCTTTTTGCTCAACATGTGCCTTTCACAGAGACTTAACAGTGCAGTCCAGCCCTGAAATACCAGGCAATCCCTCTCTGAACGAGAGAAACAGCAAAACCCAGACGTACGTTTTGGCCTATTGTGGGTCTTGCCAGTGAGGTGCAGCCATATCCCTCTAAGCACACTGAGCAATAGGTCCACGTCTGGCTTCCCGCATCACCCTTAGGGAGACTTTCCTCAGGGTCATAATTTGCATAAATAAAAACAGAGAAGCGCTCAACCTGGGAATGAACAACAGCATAATAGCTTGCTCAATCGCTAGTTACCACCCAAGAAGCAGCCTCTTTTTGCTCAACATGTGCCTTTCACAGAGACAAACTTTCCTGTAGCATATCAGTCTGATCCTGACTTAACAGTGCAGTCCAGCCCCGAAATACCAGGCAATCCCTCTCTGAAACAGGTGCAGCCAATTCCCTATAGGCAAACGGAGCAACGGGTCCACGTCTGGCTTACTGCATCACCCTTAGGTAACATGCCATAGAACAAGCTATTATGCTATTGTTCGTTCCCAGGTTGAGCACTTCTCTCTTTTTATTTATGCTAATCATACCTCTATTGGAGGAAATATCTATACAATAATTGCGTTTGTAAAGCGTCCATCGCCAGTTGCGCATGCATCCTCAAAGGAATGTTGGCTGTGCAAAGCGGACAAAAAGAATCGATTCCGAAAATGGCAGGGTGGTGAAAGAATCCACCACAGGCGGATTCTTTCACCACCCTGCCATTTTCGGAATCCACCTGAATACAGCGTAGGCAAACAAAGCATTAAGAAAAAAACACGCAACTGCCCGCACAAAATATTAACGAAAAAACACATAACCGCCTGCACGAAGCAAAAAAGAAAAACATAACCGCCCGCACAAAATAACAAAAAACCTAACCGCCCGCATGAAGTATAACAAAAGAAAGTAACCGCCCACATGAAGTATTAACAAATACTTAAACCGCCAACCCCCACAAAATAATAAAGTAATTAACCCCTAATCCTCAAATTAAACGCAAATAACATAAAAAAAATATTAACCTCTAAACCACCTACCCCCCACATTGCAATAAACCGAATTAACCTATTAACCCCTAAACTTCCAAACCCCCCGCATCACAACAAACCTAATTAACCTATTAACTTCTAAATTGCTAACCACCTACAATGCAAATAACTAATTTACACCTAGATTAGGAGCTTTGCATTGTGGCTTTTAACGCTGAAAAAAATGGCAATTTCAGTGTAAAAACAGGAACGCACTATTGGGAGTCGTGTCGGTATAGCTATACCGCAAGCATTTTAGCCTGTAATGCAACATCAGTTTTTGTGTGGGATTTCCATAGCGCCGGTATTACAGGTTGTGCAGTCCGGCTAAAATGCTTGCGTTACAGCCTATACCGACACAATCCATACCGCAATCTAAGAGCAGTAGTACTGTTACAAAGTACACTAACACCCAGCCTCTGACGAAGTAGGAAGACGTTCTACGAAACGCGTTAGGCCCCGCCCACCGTCTTCACACCACGTCGCACACATCAGCTGTAGAGGAGCCGGCTTTCTACCTGACAGTTTGGAGCAGTATTGGTTTGGCGTGCTTTATCATTTTTAAATACTTTTATATAACTTTTAACGAATATGGGAAACCAGTGAACTCTGTGACTCTTGGCACCTCATGTGAATCATATCACTTGGGAGAGAGAAAGACTGGTGGTGATTTACAACTGACCCCATTGCTTTGGTTTTACTGTGTCTGTACATACCTCATATGTTTGAGGTTATCGAGTGTGAGTGTGTTATCGCTATCAATAAAATATCTGCTGTGTTTATACAACTGCACTTAGAGGGGTTTGCGCCTCTTTTCTGCTGTTTTTGTGATTTAGTTTGATCCAGCCTCCAGTGCTGTGTTATGTGAGAAGGCTGCAACCCCTTGACTGATGTATTGATTCACAGGATCGTTTTGACCTACAATATATCCTTTTCATTGCTGTTATTTACACTAAGTATAGTATATGTTTACATGCTGTCACAAACATTACTGCTGTATATATAACCTGTATATATAGGGCGCTCCTATACACACATTATCTTGTGTGTTTGTTTTTTCATTAACACCCATAAACTACCTATTAACCGATAAACCGAGGCCCTCCTGCATCTCAAACACTATTTAAAACGTATTAACCCCTAATCTTCCGCCCACCCACATCGCAGCTATTAAATAAACCTAATCTGCTGTCCACCCAAAGTGCCAACACTAATAAAAATGAAACTCTATTCCGTCACTTCCCGACATTGCCGCCACTATAATAAAGTTATTAACCCCATTCTGCCGCTCCCCGACATCGCCGCCACTAAGTAAAGTTATTAACCCTTAAACCTCCGGCCTCCCACATCTCTGCCACTAAATAAACCTACTAACGCCTAAACTGCCGGCCCCCCACATCGCAAAACACTAAATTAAACTATTAACCCCTAAACCTAACACCCCCTAACTTTAAATTAAAATTACAATATAACTCTATTTAAATAAATAAAAACTTACCTGTGAAATAAAATAACACTAAACTATGAATTAACCAAACCTTACTATTCTAATAAAATAAAATAAACTACCAATTAAAATATCTAAATTACAAATTTAAAAAAACCTAAGACTACAAAAAAAATAAAAAAATCTAAATTACAACTAAAAAAAACAAATCCTACGAAAAATATAAAAAATCTAAGTTTACCAAAAATAATAAACACTAAAATCACGAAAAATAAAAAACACTAAGATTACAAAAAAATAAACAAAATTATCAAAAATAAAAACAATTACACCTAATCTAATAGCCCCCCCAAAATAAAAACACCCCCTAACCTACAATAAACTACCAATAGCCCTTAAAAGGGCTTTTTGTAGGGCATTGCCCTAAAGAAATCAGCTCTTTTACCTGTAAAAAATACAAAGTCCCCCCAACAGTAAAACTGATTTCTGTCATGCCACGCCGCATTGCATCGCTCTGGCTGTTGCCAGGGATGTGGCTGTTCCTCTGAGCGTGTGACAATGACGTCATCGTCGCACGTCTCTCTTCCTGATGCTGGTCTTGGAGCTGTGGCGCGAATCCTGCACCTATGTAAGTGTCTCATTTTCCTGTTACCCCTGCCCAAGTATATTTGTTACCTTGTGTGCTCCTGGGTGTGTTAGATTATTGTTCTCCGGATTGCCTTATTGTTTATGATCTCTGCCTACCTGACTACTCTGCAGCTTAACCCCTCAAGTACTGATTGCCACTCTGTGTATGAACTCTGCCTGCCTGACTACTCTGCAGCTTAACCCCTCCAGTACTGATTACCTCTCTGTGTATAAACTCTGCCTTACTACGCTGCAGCTTAACCCGTCAAGTACTGATTGCCTCACAGTGTATGAACTGTGCCTGCCTTACTACCCTGCTTGCTTTATCACTAAAATATCGGATTGCCTTACTGTTAAAAACCCTGCCTGTCTGACTATTCTGCTAGCTTAACCCCTCAAGTACTGGATCTATTCTGTTTATGGTCACTGCCTGCCTGACCATTCTGCTTGTTTAGCCCTTGGACTGCTGTTTTCTCTACCTATTGCAGTCAAAGACTATCCTGTTGGTCATCAGTCCTTCAAGTGGTTTTCCCTTTAACCACCTAGCCGCTGATTCCCTGCCTTTTGCCGCTAAGGACTACCCTGCCTATTGTAAGTACTGCTTACCTCTTTGGCAAACTTTAACTTTCTCTGCTCTGGGATATTCCCTATCATTCCAGCTCGATGCTGGGATTAGAAGACTACTGGCTGAGTTAGGTCTGATAGAGGAATTTCCCACGAGCATTACATTATATTTGGGCCATGGAGCCAAATGAGGTAGCAAGAGCAGTTTATCTTCAAGGACAGATGCTGGGAACCCATACCACACAGTTGCAGAGTGTGGATTCCAAACTAGAGGCTATAACCGCTCAACTCTCTTCACTCGTCGCAGCCGGGAATACTGCTCCTGTTGTTGTGCCGCCAGTCTCTGTTCCTAGTACAGCGGCTTCTTCCCCTACTTCTGGAAGTACACCCCGGAAAAGGGTTTCTATTCTGCTCCTGTACTCCGCCATCCTGATCCTAACCTACAGTTCACTTTAGAGGTGGACGCCTCCGAGATAGGAGCTGGAGCAGTTTTAACCCAAAGGGATCCTTTAACCTCCAAGTTTCAACCTGTAGCCTTTTCTCTAAACGCTTTACTCCTGCTGAGAGGAATTACGATGTAGGTAATCGTGAACTCTTAGCCATTAAGATGGCCTTGACCGAATGGCGTCATTGGTTGGAGGGCACTGCCAATCCCATCCAGATTCTCACCGACCACAAGAATATGACTTACCTAGAGACTGCTCATCGACTCAATCCTCGACAGGCCAGGTGGGCCTTGTTCTTTTCTTGTTTTAACTTTGTGGTCTCTTATCTTCATGGTACCAAAAACAAGAAGGCTGATGCCCTTGCCCATCAGTTTTCTCACTCTAGTAATTCCTCTTAAGCTCCTATTGAACATATCATACCTCCCTCTTGTGTGGTTGCTCAACTGAATGCCACCCTTCTTCAAGGACTGCAACGTGCCCAGTCTAGAAAACCTCCTGAAGCTCCCATGACTTCTGATATCCTTTTTGTGCCTCTGAATTTACGTACTCCTGTGCTATCCTGGGCTCATGACAGTAAACTCTCAGGACATCCTGGCTTGACAAGGACTTTCAAGCATCTTTCCCAACATGTATGGTGGCCTACCATGAAGTCTGACACTCATGATTATGTGAGAGCCTGCACGACTTGTGCTGCCAACAAAATTCCCTGATCCTTGCCTCCTGGTGTGATACACCTTTAAGGTATATCCCCTCCCATCTCTCATCTCTCCCTATTTAAGAGAGTCATTTCCCATGAATACTTGCCTGTAAATTGAAGTTACTTGACTTTGATCATTTTGAGTCACTTACTTTCTTGAACCAGGTCATATCTTTGCTCTTAATAGGAATTATCATAATATCCTATTTATTTACTTAAGTTTCTCTTAGAATTTAGCCTATGTTTACTACCTGATTACCTTCAAGGGAATACATTGTTACCTCTGCAACGGATCACTACAACATCCTGCAACCAACTCCGGATCTACTTTCCTCAGAGTTCCGGTAACTAGTCACACTCACACCGGACACCTCTCAAACCGCTCCGGTCTAAATCATATTACTTCCACAGAAGTTAAGGTAATATATGCTCAAATCTTTATTATCGCAATCTACAGATTGAGGAGACATACAGACTTAAGGTACTTTAAGCAGTATTTCTTTGCACTGACTTGCATCTACTCTGATACTCTGTGAAATCGGTTTTTGCAAACTGCCTTGTTTTTTATGCGTTACATCTGCTTATACTCATCAGCCTAAAGGAATGTTTATGCAGAAACAACTTACATATATTATAATACCTATCTGAATGGATGTAGCTTGTATATATTTTAGTTTGAGAGTGTGTGAGTGTGTGAAGAAACTCCCTAACACTAAGCTGGAATATCTGCTAATTATCTGCCTGTGATCAGGAGCTGCACATAGCTTGTAATCTGATACTTGTGAACAAACTTATTCCTATACTGACCTATTTGAATCTTACTTACCTCCCTTTTATAAGCAACTCTAAACCATATATCCTGTGTAATACTCTGTTTGGGAATATCTATTTATCTCAATGAGTAATTCACTCATTTACACTATCAAATGACTCATTGTATATTTCCCAAGTAACACATCCATTGTTCCTTGGCAAGTACTAATTAGGAGCAAAAAAACATTTAAAGGAGTCTCAAGGTTTTGCACTGTGACTTTAAACAGGTGCATTACACCTGGCTTGCTCCAACCATTGTCCTTTCCCAAACAACCATGGACACACATAACAATGGAATTCATTGTGGACCTCCCACCTTCTGACCATCATACAGTTTTTTGGGTTGTGGTGGATCGGTTTTCCATACTGGCTCATTTTGTACCCATAAAGAAACTGCCTTCTGCCCAAGAATTATCGTCTCTTTTTCTCTTGCATGTGTTACGACTTCATGGCATAGCTGTGAATATTGTTTCCGACAGAGATTCACAATTCATATCTACCTTTTGGAGAGCCTTTTGTAAGTTGATTGGAACCACAGTTTCCTTGTCTTCTGTCTACCACCCTCAGACCAATGGACTAACAGAGTAAACCAGGATCTCGAGGCCTACCTTACTACCTTAGAGCCTTTGTCAATTCTCTCCATACGAACTGGTCATTGTTACCCCTAGCTGAGTTGGCAAATACCACCAAGTGAGGTGTTAATATATCTCTAAAAGCCTTATAGTATTCCCCTGGGAATCCATCTGGGCCTGGGGCTTTGCTTGGTTTAAGATCTTTGATGGCTGCTCGTACCTCTTCATGTGTAATTTTATTATTAAGGGTTTCCCTATCTTCATCAGAGATTGGTTTCAGGTTTGCTTTATGTAGAAAAGAGTCAAATATTTTGTCCGTCAGAGGACAGTGTTGCACTTTAGTCCCATCATACAATTTGCTATAAAATTGAGCAAATGTGTCTACAATTTCCTGTGGATGGGATGTCATATGGCCCTTTGAGTTCTGTATGCTTGGTATAGATAATGCTTGATAACTGTCTCTAATTTTTTTCGCTAGGTATTTATCTGGCTTATTCAAAAAGATAAAGTAGTTTGTTTTCAGTCTGTGTGCCGCTTTTATGTATTGCTCATTTAGTATGGATTGCAACCTGTGTTTTGTGCTTGTCAGTTGTGTCAGCGTAATGTGTGATTTAGTTATTCTATGTGCCCTCTCTAGTGAGGTAATCTCCGAGTATAGCTGCTTCAGAAGAAGGTCATTCTGTTTCCTAGCTGTTGTCTTTTCTTTGATCAATACTCCCCTGATCACTGCCTTATGCGACGCCCATGGTATTATAGGGTTGTTTGTGGAGTCTATATTGATCTGCCAGTATTCCTCTAGATCTTTGAGTATTTTATCTTTAATGAGCAGATTTTTAATACAGGATGGGTCATATGTCCAAGATTTTGTTCTCTTGGGGGTCTAACAAGTTACCTAGGTTGAGTTTAGTGATTGAGTGGTCTGACCAAACACAGGGGAGAATATCTATATGTTGTATTATTGGTTGCAAGATCTGACTTGTATATATATAGTCTATCTTCGTGTAACTGTTGTGTGCTGAAGAATAAAATGTAGTGTCCCTAGCATTTCCATGCAGTACCTGCCAGGTATCCTGCAGCGCATGCTGCTCAAGCATCTCCGATATGTTCTTAGCTACCCCTCTCTGTCTTTGTTTCTTTTTAGATTGCAGAGTGGCTGTGTATTTTGTCAATGATTGTATGTCTACATTGAAGTCTCCTGCTAGAACTATGCGCATCCTGGACCAGCCAGTCAGCAGGTTGGATATATTTTGAAAGAATTTGCCTTGTTGCTCATTAGGAGCATACATATTACAAAAGAGTATGTCTATCCCTCCTATCTTACCAGACACCAGGAGGTATCTGCCATCCCTATCTGCTATGGTTTATTTGTGCGTAAAGGGAATGGAGGAGTGAATAAGGATGGAAACTCCCCTCTTTTTAGAATCTAGCGTGGAATGGAATTGTTGCGGAAAGTCCCTTGCCCAGTACTTTGGAATGGTGGAGTGGAGGAAATGTGTTTCCTGGAGGAAAATTACAGTAGCCCTCAGTTGCCTATAATTAGTCATTGCTGTCCTTCGTTTTATGTCAGTATTAAGGCCTCTCGCGTTGTGTGAGAGCAATGTGATTCTAGGTAATAACATTATTAAAAATATGGCTATACTCTACTCTCTTCTTACAAATAGCTAAGTGTTTTAGGAGTACCTTATTCAACATCTGGTAAGACCGCTCCCAGCATCGCGCCAATCCACCTATGATTGATGAGCATCGCGTGCACTTGAAGTATCCCGTGATTCCAAACAACAAAAATATAAACATTAACATAACTAATAACATATTATAATAAAAAAGTGTGCTGGCAAACATGTGTCAATACCAACACGGTGTGTATTCTATATGTAGTCACAACAAAAACCACAATAACAGACATCATATAAGAATTAATGAACATACGATAGTCCTTTAGACCTAGTACCTCTATAACCTCTTTCTTCTTCATGAGGTTAATAACCTTTAACTAGATCTCAACTTCTCACAGCAAGATAGGAAAAACCTTCAAATGGGTTACTGTCCTCTTTGTGTCTAAGTCTCAAGTTTTAGCTTTCTTTTTAGTAACCTTTTTCCATCTTGGTCTCTGAGGCTTTGCTTGAGAGTGGGAAGGTTCCAAAGAGCCTGTTGTTATTTCCCCCTCCGTGATTTCAGGCGGGTCTAACTCTAAGAATTTGCAAATATCAGGTATTTCCGCTGTGGTCTTGATCGTGGCTTTTCTGTCATTTCTCACAACATGCAGGGCAAAGGAGAAACCCCATATTTTCTGTGTTTTCTGAGGAGGAGGGTGAGTGGATGAAGTGCATATCTTCTCTGCAGGGTCTTAATGCATAGGTCCTGGAAAAACTGGATAACATTACCTTGGAATTTAAACGTAGGATTTTGTCTGGCAGCTGACAATATTTTTTCTGTATCAGGGAATCGCAGATGCTTAAGTATCACATCTCTCGGGGGTTGATCTGGTTTAGGTTTTGCTCTTATTTG
Source organism: Bombina bombina (assembly GCF_027579735.1). NCBI lineage: Eukaryota > Metazoa > Chordata > Amphibia > Anura > Bombinatoridae > Bombina > Bombina bombina. Next base: position 531,347,832 of record NC_069505.1, read on the forward strand.
TGTAATCACTGTATAAAAACTTGTCACATGAAGCGTGACAAGCAGATCTTTTCTGATCCCATGGTAGTCCCCAATAAATCTCAATAATGTAGGGGAATCCAACAAAAACAATGGCATATTTCTCACTAATAGTTGTGGGAACAAGTCCACAAAGATAGCTAGTGGTTGTTGAAGTGGTGCAATTGCAGATAATACTGGTCTGCCAGGAGGGACCCTTTAAGACTTTTGTGAATTTTGGGGAGTGTGTAGAAGATTGGCATTCTGGGGTGTTTTTTCATCAGGTATTCCAATGTTTTGCTATCAATGTAGCATCCATCATGTATCAAAGGTAAGTGATATATGTTGTTGTAGGGTCCCCAGATAGACATATCTAGGTGTCCACATCTTCAAACTGTCCTAAAATGTATTTTCGATAATTGATATAATTTAAAAGGACAATTGCCTCTCCGTTATCCGCATGACGGATGATCAGTGAATCTTGTTTAGCCAGTGTTTTTTTAGGGCCATCATTTCATCTCTGGTTAGATTATTATGGGATAAACCTTATTCTTTTTAATTTAAGTGTCCATTTCCATCTGTGTCAGCCTGGTATAGGTCTTGATACTGGCATTGTTGCTGGCTGGGTCAAAAAGAGACTTCTTTCTTAAATTTTTTGCATCTGCTTGCATAATGGGAAATGTTCTCTTAATCTGTTGTCATTGGGGCCGATTTATTATGCCCCAAATGCACCTGTTTCTGCGCAAGCCTTTTTCTCCTTTTTGAGTTTCAAAAAGCGTGCATATATGTAAGTGGGTTTATCTGTCATAAGCCCTATAGTCAAGGCCTCAAACAAAATGTGTTTTGCATCATCCTCATTTAATTAAAGCACACTGGCTCCAGGGACTGAATCAGTCACTTCCACTGCCTCAGATTAGTCTATATCCATATCACCCAGTGTTAAATCCACCTCTACCTTTCAAGTATTAAAAAACCAAGCAAATGTTCTATGTGTCACAATATTAATCCACAACATATGTAGATACATCAAATTCAAGAAAAGCCAGCACTCACGATCTGTATGACAACACTTGCTTGGTTTTAATACTTTAATGGTATTATTATTGTAAAAAAAAACAAAAAAACGTACACTAACCCCAAAGTTGGTACTCGACGATGATGATGGGCAGCGCTCCATCTTTAGCTCTCCATCTTCATCCATCTTCATCCTGGCAGCAGTCCATCTTCTGACTTCATCCTGGTGGCGGGGCGGCGACTTCGGTCCTCCTCTTCAGACCTTCAACACGGAGGTCCTCTTCATGCGTTCTCCAGCCACACACGGAATAGTGAATGTTAGGTAACCTTTTTATATAGTTGTTCCCTTGCATTCCTATTGGCTTATTTGAATCTTCAAATGCAAATCAGCCAATAGAATGAAAGGAAAAAGCTTTCCATACTATTGGCTGATTTGAATTTGAAGATTCAAATCAGCTAATAGGCATGCAAAGGTACCCCTATATAAAAGGGGTTCCTCACATTCACTATTCAGTGTGCGGCTGGAGACTGCATGAAGGGGACCTCTGTGTTGAAGCTCTGAAGAGGAGGAGCGGCATCCCCGCAGACCTCGCCGCTGCCACCGGGATGAAGATGGATTGATGAAGATGGAACGATGAAGATGGAGCTCTGCCCATTATCATCGGTGATTTTATAGATTAGGGATTTTATTATTTTGGGCAGCAAAAGGGCTGAATGCCCTTTTAAGGGCAATGCCCATCAAAATACCCTTTTTAGGGCAATGGGTAATTTAGGATTTTTTTAGTTAGGTTTTTTATTTTATTTTGGGGGGTGGTAAAGTTAGAGGGGTTAGTAGTTTTTTTGCTTTTTTCAACAAAAGAGCTCTTTGCTTTAGGTCAAAGCCCTTTTAAGAGATATTGGTAGTTTATTTGTAAAATATAATGTAAGTTTTTTTATTTCTAGTAATGTTATTTATTTATTTTTAAAGGTAAGTTAAGGTTTTTTTTTTTTAATAGGTACGTTTTTTTAAGGTAGTTAGTATTTTTATTTAGTAAATTTATGGGGCATTTTAATTTGGGTTAAGTTAGGGGGTGTTAGGTTAGGGGGTTTAGATGTAAGTTTATAACTTTGCATTGTGTGTGGGATGGCGGTTTAGGGGTTTATAGTTTTATTTAGGTTCTTTGCGTTGGGGTGGGATGGAGGTTGGTGGTTTTATGTATTTACGAGTGTAAGTGTACATTGTAATATATTTTTGTTGTGTTTTGTGCAACTTTTTATTTTCAGAAACCAGTTTACCACAGCTCTTAGATCGCAGAATAAATTGAAGTGTAAAAGGCGATCGCGATTTTGCTCAGCTTGTAATATCAGTGGAATGAAAATGGATTGCAAAACCGTGATTGAGCTAGCGCAAAATCGTTTGCGCCTCACTTATAATCTAGCCCATAATATGTTGCCTTAAAACACAATAGATTAAGAAACACATCTCACACATTCAGAAATAACTCTAATCACAAAAAACTATAATAATGTGGTTGCATAACTGGGGATGTACCTGTTTTCAGAATTAAGCAATCACATTCAAAATCATGTTAAATAGGAGTCAGTACACACCTGTCATTATTTAAAGTGCCTCAGATTAACCCCAAATAAAGTTCAGCTGTTCTAGTAGGTCTTTCCCAACATTTTCTTAGTCGCATCCTAAAGCAAAAGTCATAGTCCGCAGTCAGGAGAAGGGTACAAAAGAATTTCCAATGCATTAGATATACCATGAAACACAGTGAAGACATTAATAATCAAGTGGAGAAAATATGGCGCAACAGTGATATTACCAAGAACCAGATGTCCCTCCAAAATTGAGGAAAAGACGAGAAGAAAACTGGTCTAGGAGGCCTACAGCAACATTAAAGGAGCTGCAGGAATATCTGGCAAGTACTGACTGTGTGGTACATGTGACAACAATCTCCCATATTCTTCATATGTCTGGGCTATGGGGTAGAGTGGCAAGATGGAAGCCTTTTCTTACAAAGAAAAACATCCAAGCCCAGCTAAATTTTGCCAAAACACATCTAAAGTCTCCCAAAAGCATGTGGGAAAAGGTGTTATGGTCTGATGAAACCAAGGTTGAACTTTTTGGCCATAATTCCAAAAGATATATTTGGCGCAAAAACAGCACTGCACATCACCAAAAGAACACCATACCAACAATGAAGCATGGTAGCGGCAGCATCATGCTTTGGGGCTGTTTTTCTTCAGATGGAACTGGAATCTTAGTCAAGGTAGAGGGAATTAAGAACAGTTCCAAATACCAGTCAATAGTGGCACACAAGCTTCAGGATTCTGCTAGAAAGCTGAACATGAAGAGGAACTTCATCTTTCAGCATGACAAGGGCCCAAAGCATACATTCAAATCAACAAAGGAATGGCTTCACCAGAAGAAGAATAAAGTTTTTGAATGGCCCAGCCAGAGCCCAGACCTGAATTCCGATCCGAAAATCTGTGGGGTGATCTGAAGAAGGCTGTGCACAGGAGATTTGGAGTGTTTTTGTAAAGAAGAGTGGGCAAATTTTGCCAAGTCAAGATGTGACATGCTGACTCATTCCCAAAAAGACTGAGTGTTGTAATAAAATCAAAAGATGCTTCAACAAAGTATTAGTTTAAGGGAGTGCACACTTATGACACCATATTATTTTAGTTTTTCCTTCTTAATATGAGGAGAGTCCACTGCATTCGGAGTAGTTCCTTATGAAGGGTATGTCAAAGAAGGTTAATATGTTTGATACTGTAACATTACCAGTATTAACTTGAGTAACTGTTAATTTTTAAAAGAATAAAATTGTGTTTTGTGACACCAAATCAGAAAGTGAACACTATGTGAAGTGACACCAGGTTGATTTGGTGTAAATTAAGCCTTTTAATATATTTGTAAGAATCTGAACTGTTTAGCTAACAGTCAGATACAAACAGCACAGGAAAATAGTAAGTTTGCAAGGTACTTTGCAGTTTAGGAATAAATGCAAGTAGTAGTCATACAGTCTTTAGACATAGAAATCTTATACTTTAGTTAACTAACCTGATCAGATATGCTTGTCTCCCTTCAGTTGAAGCTGCAGCTGACATGCAGAGATGAGATCCTGTGTTGAGGGAGAGAGGCGCGGTGTTTGGCGTGTGATGTCACCACAATCACTTATCCGGAGCTCAGAAGCATTTCTGACAATATTAAAGCTGAAACAATTATGGAACAAGGTTTGAAAGTTACCTTTGATGAGATTGGATATTACACTCCTTAGTTAGGTAAATCAGTCTGTGAAAATGTGGTACAGGCTGCAGTCTGATTAGCTGAGTGCAGCTGGAAGTCTGTGAAAACTGCAGGCATCCGGTTCAGGGAGAGATGACACAGAAAGGCTGAATCAGTCTGAAATAAAATTAAACACTCTGAAAGGATTAGATTAGGTTTGCTCACACAGATAGAAATAGTTGAATAGTACTTTGAAATCCTTAGGTTGTTTAAAGCAAAGTTAAATTGGTAGTTAGCTCAGGAACAAGTATGTCTCTCAGGGAGTTTTACAAATTACTAAGCAAAGCTTGGGGGTGTGAGCAGGTGTGATAAAGGGAGTGTGTACCTGTGATTGGTTAGTACACCTTAAAGGAAAAGCAGCATAACTGAAATACTCTGACAGGACCCCCTCCTCAAGCAAGCGTATCCTCAGCTTGAGGTCGAGGACGGTCTGGGTTGCGACGGTGGAAAATGGATACCAATCTAGGTGCAGAAAGATTGCTAGATTGTTCCCAACTATCCTCCTCCTCTGTGAAGTTTTTCCATCTAATTAGATATTGGAGAACCCCACTAGACATTCGGGAATCCAAGATCCTTTCAACTTCAAAGACATCACTTTCAGACGGTACCAACGTCGTGGGTAATGGGGGAACAGAAGACCTTGTGGGATGGTAGGGTTTCAACAAAGAAACATGGAAAGTGGGGTGGATCTTCATGGTTGTCGGAAGCTGTAACATGACAGCATTGACATTTACCACTTTAGTGATAAGGAAAGGACCACAATATTTCTGAGTGAACTTTTTACTTGGCAGATGAAACTTCAGATTCTTCGTCGACAACCATACTTGATCACCTATCTTATATTCTGGTGGTTTCCTATGTCTCAAGTCATGGTGTTCTTTAGTTCATCCACCATAGGTGAGTCTGCTGGTGTTGAAGATAAAGAAGTGAAGCTGGGATGGTACCCATAATTTGCATAGAATGGGGTCATTTTTGTAGAGGTGCTTGTTAAGTTGATATATGCAAATTCTGCATATGGTAGGAATTTCGTCCAATCTTGTTGTTGACATGAACAGAAACAGCGGAGGTATTCATCGAGCCACTGATTCACTCTCTCAGTCTGTCCATTCGCTTGAGGGTGATATGATGTTGTATAATGGTGTTGAATATTTAAGGCTTTGCATAGGTCTTTCCAGAAACGGGACGTAAACTGAGACCCTCTATCAGAAATAATTACGGAAGGTACCCCATGTAATTTTAGGATATGATTCAAGAAGAGAGTAGCAGTTTCAGATAATGATGGAATTTTGTGATATGGTAAAAAATGTGCCATTTTGGTGAATGTATCGATAACAACCATGATGGTATTCTGGTTATTGGAAGGTGGTAACTCTACAATAAAATCTATACCAATCTGCTGCCATGGAGAATTCGAAACTGGGAGGGACATAAGCAGTCCATAAGGTGTTGACCGGTCATTTTTTGAGATCTGACATATTACACAACTTTTAATGTATTCCTTAATTGTATCCTTCATGTGAGGCCACCAGTAATTCCTGGAAATTAGTTCCAGAGTCCTATTTACCCCTGGATGTCCTGCTAAAGGAGTGTCATGATGTTCGTTTAGAATCTTTAAACGTAAGTCAGTTGGTAAGAATATTCGATCATTATAGTAGTAAACACCATCTTTTTGCTTGATGTTTTTGTTATGAACTTGTTCAACTGGAGCTGAGGAATTTCTTATTTCTGTTAAGAGATCTGAAGTGAAACCAATGAATTTTTCTGCTGGTATAATAGCAGTTGGAGAGTCTTCGATCTTTAGAAGTTGTCTTGAGAGGGCATCAGCCTTTCCATTTTTGTTAGCAGGTCTGTAAATGATGTGAAAGTCAAATCTAGAAAAGTATAAACTCCATCGCACCTGACGTGAGGACAGTATTTTGTTATTTTGGAGGTATTGTAAGTTCTTGTGATCCGTATAAATTAATATGGGATGCTGGGCTCCCTCCAAGAGATGTCTCCAAAATTCTAGTGCCCTCCTAATAGCTAGTAGTTCTTTATCACCGATGGTATAGTTCTTTTCAGCAGGTGACATAATCTTGGAGAAAAAGGATACAGGATGAAGTGGGGAGCTTTCTGAAGTACGTTGTGATAGAATGGCACCAATTGCGTAGTCTGATGAGTCTACCTCCAAAACATATTGTAAATTTACGTTTGGAAATCTTAAGATTGGTGCTGAGATGAATCGATTTTTTAATTGTTGAAATATTTCAGTATGCTTCTGGGTCCAATGGAATGGTACTGTGGAGCCGGTGAGTTGCGTGAGTGGTTTTACTATCCCAGAAAAATCTCTAATAAATTTGCGATAGTAATTAGTGAAGCCTAAGAATCTCTGTAGTTCTTTTTTATTGGTTGGTACTGGCCAGTCTCTAACGGAATCTACCTTTTCGGTTTGCATCTGAATTCCTGAGGAGGAAATTGTATAACCTAAAAATGAAATTGTTGATTTGTGGAATGAACATTTTTCCAATTTAGCATATAATTTATGTACTTTTAATCTGGCAAGCACCCAACGTACATGTTTGATATGATCTGTCATATTGTTGGAGTAAATGAGAATGTCGTCTAGGTAAACGACTATGCATATATCCAGTAAGTCACGAAAAATGTTGTTAATGAAATGTTGGAAGGCTGCGGGCGCATTACAAAGGCCGAATGGCATCACTAAATATTCATACAGACCATACCTGGTTCGGAAAGCAGTGAGCCATTCGTCACCTTCTCTAATGCGAATTAAATTGTAAGCGCCACGCAGGTCAAGCTTTGTGAAAATCTTGGCATTGGTAAGTCTTTCAATTAGTTCCGGAATTAATGGTAACGGATATCGGTTTTTAACGGTTCGTTTATTTAGCTCTCTGTAATCAATTATTGGTCTCAAACTAGAATCCTTATTTGTCACAAAGAACATACCTGCTGCTGTTGGGGATGAAGATGGTCGAATGAAACCTTTTTTAAGGTTATCTTGTAGGTATTGTTTTAAATAATCGAGTTCAGCTTGACTTAAAGGGTATAAATGGCCAACTAGTAGGGTAGAACCTGGTATTAGTTCTATAGGGCAATCGTATACCCTATGGGGAGGTAAGGATTCAGCTTCCGTTTTGCTAAAGACATCTGCAAACTCATTATAAACTTTTGGGATGTCAAATTCTTCAGTAGAAGTTAGCATGATAGATTGTTGAGGATAACAAGTATTCTTACAATATGCAGAGTGTAAAGATAACTTAAATGTAGACCAATCTATTGTGGGATTATGAAGTTGTAACCAATGAACCCCTAAAATAACTGGAAAATGAGGAGAAGGTATGACATCAAAGGTGATGTATTCTGTATGTCCTTCGGGTGTAAGTACAAGTAGTGGGACAGTGTGGTGTGTGACTGGACCTTCTGTTAGTGTAGAACCATCAATAACTTTGAGGGACACCGGTATCTTTTTCAAAACAGTTGGAATTTTATTTTTTGTTACTATAGTAGCATCAATGAAATTGCCAAAGGTGCCCGAATCAATGATGGCAGTTGTCTCCAATCTTCTAAGGTCCCACTGTAGTAAGAGAGAGAGGTTACAGTAAGCTGTTGAACTGTTACTATAGTGTGAATTATGTAACATGATTAACTTACTCTTCTTGTTCTTGCGAAGAACTGGGCATTCAGAAACGGTATGGTTAGAGCTGGCACAGTACATACACAGTTGTTTAGATCTTCTTCTCATCCTCTCCTCTGGGGTAAGCGGCCCTTTAATCACTCCAATTTCCATAGGAGTGCTGGTTTCTGAACTTATAGTAGTAGTTGGAGAATAAGAAGATGCATGAGATCGTGGTGTTGTTTCTGTCTGCATTCTTTCTGCCTTTCTTTCTCTCAGTCTTCTGTCTATCTGTGTGGCTACCTTAATCATAGCTTCTAAAGTATTGGGCATTTCTATACGAGAGAGTTCATCCTTTATACTTTCGGATAACCCTAACCTGTACTGATTTCTAAGAGAAATCATACTCCAAGAGGAATCAGAAGCATGCAACTTGAATTCTGTGGTGTAATCTTCAATAGGCTTCTTCCCTTGCTTTAGTTGTCTCATTTTATGTTCAGCTGTTAGTTGTACATCTGTATCTGTATACAATTCATCCAATGCATTAAAAAAATCTGTTAATGAATTTAAGATAGGTGAATTGGTTTCAAATAATTGATCAGCCCATTTCCTAGGCTCTGCTCTTAAATATGATACAGTGGTAAGAACCTTCACTCTATCAGTGGGATAAGTGAGAGGTTTTAGGATGTACAATAGATAACATGCATTTTTAAACTGTCTGTAATTCCTTCTGTCACCAGAAAATGCTTCCGGCAAACTCACTTGTGGTTCAGGTGTAGGAAATCTTTGTTCTCTATTGTCCTTGAACATATCCTTTAACACTTTATTCTCCACTTGTAAGTCTCTAATCGCTTGCCCCATCTGGTCGATTTTCTGACTCAAATTATAAACAACCTGGGGTAATTCAGCTGGATCCATAACTGTAACCAGCTTACTTTTCTTTTTCAGGCTTAGTAATATGTAACATTACCAGTATTAACTTGAGTAACTGTTAATTTTTAAAAGAATAAAATTGTGTTTTGTGACACCAAATCAGAAAGTGAACACTATGTGAAGTGACACCAGGTTGATTTGGTGTAAATTAAGCCTTTTAATATATATGTAAGAATCTGAACTGTTTAGCTAACAGTCAGATACAAACAGCACAGGAAAATAGTAAGTTTGCAAGGTACTTTGCAGTTTAGGAATAAATGCAAGTAGTAGTCATACAGTCTTTAGACATAGAAATCTTATACTTTAGTTAACTAACCGGATCAGATATGCTTGTCTCCCTTCAGTTGAAGCTGCAGCTGACATGCAGAGATGAGATCCTGTGTTGAGGGAGAGAGGCGCGGTGTTTGGCGTGTGATGTCACCACAATCACTTATCCGGAGCTCAGAAGCATTTCTGACAATATTAAAGCTGAAACAATTATGGAACAAGGTTTGAAAGTTACCTTTGATGAGATTGGATATTACACTCCTTAGTTAGGTAAATCAGTCTGTGAAAATGTGGTACAGGCTGCAGTCTGATTAGCTGAGTGCAGCTGGAAGTCTGTGAAAACTGCAGGCATCCGGTTCAGGGAGAGATGACACAGAAAGGCTAAATCAGTCTGAAATAAAATTAAACACTCTGAAAGGATTAGATTAGGTTTGCTCACACAGATAGAAATAGTTGAATAGTACTTTGAAATACTTAGGTTGTTTAAAGCAAAGTTAAATTGGTAGTTAGCTCAGGAACAAGTATGTCTCTCAGGGAGTTTTACAAATTACTAAGCAAAGCTTGGGGGTGTGAGCAGGTGTGATAAAGGGAGTGTGTACCTGTGATTGGTTAGTACACTTTAAAGGAAAAGCAGCATAACTGAAATACTCTGACAGATACCACTAAGCCATCGACCTCTGAGGAGTCTTCGTCCCATGAGGTGCACACCCTGCAGTCATCTTCAGTAGCACTCCTAATCCTCCATCTGCCAGACTTTACTGTGCAGTTACAAACGGCAGTGTCTGTGGCCTTTAGTGCTTTACCTCCCCTGCTAAGCACAAGTGAAATGTCAAATTTAGCTATCCTTCCCAGGAGTCATCAACTAGTTTATTAGATTTATCTGATACAAGATTATCCGATGATAAAGGCGCCTCTGATACTTCAGAGGGTATTCTTTCTGGGTCGGAATCTGCTGCCTCTAAACCTCCAGCTGTGGAGGAACCTGACTTTAGATTTAGGATTGAGCATTTACACTTTCTGCTGAAGGACGTTTTGGCTACGTTAGAGGTTTCAGAGCCTAAATTGCCTGAAGAACCTTTGATTTCTAAATTAGATAAGGTATACGAGGACATGGTTGTACCACAAACTTTCCCAGTTCCTGTAAAGATGCCGAACATTGTTAAGAATGAATAGGAAAGGATTGGTTCTTCCTTTTTCCCTTCATCTTCCTTTAAGAAATTGTTTCCGATCCCAGACTCTCAATCGGAGTTGTGGGGTTCCATCCCCAAGGTGGATGGCGCTATCTCCACACTTGCTAAACACACTACTATCCCGCTTGAGGATAGTTCATCGTTTAAAGAGCCCATGGATATGAAGCTAGAAACTCTGTTAAGATATTTGTTTCAACCGGCAGCAGCTTTTGCTGCGGTTGCTGGAGCGGCTACCTACTGGTGCAACTCCTTATCTGAGTTGATCGAGGTGGAGGGTCCCCTCAACATGATCCAGGAAAGAATTAAGGCCTTAAGGGTGGCTAATTCTTTTATTTGTGATGCTAATATGCAAATTATTAGCCTAAATGCTAAGGCCTCAGGTTTTTCTGTTCAAGCCTGCAGGGCACTCTGGCTGAAGTCCTGATCTGCGGACATGACTTCTAAGTCCAGACTTCTTTCCTTCCCCTTTAAGGGAAAGGTTTTATTTGGTCCAGGCCTGGACTCAGTTATCTTACTGGAGGCAAAGTTGCCTTTTTACCGCAGGATAAGAACAAGCCTAAGGAACAAGGTCCTAACTTTCGTTCCTTTCGTTCTGATAAATCCCAACATCAGCAGCCCTCTACAAAGCTTGAGCAATCCAAGGGTACTTGGAAGCCAGCTCAGTCCTGGAATAAATCCAAGCAGAGCAAGAAGCTCGCAGAGACAAAGTCGGCATGAAGGGGTGGCCCCCGATCCGGTTCTGGATCATGTAGGGGGCAGTCTGTCACTCTTTTCAGATGCTTGGTTTAGGGACATGCAAGACCAGTGGGTCCTGGAGGTCATCGCTCAGGGATACAAGATAGGTTTCAAGTCACATCCACCCAGGGGCAGATTCCTCCTATCAAACCTGTCTTCCAGACCAGAAAAGAGAGAAGCCTTTCTGGGGTATGTAAGGGCTCTCTCCTCTCTAGGAGACATTGTCCTAGTACCTCTTCCAGAAAGAGGTTTGGGATACTATTCAAACTTTTTTGTGTTCCAAAGAAGGAGGGAACTTTCCGCCCGATTCTGGACCTAAAGTGATTAAACAAATTCCTATCTGTCCCCTCATTCAAGATGGAGACAATAAGGTCCATCCTTCCCTTAGTTCAGGAAGGACAGTTCATGACCACTATAGATTTGAAGGATGCTTACCTTTACGTTCCAATCCACAAGGAACACTTCACATTTCTAAGATTTGCGTTCCTGGACCAGCACTTCCAGGTTATTGCACTTCCGTTTGGTCTAGCTACAGCTCCAAGAGTTTTTTTCAAAGGTTCTAGGGGCTCTGCTTGCAGTGACCAGAACCAGAGGTATTGCAGTAGCTCCATACTTGGATGATATTCTGGTTCAAGCACCATCTTGTCATCTGGCAGAAGACCATTCCAAGTCTCTTCTGTTTCTTCTTCGATCTCACGGTTGGAAGATAAACTTAGAAAAGAATTCTCTTATTCCCAGTACCAGGAGGGAATTCCTAGGTATGATAATAGACTCCATATCCATGAGGATATTCCTTACAGACCAGAGACGTAACAAGCTAACTTCTGCTTGTCTTGCCCCCCAGACCTCCTTCAGGCCCTCTGTGGCTCTGTGTATTGAGGTGATTGACCTCATGGTGTCCAGCATGGACATCGTTCCTTTTGCCAGATTCCATCTCAAACCACTACAGTTGTGCATGCTGAGACAGGGGAACGCCGATCATTCAGATCTGTCTTAACAGATTTCTCTGGATAACCGGTCGAGAGAATCGTTCTCCTGGTGGCTCTGTCCAGATCACCTGTCCCAAGGGACATCCTTCTTGAGACTGGGTACAGAAACGCGTAGTGAACTACTGTGGCAGTTTTTAAACTTTCCTATGTTAAGAACAAACTTAACTGTGGCTAAAGGAACTACCCGATATAAGCCTAAGTTCAGTTCACCCGCTTCCACTGCAAGCGTCTAAAGACTAAATATAAGGCAGTTAAAACACATCAGTGTTTTCTCCGGAATTGCTTTCCAAACATCAGACCGCAAAAGAAGTATATGAAACTAAAGGTGGATACAAATTTACTCAAACACATCGGAGAATCCACGACTTGCAAGAAGGACCAGCTGAGCGGGACTACTTCAACCAGGCTCCAGAATCGACTAAGAGCACAGTAAGTAAAACCGCTCCTTACTGCATCACCTCTTTAGACCATAGAGCTCTGGCAACACCTTAGTAACACACGGATCTCACTCCTACACATGTTAACAACTATAGGAGGATATTATCAAGGACCTTGCAACTATAGTTTAATAGAAGGATTACAGTTAACCTAAGAATTTGTACAAATTGATACAAACTTTCTAAGACTATGTAAATAGGATGCAAATTTACATTAAAATCCACCGGTGGTATTTTAACCAAACTCTGGCATTACCTTTTTTAAATATATATATATTTTTTATGATATATATTTTTTACATATTTTTATACCTGTCGGCCGACTACTAAAAAGAAAATATATATTTAGATCTATATTTCTTATTTCTTATTTTTAAACTATCTAAGAGCTCTTTATGGCATATCATTTATATACATGGTAACACAGCTTTTTAAATGTGCTATATATTTCCTTTTATTCTCTCCATTTGAATACCAAAATTATTGTATATTTGACTTTTTTTAGGCTATTGCACTAGGTGTTTCAATGTACTAGGTACAATATTTAGATTAGTCTTATACTAAAAGTTTATTCATTATCTGACTACAAGACCACTCTCTTTTCACACCAGGACAGATATCAAACAGCAAATCTAATACTTGTCAAGACCATATATATATAGGTTGGGGCACATATATTTGTTTTTTAATTATATGTATATTTACATTTTATTACAAAAAAAAATTTTTTTTTTTGGGCTAATAAAATATTTTCCAAAAATTAAGTTCAGTGTAATATTTGAAACTTTTTCCCACACAACCTTTTCGTTAATTTTAAAATATAGGGGTATAAACATTCAGTTGCGCGTCACACTCCTAAACTCTCATCCCTTCTGTACATCCTTCTTGAGACCACTACAGACACAAGTCTATCAGGATGGGGAGGGAGCTGTTTTGGGTGCCAGGAAGGCACAGGGCCAGTGGACTCGAGAGGAATCCCTCCTCCCGATCAACATTCTGGAACTTCAGGGAATATTCAATGTTCTGAAGGCTTGGCCTCTTCTGGGATCACCCAGTTTATCAGATTCCAATCAGACAACATAACCTTGGTGCCTTACATCAACCATCCGGGGGAGGCTCCCTGGCAATGACGGAAGTATTTCGGATTCTGGAGTGGGCGGAGGCCCACAGCTGCTCGCTGTCAGTGATCCACATTCCAGGTGTGGACAACTGGGAGTCGGATTTCCTCAGCAGGCAATCCTTTCATTCAGGGAATGGTCTCTCCATCCCGAGTTGTTTGCGGAGATATGCATCAAATGGGGGATGCCGGATATAGATCTCATTGTGTCCCGTCTCAAATTCCAAGCTGCCCAGATATGGGTTGTGGTCCAGGGATCCTCAGGTGGAGCTAATAGATGCATTAGTGGGGCTTTGGAGGTTCAATCTGATTTATATTTCCCTAACGTTACCACTTCTTCCTCGTGTAGTGGCCCACATAAAGCAGGCATCAGTGATACTGATTGCTCTATCGTGGCCGCCAAGGATGTGGTTTGCCGACCTGGTGGGGATGTCCTCATCTCCTCCGTGAAAGTTACCTTGTTGCAGGGATCTGCTGGAACAGGGTCCTTTTGTTCATCAAAATCTAGATTCTCTGAGGCTGACTGCGTGGAAATTGAACGCTTAGTCCTAGCCAAGAAAGAGGGTTATTGATACTCTCATTCAGACTCATAAGCCTGTTACTCATCGATCGCATCTATCATAAGGTGTGGAGAGCTTACTTATTCTGGTGTGAAGAGTGTGGTTTAGCCTGGCACAAGGTTAAGGCTGCCAGGATACTTTCTTTTCTCCAGGATGGTCTGGAGAAGGGCCTTTTTGCCAGTTCCCTGAGGGGACAGATTTCAGCCCTATCTGTTTTGCTGCACAAGAGGCTCCTCCTTGGAGTTTGAATCTTGTTCTTAAGTTTTTGCAACGGGCTCCGTATGAGCCTATGCATTCGGTTGACATAAAATTGTTGTCCTGGAAGGTTCTTTTTCTATTGGCTATTGCGTCGGCTTCTAGAGTTTCTGAAATAGCTGCCTTGCAATGTGAGCCTCTTTATCTGGTGTTCCACACTGATAAGGCTGTCCTATGTACCAGCTTGGGTTTTCTCCCTAAGGTGGTGTCTGATTGTAAAACCAATCAGGAGATTGTGGTTTCTTCCTTATGTCCTAATCCTTCTTCTTAGATGGAACGTTTACTTCATAATCTAGATGTGGTTCAAGCTTTGAAGTTTTATCTTTAAGCTACTAAGGATTTCAGGCAAACGTCTTCCTTGTTTGTTATTTATTCTGGGAAGCGTAAGGGTCTGAAGGCTTCTTTGACTTCCTTATATTTTTGGTTGAGGAGTGTTATACGCTTAGCTTACGAGTCAGTGGGACTTAGACCTCCTCAGAGGATTACGGCTCATTCCACTAGAGCGGTGGCTTCCTCTTGGGCCTTTAAGAATGAGGCCTTTATGGATCACATTTGTAAGGCGGCTACCTAGTGCTCACATACTTTTTCAAAATTAAAGTTTGATGTTTTTGATTCGGACCAATCAGCTTTTGGGAGAAAGGTTTTGCAAGCTGTGGTGCCCTCAGATTAGGGTCTGCCTCTATTTTACCCCTCACATTATCATTCACTGTCTTCTAGAGCTTGGGTATAGTATTCCCAACAGTGGACTATCCTCATATTAAGAAGGAAAACATAAATTATGCTTACCTGATCATTTCATTTTCTTCTGTATGAGGAGAGTCCACGGCCCCCGCCCGTATACTCCGATGGGCGGACCAAAATTAGTTTTTCTCTTCCGGCACCATTTTACACTGATATTTCTCCTACTGTTCCTTGTTCCCTTAGCAGAATGACTGGGATATAAGGGAAGTAGGGGGAGTATTTATGCCTTTTGGCTGGGGTGTCTTTGCCTCCTCCTGGTGGCCAGGTTCAGTATTTCCCAACAGTAAGGAATGATGCCGTGGACTCTCCTCATACAGAAGGAAATTAAATTATCAGGTAAGCATAATTTGTTTTTACTAAAAGAGGTCACATTAAAGGTGAAAAAAGTTCCGAAAATATTTTATCTTTGTCACATTTTTTTACATCACAGAAACCTGACATTTTAATAGGGGTTTGTATACTTTTTATATCCACTGTATATAGTCCTGGCCAAAAGGTTTGAAAATGAAACAAATATTAATGTTCACAAAGTCTGTTGCTTCAGTGTTTTTAGATCTTTTTGTCAGATGTTACTATGGTATACTGAAGTATAATTACAAGCATTTCATAAGTGTCAAAGGCTTTTATTGACAATTACATTAAGTTTCTGCAAAGAGTCAAAATTTGCGGCGTTGACCCTTCTTTTTTTAAGACCTCTGCAATTTGCCCTGGCATGCTGTCAATTAACTTCTGGACCACATCCTGACTGATGACAGCCCATTCTTGCATAATCAATGCCTGGAGTTTGTCAGAATATGTGTGTGTGTGTGGGGGGGTGTTCACTCACCTCTTGACCACAGAATCAAACACAAGTTCTCAATGGGATTAAGGTATGGGGAGTTTCCTGGCCATGTACCTAAAATTTCAATGTTTTGTTCCCCAAGCCGCTTAGTTATAACTTTTTGCCTTATGGCAAGGTGCTCCATTAATGTTGGAAAAGGCATTGTAGGTCACCAAACTGTTCTTGGATGGTTGGGAGACATTGCTCTTGGAGGACTTTTTTGTACCATTCTTTATTCATGGCTTTGCTCTTAGGCAAAATTGTAAATGAGGCCACTCCATTGGCTGAGAAGCAACCCCACGCATGAATGTTCTCCGGATGCTTTACTGTTGGCATAACACAGGACTGATGGTAGCGCTTACCTTTTCTTCTCCAGACAATGTTTTTTCTGGATGCCCCAAACAATCAGAAAGGGGATTTATCAGAGTAAATTACTTTATCCCATTCCTCAGCAGTCCAATCCCTGTACCTTTTGCAGAATATCAGTCTGTCCCTGATGTTTTTCCTGGAGAGAAGTGGCTTCTTTGCTGCTCTTTTTGAAACCAGGCCATCCTCCAAAATCTTCGTCTCACTGCGCATACAGATGCATTCACACCTTCATGCTGCCATTCCTGAGCAAGCTCTGCACTGGTGGGGCCCCGATCCCGCAGCTGAATCAACTTTAGGACACGGTCCTGTGGCTTGCTGGATTTTCTTTGGCGCTCTGAAGCCATCTTCACAACAATTGAACCTCTCTCCTTGAAGTTCTTGATGATACGATCAATGGTTGATTTAGATGCAATCTTAGTAGCAGCAATATCCTTGCCTGTGTGGACCTAGGTACACATTACCTCACAACAGGGGTCAAGAAGCTTAACCATTGAGAAATGTCATGCCCATCCTTAATGATGATTTGGCTGATAAGCAATAGGGAGGAGGAAGGTTAGAGAGAAAAGTGCTCTCACAGAGTTGAGAAAGGCTGATGGTTTTGGCATCCTTGCCTTTTTTTGGTGATAGCGTACTGCTCTGACATTGAAAACTTTCCGGGCTAAGACAACCTCGTATTCTAGCTGACTTGCTAACACAGAAGCTTACCTTGTGCCATCCTGCTGCCTGCCTGATCTGGATAACCAAAGAAACCATTTGCTTAAAGGATACACTACAGACACCCACAGACATTACACAGCTGGCTTATCCATATAGAGGCTTAAACCCATATTGTGAACCAGGGCTGGTGATATATAAATTTTGATGTACGTTATCCGTATAGCTGCTATTTTTAAGCTTATTATAAGATGTTAGCTGCTGTTAGGATATGTAATATGTAAGGAAAATGGGTTCTGTAATAAAAACTTCAAAATTGATTTAAAATTATTTTATTGATTGTATTCAAGTTTTAGCCATTGGGACAATACTTAAATTATTATTGTGGCTTAAAGTGTCTTTTAAATTTCTGCTTATTAGTGTATATCTCAGCTTGATCTTGTACACGTTACTTAAACATCAAAATTAAATAGGTTTGTTAGTAAATATTGCTGAAGTATTTTAAATTAGTATGTGTACTTGGGTTATATTCAATTTGAGCTACATTGTATTTGCTGATAAAAGCTGGATAGCTGATGAATCATTATAAGACTTCTAACTAATATATTTGATTTATTAACAATTGTGCTAGGACTGATAATCAGGCATTAGATTTAACCATTTTATTAAATTGTTTTAACATTGAAGTTTTAGTTAAATCTCACTAACTAAATTCTGCTAATTAGTTGTTTGTGTAACTGATTAATATTGTTTGTTTTTTTCAAAGATTTTTATTGAGTACAAAATATACACAAGTATCATTGAGAAAACATGAGTGTCAGATAATTACATAATTTCAATGGATGGGAGCAAATAGGAAGTCCATTCTTTTGTCCCATGAGTATGAATTAATGCTCAGTTTTGTTTTTTGTTCCTATCATAAAAGACAGTTGTAATGACATGTATAATGGAGTAAGACCCAACAGGGGACTTTAAACCACAATAAAGTTTCATCAAAAAATACCAGAAGTTGTATGTAAGTTTGTTTTTGTGAGTGGTCAGTAAAATGTAGTGAGGGAACAGATAGGGTAAAAAAAAAAACATCCCAAGGAAAGAGGCAAGAGGGAGAGGCGGGGATGGTAAGGTTGGATGTATTAGTGATGGCTGGTAAATTATATGAGACTGTATGGGGGTTCCACAATTCTAGCATGGCTTTGTGTGTCTATTTTCCCGTTTTTATATATTGGTATCTTTCAATCGGTAATAGTGAGGAGACTTGGCTCCTCCATTTTGCCAGGGTGGGGACATCTCTAGATTTCCATTTCCGTGGGATAAGGGCTTTAGCACTGTTTAGCATGAGGTATAGCAGGGCCTTTTTAGGTTTGCTTTGTATTCTAGGCAGGTTAAGGAAAATGAGGATACTCGAGACTATTTGTAATAGTAAAAATATTTGTTAATATTGACCAAAGGTAGCCACTGGATCACAGGAGTGACTATAATTGTTCAATATTATGTCTAGTGATGTCTAAGTTCTTTTCATTATGTATTTAGCTATACACTCAGTCCTACTTACTGCACAAATAAGACACAATGGTTGACTTTTTATAGTTTAATAGCATAAAATGACATCAACAAATTGATAACAAAAATAATCACAAATTAGCACATTAGGTGTAAAACTAATATCGAGGACCAATAGCAGATTAGCTATAACCACAGATAACAATTTTATGTAAAAAGAAGCAATAACAATATTTAATTCGGCAAATAGGAGATACAGATAAATCAATGTAACTATACAAAGTTTACTGTTCTATAAAGTGATTTGCAAATGAATTTGGATCGCAGTTCTTATTATGAAAATGTAATTGTAACTTTATTGTATATACATTTATGACAATGCATTAGAATATTTGTCTTATTAGCTCAATGAACAATTATTAAATCTGTATGGTTATCCTTTATAAATAAAATAAGATATTATTCATTCAAATACACCCAGGGCAAGATTATTTGTTACATTTAATTAGTTTATTTCATCTACAATATAGGGATTACCCAATAATTGAATATGCCCACTAAGTACTGTTCTATGCAAACCAAATGAATATACTAACTAAGAGAAATAACTTTATTCTCTGTAAAGTAGTTGGTATCCTTTCTGCAGGTAAGAATAAAAACTTACTTATACTACAAAGGTTTAAACAAACCACAATTCATTTGGTCCCATATACCGAAATATGGTACGTTAGGCATTATTAATTCAGTAAAGCAATTATACTTTACCAACCATTAGTGTGGACTTTGGATAGAATAAAGCAGGCTCTGGTAATTGGTCAAGATAAGAATGAATGAGGACCCTCCTGGTGAGATGGTATAGGATCTTATAAAATGGGTGCCCCTCTCCCCATCACCTCAGTAGCCTTTTTATACTGGAAATGTCCTAATTTCCATAGACCAGCCTAGTGTGTGTAGACAAGGCTGTTCCCTCTCTGATAGGCCTCTAATTCTATACATTAAAGGGACAGTCTACACCAGAAATGTTATTGTTTTAAAAGATAGATAATCCCTTGTTTACCCATTCCCTAGTTTTGCATAACCAACCCAGTTATATTTATATATTTTTTACCTCTGTGATTATCTTGTATCTAAGCCTCTGCAGACTGCCCCTTTATTTGTTCTTTTGACAGACTTGCAGTTTAGCCAATCAGTGATGGCTCCCAGGTAACTTCACGTGCAAAAGCACAGTGTTATCTATATGAAAAACATGAACTAACACTCTCTAGTGGTGAAAAACCTGTTAAAATGCATTCTTAAGAGGCGGCCTTCAAGGTCTAAGAAATTAGCATATGAACCTCCTAAGTTAAGCTTTCAACTAAGAATACCAAGAGAACAAAGAAAAATTGGTGATAAAAGTAAATTCTAAAATTGTTTAAAATTACATGCCCTATCTGAATCATGAATTTTTTTTGGAATAGACTGTCCCTTTAACTAGGTGTTTAATTAAGCATTTGCTTTACCTGTCCGAAAGGTGTCATCATATGACTGAATATCCCCCTGTGTATTCTTTTTAAATTATTCCAGGGGTGTTCCTTATTTTTTTAGGCAATTCTTTATATAATGTTGGGAGATTAAATTAACATTTTTTTTTATCATGTTGTGTATTACAATATCTATACTTACAGGTGTACGTTTGGATTTTTGTACAGCTCTCACAAACAAGTATTTAGAATACAATGCTATTTCCCCAGGTGTGCAATGGATTTCTTTACTCAAGACTTAGAGAGGTATATTTATTATCTTTTTTTAGTTTGTCCTCCATTGTTTTGTACAGTTTCTGCAAATAACAGTTATAGCAGCAAACCTTTGGACACAGTAAAGTTTAAGAATAAAAAGAACAAATGTTTGAAGTCCTTTTTTTTCTTCTTAAGGGTGAAACTTAGGTCAGATTATGCCATCAATTTGATTCATATTATGAGAAATATCTGCTTTAATTTAACATATTTGTGTGTCTACAAAGTATCTGACAGGGTCTTTTTTAATTTGTAACTTAAGTTTCTTTCATGTAATTGTCAAGAGTCCATGAGCTAGTGACGTATGGGATATACAATCCTACTAGGAGGGGCAAAGTTTCCCAAACCTCAAAATGCCTATAAATACACCCCTCATCACACCCACAATTCAGTTATACAAACATTGCCTCCTATGGAGGTGGTGAAGTAAGTTTGTGCTAAGATTTCTACATTGTTATGCGCTTCTCATCATTTTGAAGCCTGATTCCTCTGAGTACAGTACAGAATGTCAGATGGATGTGAAGGGAATATCACCTATTGAATGCAATGGTTTTCCTCACCGGGATCTATTTCATAGGTTCTCTGTTATCAGTCATAGAGATTCATCTCCTACCTCCCTTTTTAGATTGACGATATACTCTCATATTCCATGACCTCTTATGATAACCTTTTCAGTACTGGTTTGGCTATCTGCTATATGTGGATGAGTGTCTTTTGGTAAGTATGTTTTTATTACTTAAGACACTCTCTATGGTTGGCACTTTATGCATTAATATAAAGTTCTAAATATATGTATTGTACTTATATTTGCCATGAGTCAGGTCTATGTATATTTCCTTTTGCAGAATAACAGTTTCATATTTGGGAAAAACATATTTAGGAAAATATTTCTTACCTGGGATATAGTCTTTTTCAAATTGACTGCTTTTTCATTTTAAAATTTGTGGGCAAAATAAGGCTCGCAAGGGTGAAAAATGTCAAAGTTTATTGCTTCATTCTTGGCGCGAGAATTTTTTTGGCGCGAAGGTACATCCGATAATGCACATTCGTCATTTCCGGCATCTTAGTTGACGCCGAGTTCCTTGCACAAGGTTGCGTCTTCAATGATGCAAGTCTGTCATTTCTGGATGTTGTTAGCGCCAAAAACCTTTTCAGTTATGTTATGCGTCATATTTGGCGCCAAATAATTTCATTATTTAAAACCCCTTTTTTTCTATATGCCTCTTGCCCTTTTCTATGTCAGAGGGCTATGCTGTTTGCATTTTTTCCCCATTCCTGAAACTGCCATATAAGGAAATTGATAATTTTGCTTTATATGTTTTCTCTCTTACATTTGCAAGATGTCTCAATCTGATCCTGTCTCAGAAACCACTGTTGGAACCCTGCTGCCTGATAACAGTTCTACCAAAGCTAATTGCATCTTTTGTAAATTTGCGGAGATTGTATCCCCAGCTGTGGTATGTAATAGTTGTCACTATAAACTTTTACATGCAGAGGATGTGTCCATCAGTACTAGTACTATGCCTGTTGTATCTATCTGATCCTTCCTCAGATATTGACACTGACAAATCTACTTATTTATTTAAAATGGAGTATATTCGTTCCTTGTTGAAAGAAGTGTTAATTACATTGGATATTGAGGAAACTAGTCCTCTTGATATTAAAACTAGTAAACGTTTAAATTCTGTTTATAAACCATGGTTACTCCAGAGGTTTTTCCAGTTCCTGATGCTATTTCTGATATGATTTCTAAGGAATGGAATAGGTCTGGTACTTCTTTTATTCCTTCTTCAAGGTTTAAAAAAGCATATCCTTTGCCAGCAGTAAGATTGGAGTTTTGGGAAAAGATCCCCAAAAGTTGATGGGACTATTTCTACTCTTACTAAATGTACTACTATTCCTATGGAAGATAGTACTTCTTTTAAAGACCCTTTAGATAGGAAACTTGAATCTTATCTAAGGAAAGCTTATTTATATTCTGGCTATTTCCTCAGGCCTGCCATTTCTATGGCTGATGTTGCAGCTGCATCAACTTTTTTTGTTTGGAAAGTTTAGCGCAACAGGAAATGGATCCTGATTTGTCTAGCATTGTTCGCTTGCTTCAACATGCTAATCATTTTGTCTGTGATGTTATTTTTGATAGAGTGGAAAAAGATCTGATAGCCCTGAAAGATAGTACTGTTCCCACCAAACACAATCTGAAGAGAGATGAAAGATTAGCATTAAAACAGTTGCAGGAAGACACTTAACTTGTCATAAAAAATGTGGACAAGGGAGGGACAGTGGTTGTTTTGGACAGGGAAGTCTATGTCAAAGAGGCACTTAGGCAATTAGGCAATGAAAGACATTACATCACCTTGCAAAAGGGACCCCCACGAGACCTTCAAAAGAGAATTATGCCATTTATTGGATGAAGAGATGGAACAGGGGTGCATAGATCAGAAAACCATTGAGTTTGTATTGGTGGACAACCCAAGAACACCCCTGTTCCATCACTTACCAAAAAGTCCATAAGTCTCTTAGTGACATACAAGGTTGCCCCATAGTTAGTGGGATAGGGTCCCTTTTAGAACCCCTCTCACAGTGGTTAGACTGCATACTGCAACCTTTTGTGAAAAATCTTCCTTCATATATTAAGGACACCAAGCATGTTCTTAATATGATGGAAACACAAGCATGGGATCAGGACTATCAGTGGATAACAGTGGATGCTGTATCCCTATATTCCTTGATCCCTCATGAGGAAGGTCTACAGGCCATAAAATTCTTTCTTAGAAACCACTCAGAGTTTTCAAGAGATTTTCTGGACTTTGTACTGAAAGTAACCAGGTAGCTTTTGACCCACAATTTTTTCCAGTTCCTGGATGTTTTCTATCTCCAGAGGGAATTTTTCCACATCTTTGGAGATAGAAACACCTACAAGGATCGAATCATCATGTATGGGAGATACATCGACGATCTCCTATTTATCTGGAATGGGGATCCTACAGACATTGTGAGATTCATAGAAACTCTTAATGATAATGATGTGGGCATGAGTTTCACTTTTGAACACAATCCCACTGTGATCAATTACTTGGATTTAATATTGACAGGTACAAGGGAAAACAAGGTTACCACTAAAGTGTACAGAAAGCCGATCAGTGGGAACAAACTGCTACATGGCAGCAGTTGCCACCCAAGGCACACAGCAGCAGCAGTAGCAAAAGGCGAATTTATTCGCTTGAAGAGGAATTGCTCTAATGATGGAGATTTTCTCCAGGAAGCAGCTGCCTTGGAACAGAGATTAAGAGTTAGAGGTTATACCTCGAAAACAATAAAGAAAGCTAGAATGCAGGTGGAGCCTAGGACAAGGGATACTTTTCTTAGAGGAAGAAGGAAGCAACAGGGAGACTATAAAGGGGTGACATTTGTTACTAGTTATAGTGCCCAGTTTTCTGAAGTTGCCAATATAATACGGAAGCATTTCCCAATTTTGGCAGCAGACGATAAATTTGTCAAGGTGGTCAAGAGGGGTGTGAGGTGTAGCTCTAGAAAATGTCCCACTCTAGGGTCACTATTATCCCCTACTGAACTTAAATCTCAAACCAAAACTAAAGGTATTGGATGACTAGCAGGGGTATGTACAATTGCGGTCACAAAAAATGCCAGCCTTGTGATTACCTTGACAAAACTAAGTAATTTAAGTCCCATGTGACAGGAGAGGTTTTTCAGATCAATACATGTATGAACTGTACGACCATGAGTGTGATATACATGCTCACATGCCAAGTGTGCAAAGTTCAATACATAGGACTTACCTCCAGGGACATTAAGACAAGAATACGGGAGCATATATCCACCATCTCGAGGGGTAAATCACAAACACTCTTAGTGCGGCATTTCACAGAAAAGCAAAAAGGTGAAATAAGCACTTTAAAATGGTGTGCTATTGAGGAAGTAAAAGTTCCCAAAAGGGGAGGAGATTTAGACAAACTCCTGGCGAGAAGGGAGATGTTCTGGATCTTGAGACTCAGAACGAGATTACCAGAAGGTCTTAATTCCAGATACGATATCATAAATTATTGGGAATAAGACAAGTCTATTCCTTTTCACCACTTTTACATCTAGCATAACCCTTTACTTTCTAGGTATATTTATGCATTCTGAGTTTGCAGGTGGGTGTGTATAATAGGGGCAATAATGTATGTATGCTAGAGTTCAGCTTCATTAGTCTCTCTTGTTAATAGTAAAATTTCATAATTGCCTTTATAGTAACTGATCAAATCAGCTCACAGCAATCAGAGCAATTAGCAGGTATAGGATAATCTAAGAAGTATGGGCCCATACATACAAACTTAACCCATTAACTAAAAAGCATAATATCATGCTAAAGGAATAATCATTTACAGCACCGTTTGCTCACAATTAATGTTATGTCATGTGCGAAGGAAGTATGACATTTAATGCGAACTTTAAGTTTTTTAATTTTCCTATACCTCTAATAAGGATATACACATTTTTTACAAAACACACACAAGTCATGAGGATATACGAACGCAGAGTGTTTCGAACTTTACAAAATAAACTATTCACTAATCAGTATTACAGTGCCTTTAATATGTCAAACACTATCATTAATTTATACACAAAAAAAGTGAGAGTACTGATAGGGTTAACTTCATGCTGCAGGTGTATAGCAATTGCTGAGCATTAGAAGGAGGGATTAGCGTATATACTTTTTAACCAATTAGAATTGTTTAAAGTGTTCTTAATGCCAAGGAGGACAGACACACACCAGGCTATGATTACGGCAATCTGCCGAAACGCGTAAGCCTGTGTGCTGCGCTCTCTCTCCGTACAAGTGGCAGGCTGTCACAACATTTGAAATTGAATTTTAAAGATATTTTTTCAATAAAGATATATTTTATTTTTACGGAGTGTGGTACCACAATTTTTTCTTCCTGAATCTTATTTTTGATATCATCAAAATTGATGTTAAATCTATGCCTTTAGCTATTTTAGCTAGAAGAGCTTTGTGGCTCAAATATTGGAATGATGACATGGTATCTAAGTCTAGATTACTTTCTCTGTCTTTCCAAGGTAATAAGTTGTTTGGTTCTCAGTTGGATTCGATTATTTCAACTGTCACTGGGGGGAAGGGAGTTTGTTTGCTTCAGGATAAAAGACCTAAGGGTAAATCTAAAGCTTCTAACCATTTTCGTTCCTTTCGACAACATAAGGAACAGAAACCTAATCATCCCCCCAATGAATCTGGTTCCAATTGGAAATCTTCTTCAAGTTGGAATAAATCCAAACCGTTTAAGAAACCAAAGCCAGCCCCCAAGTCTGCATGAAGGTGCGGCCCTCATTCCAGCTCAGCTGGTAGGATACAGATTAAGATTCTTCCAAAACATTTGGGCAGATTCTGTCCAAAATCAATGGATTCAGAGTATTGTCTCTCGAGGATATCAAATAGGATTCAGAGTAAAACCTCCTGTGAGAAGATTTTTTCTCTCACGCATTCCAGTAAATCCAGTAAAGGCTCAGGCTTTTCTGAAGTGTGTTTCAGACCTGGAGCTTTCAGGGGTAATCATACCAGTTCCATTTCAGGAACGGGGTCTGGGGTTTTATTCAAATCTATTCATTGTCCCAAAGAAGGAAAATTCATTCAGGCCAGTTCTGGATCTGAAAATTTTGAATCGTTATGTAAGAGTGCCAACTTTCAAAATGGTGACTATAAAGACTATTCTGCCTTTTGTTCAGCAAGGGCATTATATGTCCACAATAGACTTACAGGATGCATATCTTCATATTCCTATTCATTCAGACCACTATCAGTTTCTGAGATTCTCTTTTCTAGACAAGCATTACCAATTTGTCGCTCTTCAATTTGGTTTAGCGACAGCTCCAAGAATCTTTTCAAAGGTTCTATGTGCCCTACTCTCAGAGAACGGGGTATTGCTGTGTTTCCTTATTTGGATGATATCTTGGTACTAGCTCAGTCTTTACATTCTGCAGAATCTTACACCAATCAACTAGTGTTGTTTCTTCAAAGACATGGTTGGGGAGGATCAATTTACAAAAAGTTCTTTGATTCCTCAGACAAGGGTCACCTTTTTAGGTTTCCAGATAGATTCAGTGTCCATTACTCTGTCTCTAACAGACAAGAAACTATTAAAATTGGTTTCAGCTTGTCGGAACCTTCAGTCTCAATCATTCCCTTCAGTAGCTATGTGCATGGAAGTTTTAGATCTCATGACTGCAGCATCGGACCCGATCCCCTTTGATTGTTTTCATATGAGACCTCTCCAGCTTTGTATGCTGAACCAATGGTGCAGGGATTATACAAAGATATAACAATTAATATACTTAAATCCCAATAATCGACTCTCTCTGACTTGGTGGTTAGATCACCATTGTATAGTTCAAGGGGCCTCTTTTGTTTGTCCAAACTGGACTGTGATCACAACAGATGCAAGTCTTTCAGGTTGGGGAGCTGTCTGGGGATCTCTGACAGCACAAGTGGTTTGGAAACCTTAAGAGGCGAGGTTACCAATTAATATTTTAGAACTCTGTGCTATTCTCAGGGCTCTTCAGGTTTGGCCTCTGTTGAAGAGAGAACCGTTCATTTGTTTTCAGACAGACAATATCACAACTGTGGCATATGTCAATCATCAGGGTGGGACTCACAGTCCCCAAGCTATGAAAGAAGTATCTTGGATACTTGTTTGGGCGGAATTCAGCTCCTGTCTAATTTCTGCAGTTCATATCCCAGGTATAGACAATTGGGAAGCGGATTATCTCAGCCATCAGCCTTTACATCCGGGGGAATGGTCTCTCCATCCAGATGTGTTTTCTCAGATTGTTCAGATATGGGGTCTTCCAGAAATAGATCTGATGGTTTTCCATCTAAACAAGAAACTAACCAGGTACCTGTCCAGGTCCAGGGATCTTCAGGCGGAAGTGGTGGATGTGTCAGCAGTTCCTTGGTGTTACCAACCTGCTTATATCTTCCTGCCTCTGGTTCTTCTTCCAAGAGTGATTTCCATAATCATCATGGAACAATAGTTTGTGTTACTGGTAGCTCCAGCATGGCCTCACAGGTTTTGGTATGCGGATCTTGTTCAGATGTCCAGTTGTCAACCATGGCCACTTCCATTAAGGCCAGACCTTTTGTCTCAAGGTCTGTTTTTCCATCAGGCTCTCAAATCATTAAATTTGAAGGTATGGGAATTGAATGCCTAGTGCTTAGTCATAGAGGTTTCTCTGACTCAGTGATTAATACTATGTTACAGGCTTGTAAATCTGTTTCTAGGAAGATCTATTATCGAGTTTGGAAGACTTATATTTCATGGTGTTCTCATAAATTTTCCTGGCATTCTTTTAAAATTCCTAGAATTTTTCAGTTTCTTCAGGATGGTTTGGATAAGGGTTTGTCTGCAAGTTCCTTGAAAGGACAAATCTCTGCTCTTTCTGTTTTATTTCAAAGAAAGATTGCTAAGCTTCCTGATATCCACTGCTTTGTACAGGCTTTGGTCTGTATCAAGCCTGTCATTAAATCAATCTCTCCTCCTTGGAGTCTTAATTTGGTTTTGAAGGCTTTACAGGCTCCTCTGTTTGAGCCTATGCATTCTTTGGACATTAAACTACTTTCTTGGAAAGTGTTGTTCCTTTTGGCCATCTCTTCTGCTAGAAGAGTTTCAGAATTATCTGCTCTTTCTTGTGAATCTCCTTTTCTGATTTTTCATCAGGATAAGGCAGTTTTGCGGACTTCATTTAAATTTCTACCTTAGGTTGTGAATTCTAACAACATTAATAGAGAAATTGTTGTCCCTTCTTTGTGTCCTAATCCTAAGAATTCTTTGGAGAAATCCTTGCATTCTTTGGATGTTTTTAGAGCTTTGAAATATTATGTTGAAGCTACTAAAGGAAGTCAGGAAGAATTTGTGGGCCTTTAAGAATAAAGCTTCAGTTTATCAGATTTGCAAAGCAGCAACTTGGTCTTCTTTGCATACATTTACTAAATTCTACCGTTTTGATGTATTTGCTTCCTCGGAAGCAGCTTTTGGTAAAAAAGTTCTTCAGGCAGCTATTTCAGTTTGATTCCTCTGCTTATGTTTAAGTTTTTTTCTTTTTTTTATGAGAATTTAACTTATATTTTGGATTGTGGATTATTATTTTTTCAGCTGAAAATTGCTGTTATTATTTTATCCCTCCCTCTCTAGTGACTCTTCTGTGGAGTTCCACATCTTGGGTATTGCTATCCCATATGTCACTAGCTCATGGACTCTTGCCAATTACATGAAAGAAAACAAAATTTATGTAAGAATTTATTTGATAAATTGATTTTGTTCATAATGGCAAGAGTCCATTAGGCCCACCCTTTTTATGGTGGTTATGATTTTTTTGTATAAAGCACAATTATTTCCAAATTCCTTTGTTGATGCTTTTTACTCCTTTCTTTATCACCCCACTACTTGGCTATTCGTTAAACTGAATTGTGGGTGTGGTGAGGGATGTATTTATAGGCATTTTGAGGTTTGGGAAACTTTGCCCCTCCTGGTAGGATTGTATATCCCATACGTCACTAGCTCATGGTTGGACTCTTGCCGATTATGAAAGAAATGAATTTATCAGGTAAGTTCTTACATAAATTGTGTTTTTTCTAACAACTTGCTAATAACCTAATAAGTTACACAAACATAATTTTGTTTTGTTTTTTTCTCATAGATTGTTTTCTAAATGTCTTAAAATCAAGGCCTCTTTGTATATTATTATTTTTCCAACCCAATTAGTATCTGGCCAAATTCCAATTAAGCATATCTTACTAATTCTAACATAGAGAATCTGTTTTTTTAGCAACCACTAGTCATGTGAGATTTATTGGCCAATTATTATCAGCCAATTAGCCCTCTGCTTTGTAAGGAACTGTAATAGTATAAAAATGCATGTATATGAAAATGAGTTAGTCTTGGGTTGCTGTGTTTTGTGTTGGGACGCTGTTGCAACAGTGTAATAAAGTTTACCTCTCCTGAGGTGAGCCCTTGTTTGATAAATATCTGGTCTGGACCTCTTTATTACTGCACCTGAGGCGAGCTCACTCACAACACCATTCATAACTACATTTTCAACTCAACATAAACAAATACAATATCTTATTAAAAAAACATTGGCACTTAGCTAAGAGTGACCCTATAATAGGAAAGAGACTTAAATACCAACCTGACATAGTATTTAGAAAGGCCACAAATTTGAAAAATATTCTTGCACCCATTGAATAGAAATAAAAAATTATAAACACATAGAATATAAAAGGCAAGGGCATGGAAGGTTTTTTCCCTTGCCATGACTGCAAGTCCTGCAAATTCAGCAGTAAGACAACACAGTAAGATCAACAACTACAAATGTAGAAGTAAAAATAAAGGACATCATAAGATGTACAGACAGTAACATCATATATCTACTACAATGCTTGTGTAATTTGCAGTATTTGGGACAAACAAGTAGGAAATTGAAAGATAGAATAAGGGAGCATATTGGAAGTATAGAAAATATAACAAAAGACTGTATGCACACCAAGGGAACCCTAAAGAAATTATATATTGGGGCATTAGGAAAGTAAAAGTAGATGGTAGAGGGGGGAGTATAGAAAAAAGATTACTCCATCAAGAAGCAGAATGATTTATAGAATTGGAACCCTACATCCCAAAGGTCTAAACAGTGAGCTTGACCTCAACTCTATATTCTAATAGAACTTTGATTTATTTTAATTAAAATATAAATTGACAAAATATTAAAGTGTAATATTTGGATTTATACATAGGCATATAAGATTTCTTTAAAAAAAATCTAACTACCAACAACGATATTAGAATTTCATGCAAGCATAATAATTTGAATAGATATATAGGTATATAGAATATGACACTACTTAATATTATGCAAATAATAACTACTACACAATCCACACGTATCTACCTTTATTATGGATATCGAGAATCTGTTAGGTCCGGTATAAACAAATCTCTAACAAAAGGTTTCAGTATACTTAAGGTTGATTTGAACCAACATTATACACATTTGCAAACTGCATTAATATATTGGGATACATTACCAAGTGTGATATATATTTTTTCTCAAATTATAATAATATTTTAAGTTTACTTAATATACTCGTTCCTTACAATAGTCTAAGCACAAAATAGAATAACCCATTTTCACTATTTTATAGCATTTGTGTATGTATATATTATATATATATTATATTATATTATCTATATATATATATATATATGCATATATATATATATATATATATATATATATATATATATATATATATATATATATATATATATATATATATATATATATATACATACACTCATTCTCCTTAAGTGATATATAGCGGATTGGAGTCTAAAGAATGAAAGTATGGATATAACAAGTATTTTATACACATTAAATGAAAATGGCTTAAATAGATTTTTTTGGTTGTTATAAATTGGGAGCAGAAATATGTTTAAATCCCCATAATGCTATATAAATTAGGCCAATATCAATGAATCAAAACTACTTTTAATGAAGACTATTTTTAATTAAAACAACTTGTAAGTAATATGTACTCTTATGACTAGATTATATTATTGAACACTAATTAATCTTTTATTAGTTTCATTGAAACAAAGTTACAATAGAAGGAAAAAAAGAAAATGTCATGAAGTAAATTACAATTGAATTAGAGTGGCACAGTAAGAGTTATAAGAAAGAGGGCACAAATGAAAATGGCTATAGAAAGCAGGAAATCAATCACATCAGGTATCTTGAGAAAGGCTGCCAGCCGAAACGCATAGAACCTGATAACCACATTCACGAATCACATACCACACAGAGGCAAAAGACCCAGTAAACGGAGGCCACTTACAAAAACTCCACCGGCTTGAAGAAAAATTGAAGACCCACCCTGGAGAAGAACTGCTGCCAGAAAGAGCGGCAAAAGACTTGAAAAAAGGAAGAGGGAGGTTAAACAAGCACCTGATAAACAGAGGTACATGTCGACTACACTCCACGAAACACAAGTGTCTGTCAGATAACAGTCCGGCCACAAGATAGATAGATTTGATAGATACATAGATTAGTTAGATAGATAGATAGATAGATAGATAGATAGATCAATAGATGCAATAGATACATTTGATAGATACGATAGATAGATTTGATAGATAAATAGATAGATTTGATAGATAATTTCCCAGAAAGAGAATTACAAAACGTGCGGTTTGGGACCCATGGTAAGGTTCCCAGAGGCAGTTGCGGCGCCCGAGGCTCTGATTAGAACAGAGCACTCTGGAACGTATTTGCCCTCGGCCGAAATCGGAACATTCTTTAACTTTCTGTCTGTTGGCCAAATGTCCGTCTGCCAAATGTCCGTCTGCCAAATGTCCTTCTGCCAAATGTCCTTCTGCATTTTGTCAGAGCACCCATTTCTACATTGTAGAGTTATTTGATCATATTATATGAATTCATCATATGTATATTTTATGTATCATGTGCATTTAAGCATTATGATTTTTTAAACGATATACGTTTTATCATTGAGACATTCAGTTACTATTCGCTCAGCATATTTAGGATGGTAAATATTAGCTAAGGATATATAGTACCATTTACGGACACCGGTGTCTATATTAGTTGTTATATAGATTGTTTTTAATACCCTAGGATTTTATGTATAGGATTGTCTATTTACTATGAATATAACTACATTGTAGATTAATAAATAGATTTTTTTTATTTAAAGTTTTAAGTTTGTGGCAATCATTTACTAATTCAGTTATTAAGGGTAACATTGATAAACTGTTTTTTAGAGCATATATTACGCTCATATTGTATATATTAAGAGTACATAATACTTACAAACATTTTTTGAGTTTATAATAGGAATTTGGAGAATAACGATTTTACATAGCGCCACCTTATTTATTTATTTATATATATATATATATATATATATATATATATATATATATATATATATATATATATATATATATATATATATATATATATATATATACGTTTAGCAAAGATGTGCACTCTCACTTATATGCAACAACCAGGGTGCTAGTGAAATTAGATACAAAATCAGAAACAGACCTTGCACTCGCTGGATTTTTTAACAAACTTTTTTACTTGGCAAAAATAGTGACGTTTCGGGGACAGTGTATCCCCTTCCTCAGACAGTGAATGCTTCAAACTTAGGTGAATTTATACAAACAAATAAATAACCCCTCCCCCCAATTAGCAAAAAAACCGCCAAAAGTGTTGCTATGGTGACCATATGTCACAAAGTGAACATCGTATATACATTGAAATATAAACAATCAAAGCTATGACAGTGAAGATGATCAAATTAAAAGACCTGTAGTAAAATGAACATGGTAAACAACTTAACATTTCAAGTACTGGTATTCTTAACAAATCCCTAATATCCGTTATTGTCCGGGGAGACAGCCAATATTGGAAGCCTTATATGTTGTAGCCTAGGTGGTCAGGCATAAACACACTCAAAACCTACCAAGATGGGAAAACAAAGTTCTAATGTAGATCGCCGTGTCCCACGCCACCGCAACTACGCCCGCACTAGGTAGAACAGACAAACCCGGAAGTGCATCGGCCGATCACATGTCAGGCCATGCACCAATCACTCGGGTTGCGGTTGGGGTTGTCATGGCAATGGGTCACAACGATCCAAATAGCAACAAAGAAGCATATCGGACAAATCAGCTACTAAGCATAACATTGTAATAGTACACATCAATAGATACTTGTAATAAGTGCTGCTACAATGGCTATACCACTGCCGTAAATATAACCAGTAAATCATATATATATAGAGCCATCTTGCCATATTCTGATGGGGGTATAATAATATCATACATTCTCCCTAGAGCGCATATATATCATAGTGGACGCTGCTACAGGGACTATATCACTAATGTGCATTCACTATCCAATATGCACAGTGTACCATGATGGAGAATATGTACAAATTTATACACGGTAATATCACCCATTAGAGAAGCTGAACTGGGATGCCATGACCAATGAGAGAGTACCAAACGCCCCAAAGAAAAGAACCAAAATAAACCCCACCAATACTAAATACAAGGAAACCAATAAAAAATGGGGAAAAGAGAAAAGAGTGTTAGTGAAAAAAAGAGAAGAATGTTAGTGAAAAAAAGGGGAGGGGAGAGACAGATGAATATGAATAAACTGTAAAAATAAATAAATATACAAAAAGAAGTAAATATAAATATAAAAATATAAAAATATAAAAATAAAATAAAATAAATAAAATGTATGATATTATTATACCCCCATCAGAATATGGCAAGATGGCTCTATATATATATGATTTACTGGTTATATTTACGGCAGTGGTATAGCCATTGTAGCAGCACTTATTACAAGTATCTATTGATGTGTACTATTACAATGTTATGCTTAGTAGCTGATTTGTCCGATATGCTTCTTTGTTGCTATTTGGATCGTTGTGACCCATTGCCATGACAACCCCAACCGCAACCCGAGTGATTGGTGCATGGCCTGACATGTGATCGGCCGATGCACTTCCGGGTTTGTCTGTTCTACCTAGTGCAGGCGTGTTGCGATGGCCTGGGACACGGCGATCTACATTAGAACTTTTTTTCCCATCTTGGTAGGTTTTGAGTGTGTATTTTATGCCTGACCACCTAGGCTACAACATATAAGGCTTCCAATATTGGCTGTCTCCCCGGACAATAACGGATATTAGGGATTTGTTAAGAATACCAGTACTTGAAATGTTAAGTTGTTTACCATGTTCATTTTACTACAGGTCTTTTAATTTGATCATCTTCACTGTCATAGCTTTGATTGTTTATATTTCAATGTATATAAGATGTTCACTTTGTGACATATGGTCACCATAGCAACACTTTTGGCGTTTTTTTTGCTAATTGGGGGGAGGGGTTATTTATTTGTTTGTATAAATTCACCTAAGTTTGAAGCATTCACTGTCTGAGGAAGGGGATACACTGTCCCCAAAACGTCACTATTTTTGCCAAGTAAAAAAGTTTGTTAAAAAATCCAGCGAGTGCAAGGTCTGTTTCTGATTTTGTATCTAACTTCACTAGCACCCTGGTTGTTGCATATAAGTGAGAGTGCACATCTTTGCTAAACGTATATATATATATATATATATATATATATATATATATATATATATATATATATATATATATATATATATATATATATAAATAAATAAATAAGGTGGCGCTATGTAAAATCGTTATTCTCCCAATTCCTATTATAAACTCAAAAAATGTTTGTAAGTATTATGTACTCTTAATATATACAATATGAGCATAATATATGCTCTAAAAAACAGTGTATATATATACACAGTATAGAGAATGTCCAGCAAGACACAATGTACATGCTATATCATGCTCAGCAGGTCATACAATGCAGCTAAAGAAAAAGGATCCATGTAATGGTCAGCAGTCACAGTATGCAGGTAAAGGAATGCATGTAATGGTCAGTAGTCACAGTATTCAGGTAAAGGAATGCATGTAATGGTCAGTAGTCACAGTATTCAGGTAAAGGAATGCATGTAATGGTCAGTAGTCACAGTATTCAGGTAAAAGCCAGCAGCACACAGAGTTCAGACAATGGTCAGGAGTTCATAGTATGTAGATATAGTTGGCAGGCCATAGTATCCAAGTAAAGGCCAACAGGATGCATTGCATGTTATTGCCAGCAGGTCACAGTATGCAGTTAAAGGACAACAATACACAGAATGCTATATCATGCTCAGCAGGTCATACAATGAAGGTAAAGACCAACAGAGTAAGGTAAAGCACAACAGGACACAGAATGCATGCAGTGGTTATCTGCTCATTGTATGCAGATAAAGGTTAACAGGTTATGGTTTGTAGGATACTAATAAGCGAGTTGCGGAATACAGGTAATGGTCAACTTGATACAGTATGCAGTATGGCTGCGAGTATATATCAGTACAGTCTGCAGGTAATGACGTATAGAGTACAATGGGCTGATAATAGCCAACAATATACACATAATGGTCAATAGGATACAGTATGCAGTATGGCTGCCAGTATATATCAGTACAGTTTGCAGGTAATGACGTATAGAGTACAATGGGCAGATAATAGCCAACAATATACACGTAATGGTCAATAGGATACAGTATGCAGTATGGCTGCCAGTATTTATCAGTACAGTCTGCAGGTAATGACCTATAGAGTACAATGGGCAGATAATGGCCAGCAATATACAATATACAAGTAATGGTCAATAGGATACAGTATGCGAGTAATTAGAAGTAAGATACCATATACAGGTAATGGCCAGTACGATACAATATGCAGAGAGTATAGCCAGCCAAATAGAGAAGCAGGTAATAGCAGGTTACAGTATAGAGAATGTGCAGCAAGGCACAATGTACATTTTATACACAAGGGCAAACAATGGTTTTATGGGCAATCCCCACCTTTATCAGGTATTAATATAGCTATTAGCAACTAGATAGTTCAATGCTATATGTATTGAAATTATCACATAGTATGTGGGTTGGTGCTTTGCATTAAGATAAATTAGAAAATGAATTGTGGATAAAGAGATCCACAGAAAGAATGCAGTCTAGCACTCTATGCCCAGACTAGAAAGGCAAGGAGGTTTCTGGTGGCAATTAAAATGTAACTTTTATTAGGTTAATTAAATTAAAATAACGAAACATACACACAAATAATTAAAATAGAACCTGTGAGTCTACATTTAAATATCCACTAAATGTGGTAATGTTTACTAATGTCAGGCCTTAGGTCAAGGAATATCAGCTTACCACACAATTGTCAATAGGTATGGGAACCATTTTTCCTCTAATACTAGTGGATTGAAGTGGGATAAATGTTGCAATATCAATGGGGTAGAGGTGATTACAGTGGTCTTAACCCCTTAAATTAGAACATAAAAGTCTACAGGACTGGTAGCGGGGGTTAGGTTTTAATAAAAGAATAGACAATCCTATCTGGAAGTTAGATTGTCACTGAGTATATTAAGTATCACTACAGCATAGCCAAAATAGGTGTTTGTTGGGATTATTATTGAACAACAGTAAACAAGTGTGTCACGATTAACCCTCTGGTGGTTACTACATTAAAATGCAACCACACAGATATACTGTATATTGGTTTGTCTTAAAATGTTATATTTAAGACCAACCTCACGTGTTGAAGCATAAGTGGTCTATGTAATAAGGTCACTTGAGAGCGTTTATCATAGGTGGTTTATGCCATTAGCTAATTAACATTGGCCAACTGGTGTGTTACAGTAGGCTCTGTGACAGTTTAATTATATAATACAATGGCTAAAAAGTCCAAATTATAATGAAAGGCTTTAAGTGATTCACTGCTTAATAGCAGCCAACAATAATATAGTTTTCAAATAGGAATCTTGTTATTACGCCATCTGCCCCATATAGCAAATTATCTTTTTAACTATGATGATGACTTATACCAGTAAGTAGCGTTTCGCTAGTAAGATTCGATACTTTGTGGTCTAATCAGGACTATCCAGCCAATTGGTCCCTGTGAATCAATGTATCTAGTGTTAGCATAAATAAATATGAGGTTAACGCACAGTTGGTTTGTTAAGTTATCAAATGTCAGAGATAATATATCACTAAAGTTATGTTGATCTCTATTAAATATTAGTGGACCTATAATCTCTCGTTGTAACCATATGAGTGAAATGTATCCACTATTGCCTCATTTGGCTAGTGTGCCATGTACATACACTACCCTGCTTCTGCTCCTTATGGTGTGTAATAGCTTCTCAGCGTAAATCTAATGTAAGCTGTTTGAATGTCACTAGTCATGCAGAGGACTAAGGGCTGAGAAATGATGCCCACTATCTGCATCCCACTTTGCAACGCTAGTTGCGCTGTTAAATTAAATTAGGTACAAGTTAGAGGTAGGCTCTAGGGGAGAGCCATAACAAGGGTGAGAACTTTAAAAAGCGTCTATGCTGCTGATGCGTTTTGCCCGTTCAGGCTTTTTCAAAGGCCTTTGAAAAAGCCAGAGGTTTTTCAGTAACTCGTAATGACAGCGCTATGGAAAGTGCGATAACGCTATTTTTTTGCGTTCTTTACGCAACCCATGTTTAGTGCATAATATGTAATCTAGGTGAAAGTTAGGTAAAAGCCAGCAGGACACACCAGTGGGTAGTGACTAGCAGGCACAATGTCAGGTAAAAGCCAGTAGGATACAACAGTAGGTAGTGGCTAGCAGGTGCAATGTCAGGTAAAGCCAGCAGGATACAGCAGTGGGTAGTGGCTAGGTGGCACAATATCAGGTAGAAGCCAGTAGGATACAGCAGTGGGTAGTGGCTAGGTGGCACAATATCAGGTAGAAGCCAGTAGGATACAGCAGTGGGTAGTGGCTAGCAGGCACAATGTCTGGTAAAAGCCAGTAGGATACAGCAGTGGGTAATGGCTAGCAGGTACAATGACAGGTAAAAGCCAGTAGGATACAGCAGTGGGTAGTGGCTGGCAGGTACAATGTCGGGTAAAAGCCAGTAGGATACAGCAGTGGGCAGTGACTAGCAGGTACAGTATCAGGTAAAGCCAGCAGGATACAGCAGTGGGTAGTGGCTAGGTGGCACAATATCAGGTAGAAGCCAGTAGGATACAGCAGTGGGTAGTGGCTAGCAGGTACAGTATCAGGTAAAAGCCAGCAGGATACAGCAGTGAGTAGCGGCTGGGTGGCACAATATCAGGTAGAAGCCAGTAGAATACAGCAGTGGGTAGTGGCTAGCAGGTACAGTATCAGGTAAAGCCAGCAGGATACAGCAGTGGGTAGTGGCTAGCAGGTACAGTGTCAGGTAAAACCAGCAGGATACAGCAGTGGGTAGTGGCTAGGTGGCACAATATCAGGTAAAAGCCAGTAGGATACAGCAGTGGGTAGTGGCTAGCAGGTACAATGTCAGGTAAAAGCCAGTAGGATACAGCAGTGGGTAGTGGCTAGCAGGTACAGTATCAGGTAAAGCGAGCAGGATACAGCAGTGGGTAGTGGCTCGCAGGTACAGTGTCAGGTAAAGCCAGCAGGATACAGCAGTGGGTAGTGGCTAGCAGGTACAGTATCAGGTAAAGCCAGCAGGATACAGTAGTGGGTAGTGGCTAGGTGGCACAATATTAGGTAAAAGCCAGTAGGATACAGCAGTGGGTAGTGGCTAGCAGGTACAGTATCAGGTAAAGCCAGCAGGATACAGCAGTGGGTAGTGGCTAGCAGGCACAATGTCAGGTAAAAGCCAGTAGGATACTGCGGCGGGTAGTGGCTAGCAGGTACAATGTCAGGTAAAAGCCAGCATGATACAGCAGTGGGTAGTGGCTAGCTGGCACAATTTCAGGTAAAAGCCAGTAGGCTACAGCAGTGGGTAGTGGCTAGCAGTTACAGTGTCAGGTAAAAGCCAATAGGATACAGCAGCGGTTAGTGGCCAGGAGGTATAGTGTCAGGTAAAAGCCAGCATAATACAGCAGTGGGTAGTGGCTAGCAGGTACAATGTCAGGTAAAGCCAGCAGGATACAGCAGTGGGTAGTGGCTAGCAGGTACAGTATCAGGTAAAAGCCAGCAGGATACAGCAGTGGGTAGTGGCTAGCAGGTACAGTATCAGGTAAAAGCAAGCAGGATACAGCAGTGGGTAGTGGCTAGCAGGTACAGTATCAGGTAAAAGCCAGCAGGATACAGCAGTGGGTAGTGGCTAGCAGGTACAATGGCAGGTAAGAGCTAGCAGGACACAGTAATGGGTAATGGCTAGGAGGTACATTGGTTAGTAGGATTAGACCAGCATGATGAAGCATTGGGCAATAAATAACATGTACAATAGTAAGCATAAACCAGCAGTTCACAGCAGGTACATTGGTTAGTAGGATTAGACCAGCATGACGAAGCAGTGGGCAATAAGTAACATGTACAATAGTAAGCATAAACCAGCAGTTCACAGCAGGTACATTGGTAGAAATAGACCAACAGGATGATGCAATGGGTAATGGCCAGCAGGTACAATGTTGAGTAATGGCCAGCAGGACACAGCAACAGGTTAAACTGCTGTGTGATAAGCAGCTACCCCAGTGACTTCAGGATAAATGTTAAATTGTAAAATGTAATGTTTACAACATTTCATTAAATTATATGTTTTATATATTGCATGGGATTTACAAAGGGTCTACACCAGGTGAGGCAGTGATGCCCTATGTGGCATGCCAATAAATGCTGTTGTCCTGCAGCAATCATTATTGCCCCTGGGCTACTGTTTGGGACAGAGGGCTGAGAGAAAACCGTTTAGAAGATTATCAACAATTTGCACTCTCTCTCAAAAAGATTTGCCACTTGTGGTCTATGCCAACAGGTTTAAATGGACATGAATCCCAAAACTAGTCTTTCATGATTCAGATAGAGCATGCATTTTAAACAACTTTCCAGTTTAGTTCTATTTTCAATTTTCTTCATTATCTTGTTATGCTTTATTGAGGGAGCAGGAATGCACCACTGGGAGCTAGCTGAAAACATTGGTAAGCCAATAAAAAGAGGTATATATGTGCAACCACCAATCAGCTATATAAATATCTATAAAAACACGCGTGTTTTGCTTTTTAGCTGTATGTATAATGTCTCATAAAATTCGTCTCATATATAGTTGTGTTGGCATAAATCTGAAAATAATAAACAATAAAAAATAATAAAAAACAATGAAAAGTAAATAATGTCCAATAATCCTTTCTCAAAGTTAAGAGATATATAAAAAAAGGTTTAGTAGTGTCCAAAAATCCCTTCTCAAAGTTAAGAGATATAGATAGATTTTCACATGTGTATCCAAAAAATAAACTGTCCAAATTTAAGTGTTGTCCAAAAACGTGGTATAAATGAATAGTGCAAATCCAGCAGATTCAAAAGTTCTATTAAAAAAGCTTTGCAAAAAACATTTCAAAGAGACATTTAAAAAACATCAAAATGAAGGTAGAAAAAAAAGGTCTATCAAAATATGGTGACAAAGAATAATCCGTGAAGTCAATCCAAAATAGTGATAAAAATAAGTCCAAAAAAGATGTAAAATATCCAAAAGATAAAAAACAAAAAATAAATGATTAGTATGTGCACAAACTAGTGAGAGTGATCCCAAAAAAGGGGGCTTATGTGGAGGGGTTATGTTTCCATGTAGAAAAATTATTTGCTGTATAAAAAGAAAAAAGAAAAAATAAAAATAAGCAAAAATACAAAAATATAAATAAAAATAATCCTAGGGAATCTTCAAACCCTGAAAATAAAAGATAATAACAATAGTGTAATACTGTATTATAATTCAACAATCAAGGAATAAATAGCTCACCATAGCTCTGTCAACGCGTTTCGGCCCTCAAGAGAGGCCTTTATCAAGACTATAGTATGGTGTGGGTGAGCTGAAGACTTTATACCTTTCTCTAACCAATCAAATTGCATTGAAATTGCGCCAAATTTTTGCGCCAAAATTTCGCGCCAAAAATGTGGTACCGGAAGTGTTGAGCCGGAAGTGCTCATCTGAAAAAAAAAAAAAAAAAAAAAAAAAATAATAAAAAAAGTTCACATTTGTCTCTGTATCATTTAGATAAGGCTTTTATTTAGAGTTTGTCTATGTCTATGTTTATTAAACATTGTCTATGTTGTTCCTAATGTGTTTATTCGTGTTATGGGCCTTAGTAGTTAGCTGTGGGGTCAAATGTTATGGTTTGCCGGTGTTTTTTTTAACCGGAAATGGCCGCTGAGATGTAAACATCCGGTTAAGCTATATCGGATGTTATGGGTGAGGCGGAAGTGGTATTTACTCTGTACCAATCAGATCCGGAGGGGCAGAAAGCAGTTATCCCACATGTAGAGCCAGTTTTACAACTTGGCATGAAATATATGACAAAATACCGGTACGTTTCTGAACCGGAAGTAGCCGGAAAAAGTAAGATACTTTAACATCCGGTAAGATTGAGCCGGATGTTGCACCTTACCGGTCATGGTTAAACCGGAAGTGGTGTGTATCCTAGCCTATTCAAATTCAAAGGGACAAAAAGTGTTAACCTTGGTATTTGTCTAGTGAACAAAATCAATGTAGGGATCACGGTACAGAGAGTGTATATTGTAAAATACACAGTTTATATATATTGGAAAATATATATATATATCGAAAAATACATAATCTAATAAATAGAGATCTAAAAAGCTTAAAGGAACTTTTGGAAACTTTCTAAAAAACTTTTTAGGATAAAAATATAAAAGATATGTAGTATAAAGAAAAACTTTTTTACAATGCATCTATGATTGGTTAGAAAATCTATAGAAGGAGTACATTTGTATCAACCTGTATTCTCTTTTTGTCATGTGCAATATTGGGTATTGGAAGTCTTATTTTCTATCTAAATGTGCCTGGTATAAAAATTAGTTAACCATGTGCGCACTATGATAGGAGTTTTTTGAGATCTGATGTGGATATGAAGGAAACTTGTCTCATACAAGTATATGAATGTATTTATGTAGATTGTGAGATCAATAGGTACTTTTATCGATCTAATTGATTAGTTGTCTTTTGGGGAATTGTGAATTTAAATTTGTTATGAGGTGTAATCATGTTGTTGGTATTGGGATTATGTTACCTCTATACACATTTTAAATTGTGTTTATATTCTTATGAAGAGTCAGGCTTCGGTTACTTTCTAACTTATTCTGTTAGATATTTCCCAGATGGAGAGGTTGCTAAGTCAAGTGTCTCTTATGCTGTTGACATATTATGGGATCATATCTTGTTAATATTATTGGCATCTCATATGCTGTTGACATATTACGGGATCATATCTTGTTAATGTTATTGGCATCTATATAGTCTCTCTGTATGTGTAATAAGGTTTGTTGGAACTCATCTTATGGCTATTTGAGTAGAGCAATAAAAATAAAGATGATTAGATTGGCTTTAGAGATCCTAATATAGATCTTTGTGTGGATCTATGCAGGACATCTTCATTAGATATATTTTGTTCTTGTCGTGTCATATATTGACCTCGTTATGTTTTCTTTATTGTTTTCCTTCTGTATGAGGGCAGCAGTGTTTTCCGAGTAGATATTCAGAAGTCAAATTTATGTGTGTTTCAAGCTTAAAAGATGTGAGAGGTCTTCCTTGTTGTTCAGACCCTTCGGGTAGAGACAATCCAGCTCAAATATCCATCTGGATTCCGCGATTAGGAGCTTCTTTTCATAGTTGCCTCCCCTCCAATTAGGCTTTACTATCTGGATACCATAGAAGTTTAGATCCTTGATGTTTCCTTTGTGTTTAATAGAAAAGTGTCTATACAGTGCGGTGTCTGTGCTGCCATGTTCAATCTGTAGCACATGTTCCCGTATTCTGTCTTTTAGGCATCTCGAGGTTTGTCCGACGTATTGCAGTCCACATTTGCATTGTATTATGTAAATTACCCCCTTGCTGCTGCATCTGATCAGATCCTTTATTTCATGTTTGATACTGGAGTTGTGCGGTGAAAAGTTTTTGATTTTCAAGCCTCTCTTACACGCCTTGCAGCTCGGGCATGGGAAAAAACCTTTTATGGGTTTCCCGGATATATCTCTCATCTGAGGTGTTGTTGGGCGTGGAATGCTAGGAGATAGAATGTTCTTAAGGTTATCTGATTTTCTATAGATAAATTTCGGTCTGTTGATGAGTGTTTCGCCAATTGTGTCGTCATCCTTCAGTAGATGCCAGTGCTTTTCTATTATTTTCTCGATGGTTCTCCTGTTTTCGCTGTACTGCGTGATAAAGGCAACCTCTATGGAGTCAGTGTTCATGTCTCTCCTAATTCTCTTGTCTTTATACTTGAGAAGTTCCTTGCGATCCTTTTGCCTAACTTCTTCTATATCTTTGTGGAGTTTTTCCTCTTCATATCCTCTCTCAAGAAAGCGTTTTTTCAGTTCTTCCGCCTGGGTTTCCCATAAAATGGGGTCCGAACAGTTCTTTTTCAATCTTAGTAACTGTCCCTTTGGTATATTCTCCTTCCATTTGAAATGATGGCAGCTGTCCCTGTGGACATAGTTGTTACAATCCACAGGTTTAAAAAATGTTGAAGTCTGAAGTTTCCCATTTTTGATGGTAATTTTTAGATCGAGGAATGTGATTTCCTTGTCACTGATCTCGTAGGTAAATTTCAGGTTGTTGGTGTTGTTATTCATAACCCTTATAGTGTGTTCTAAATCTTCTTTGGAGCCTTTCCATATCAGGAGGATGTCATCTATGTACCTGTAGTAGGAGACTAGGTCCGCGCCGGCTGGGCACGACTCCCAAAATATGTGTTCCCATTTGCCCATGTAAAGGTTTGAATAGCTCGGCGCGAACCTAGTCCCCATGGCGGTGCCGCACAGCTGTCTATAAAATTTCCCATCGTGGTGGAAATAGTTGTGCATTAGAATATAGTTAATCCCTTCCAGAATGAATGTCTTCTGTAGTGCCGGCACTGTGTGGTCCTTCTTGAGAAAGTACTCTACAGCTTCTCGACCTCCTTTGTGTGGTATGCAGGTATATAGGGAGGTGACGTCACAGGTGGCGAGTAGGTAGTTCTCTTTCCATTCTGTATTCTCCAGACTGTTCAGAATCTGTGTGGAATCTCTCACGTACGATGGTAGTTGTGTCAC
This sequence comes from Bombina bombina, assembly GCF_027579735.1. Lineage (NCBI taxonomy): Eukaryota > Metazoa > Chordata > Amphibia > Anura > Bombinatoridae > Bombina > Bombina bombina. The sequence goes on from NC_069505.1 coordinate 531,391,810, forward strand.
ATATTTCTGTAAGTTCTTATCTAGATATTCAGACAGATTACTGGTTAGAGACCCTATGCCGGATATGATGGGTCTTCCCGGAGGGTTGTGGAGGGTCTTATGGATTTTCGGGAGGTAGTAGAAGACGGGAGTGATGGGATGCTCCACGCTTATGTATCTGAATTCTTTATGGTTCAGTATTTTGTTGTTATGTGCCTCTCCTAGAATCCTGTCCATTTCCTTCTTGAAACCATCTGTGGGGTTGTTCCTCATAATTTCGTAGGTCTTGGTGTCTGACAAGATTCGTCTGCATTCTGTGTAGTAGTCTTCTTTATCCAGGACTACTATGCCGCCCCCCTTGTCGGCGGGTTTGATCACTAAGTTTCTGTTCTTTTCCAGTGCTTTGATGGTTAGCATCTGGCTCTTAGATAGATTTTGTTTGTGTTTCATTAGTTGATTCTGACTGATTTTCTTCAAGTCGTTGCATACCATCGTCTCAAAGATTTCGATGGCGTTGCCCTTGCTGGATGTAGGGTAGAAGAATGAATTGGGTTTTAAGTCAGTGTGTTGGTATGAATCTGTGGGTCTATTGTCATATTCGAGAGGTGACTTCATAAAATGCCGTTTCAGTGTTAGCTTTCTTGTGAATTGTTTGATGTTGACAAATGTGTCAAATTTGTTGAGGCCTTTGGATGGGGCAAAGGAGAGGCCGTAGCTTAAAATAGATTTTTCTTTGTCCGTTAGAGTAATAGAGCTGAGGTTGTATATTCCCTTGGTATTCACTTCATTCTCTGGACTGTTTGTATGTTCTTTCTCAATTTTGCCATTTATTCTCCTTCCGCCCCTCTTTCCTCTGTGCTTATTCTTTTTTCCATAGGGTGTTGGAATTCGTCTGTGTTGGAATTCTTCCTCTTTATGGAGGTTCTTTCTAGTTCTTTGGTCGTCAATTGGTGATTCACTAAAAAATGACTGGAATTGGAGGCTGTGGGAACGTCATGGTGGTTGACGTTAGAAATAATGTTAGTGGATGTAGGGTTTAACTGTCTTTGGTCGACTTGTTTGTTTGCCCGGTTTTCTTTGTTGTCACTTGGCTTTGACCTGTTGGTGTTGGGTGTATTTCTATACCCTTGATGTTCCATTCTGAAGTTATGTTCCATCCTATTGTGATAGGAATTGTGGGAGTAGTTGGTGTGGTTGGGCTGAAATTTATTCTCGTAAGTTCTATTTGGTGTGTGCATTTGCTCCTCATATCCAAAGTTGTGTTGTCTCCTGTAATGTTGTTGGTCATAGTCCCTTCTGTAGTATGGTCTATCATAGTTTCTCCATCTTGGATATTGGTTTCTTCTATATGTAAATTTTTCATTGAAATTCCACCTTGGAGAGTTGAAACCTTCCTTAAACTGATGTGGTCTTTGGGAATGATGGTAGTCCGATTCCTTGTGAAGAAAAGGATCCTCTTTTCGGTTATTCCTGTGATTCATTACTCCATTTGGACGATAGTGGTATCCCCATTGACCCTCATTGCCATATGCTTGGTTGCGTCTTTCCGGGTTCCACCTCTGGTAGTTGTTATATTGTCTTTGTCCATATTCATTGTTTTTATCTTTTGGGGTATGTGGTTCATATTCATAAGTATGTTCCCCTCTATTGTGGAATCTCGGTTTTTGTCTGTTCTTTTTGTAGGAAACTGTTGTCCATTCTTCTTCGTTAGCTGATGGTCTTTGGTTCGAGTTATCGGGGCAAGGGGTTTCCATGTTGTTGTCCTCAATGGTGTTGTTTTCATTAGTGTCCTTGTTTCTGATGAGGTTTAGTTCTCTGTTCAATTTCTTACTTTTTTTGTTTGTGATGTCCTCTCTAATTTTCGATATTTTCTTATCTAGGTGTTCTTTTTTCTCTAGAATCTCTGTGGTTTCTATTAATTGGCCTTCTGGTCCAATCAGATCATCTTCATTTGTTTTTATCTCTATATCTACCTGTTTCAGGATAGATTCTCTATGTTCGATGATGGCTTCCATGAGGGACTTTGATGCTGTGATAAGTATGTTACCCCATTTGTTAATAAACTCTGGGTTATCTGATTGAAATGCACATTCTTTTTTGATTAGCAGCCCTTTCGGGATGATGTTTAATTCTAGACATTTCCTTAAGAATATAATTTCAGCCTTATATTTCACTTCTTGAATTAGCAGCCTCTCTAAATTTTTGAATATGGATGTGTAATCGATTCGCCCTGTTCCCTCCTGATTTATAGACATCGATGTGTCATTAATCTCTAGGGTGATTTCTTTCCTTAATGATTTAGTGAAATTCATTATTATTATGGTTATGGGATGACACTCGTGTTACCCTTTCTGCAGCTGAAAGATATGTGGGGAAGATTAGATGATAGATTCAATGTTTTCTTACAGCGCTGAAAGTGTGGACCTATAGCTCCTGTCTATAGTGGGTCCCCAGGTGCCCACTTTTAGAAAATATGTGTCAAAACGTGGTTTAGAAAGGAGCGCCAAATCTTGGCGAGGTCTGGTGCGGTATAGGTGTGAAAATATGGTATTCTGTCTGAGAAATTGTATAGCGCTATAGCTCAGCTACAATTATGGTAGTTGTGCTGTATAGATGTGTAGGTTTTGATATCTAGATATAAGATCTAAGAGTGGCACAGTTGATACATAAAAGCATTTAATACATATTAAACATATAAAACAAGGGTGTCGTTTAAAATATATTTTAACAGAACGGCAAGAAATAATGTGTAAAAACACATAAACACATAAATATCTATATAAATATCTATAAAAACACGCGTGTTTTGCTTTTTAGCTGTATGTATAATGTCTCATAAAATTCGTCTCATATATAGTTGTGTTGGCATAAATCTGAAAATAATAAACAATAAAAAATAATAAAAAACAATGAAAAGTAAATAATGTCCAATAATCCTTTCTCAAAGTTAAGAGATATATAAAAAAAGGTTAAGTAGTGTCCAAAAATCCCTTCTCAAAGTTAAGAGATATAGATAGATTTTCACATGTGTATCCAAAAAATAAACTGTCCAAATTTAAGTGTTGTCCAAAAACGTGGTATAAATGAATAGTGCAAATCCAGCAGATTCAAAAGTTCTATTAAAAAAGCTTTGCAAAAAACATTTCAAAGAGACATTTAAAAAACATCAAAATGAAGGTAGAAAAAAAAAGGTCTATCAAAATATGGTGACAAAGAATAATCCGTGAAGTCAATCCAAAATAGTGATAAAAATAAGTCCAAAAAAGATGTAAAATATCCAAAAGATAAAAAACAAAAAATAAATGATTAGTATGTGCACAAACTAGTGAGAGTGATCCCAAAAAGGGGGCTTATGTGGAGGGGTTATGTTTCCATGTAGAAAAATTATTTGCTGTATAAAAAGAAAAAAGAAAAAATAAAAATAAGCAAAAATACAAAAATATAAATAAAAATAATCCTAGGGAATCTTCAAACCCTGAAAATAAAAGATAATAACAATAGTGTAATACTGTATTATAATTCAACAATCAAGGAATAAATAGCTCACCATAGCTCTGTCAACGCGTTTCGGCCCTCAAGAGAGGCCTTTATCAAGACTATAGTATGGTGTGGGTGAGCTGAAGACTTTATACCTTTCTCTAACCAATCAAATTGCATTGAAATTGCGCCAAATTTTTGCGCCAAAATTTCGCGCCAAAAATGTGGTACCGGAAGTGTTGAGCCGGAAGTGCTCATCTGAAAAAAAAAAAAAAAAAAAAAAAAAAAAATAATAAAAAAAGTTCACATTTGTCTCTGTATCATTTAGATAAGGCTTTTATTTAGAGTTTGTCTATGTCTATGTTTATTAAACATTGTCTATGTTGTTCCTAATGTGTTTATTCGTGTTATGGGCCTTAGTAGTTAGCTGTGGGGTCAAATGTTATGGTTTGCCTTTTTTTTTTTTAACCGGAAATGGCCGCTGAGATGTAAACATCCGGTTAAGCTATATCGGATGTTATGGGTGAGGCGGAAGTGGTATTTACTCTGTACCAATCAGATCCGGAGGGGCAGAAAGCAGTTATCCCACATGTAGAGCCAGTTTTACAACTTGGCATGAAATATATGACAAAATACCGGTACGTTTCTGAACCGGAAGTAGCCGGAAAAAGTAAGATACTTTAACATCCGGTAAGATTGAGCCGGATGTTGCACCTTACCGGTCATGGTTAAACCGGAAGTGGTGTGTATCCTAGCCTATTCAAATTCAAAGGGACAAAAAGTGTTAACCTTGGTATTTGTCTAGTGAACAAAATCAATGTAGGGATCACGGTACAGAGAGTGTATATTGTAAAATACACAGTTTATATATATTGGAAAATATATATATATATCGAAAAATACATAATCTAATAAATAGAGATCTAAAAACCTTAAAGGAACTTTTGGAAACTTTCTAAAAAACTTTTTAGGATAAAAATATAAAAGATATGTAGTATAAAGAAAAACTTTTTTACAATGCATCTATGATTGGTTAGAAAATCTATAGAAGGAGTACATTTGTATCAACCTGTATTCTCTTTTTGTCATGTGCAATATTGGGTATTGGAAGTCTTATTTTCTATCTAAATGTGCCTGGTATAAAAATTAGTTAAATTAAAAAAGTGGATTGGTGCGCGCTAAGGATGGTATTGCTAAACACTTACTCTAAAGATACAATCTCTGCTTGTATCAGACACAAGGAAATGACCAATAATGAAGCCTAAGCCTCAAGATAGAGAAAGTGCGCTATCAAGCTAAAAGTATACACACCACATTAAAAGATATTTAAATTTATTAAATGAAATAGACAAATTACATAAAAACATATATAGAAATTAGCGGTAGGGACGTCTCCCTTGGATAAAAAATCAGTAGTCCGTGCAAATATTTGCAAATAGCAGCTAACAATTAATAGGATGTAAATAAATGTTAAAAAACAATCATAATCTTAAATGTATGGCATAACACTGATAATAATCATAAAAGCAAGGATTATTAATAAAAACAAGCACCAAGTCCAGAAATATAATCTCAGTGCAGATGACCGTGTGCAAATGAGCATCAATATTGTAGCATTACGGCTAGAATTCGTAACAAATTGGTGCCACAAACAGATACAATGTACTGTACCGTGAGTCAAGAGGGTACTTGGAGGGTGTTACCGAGGAAAGGAAATCTTGCGGTCAAAGCTTGGACCTCTGCTGTAGTGACTGCCGTTCCTGGAAAAATAGAAGTGTACAGACCTCTGCACATGTGAGTCGGCGTCTGACGTCACAAACTTCCGCTCTTCTCAGGTAATGGATTGTCGTTCCAGCAGCGTGAGAAAAAAAAAAACAGCTGATTGCTGTGTGCTGATGAAAACTTGCTGCAAGAGCAGATTTAACTTCTGTAGATGTATCCGTTGTTCCAATAGACTGGTAGGGCACAAGTTATCCCTTACCTTGGGATATACAAAGATACTGGTAACCCGGGTTAAAGTTGCAGTACAAGCTGTACTGAGATATCCCTTAGTGTTTCAAAGATACAATGTCACAGTGTCACATATGCAAGCGACGCGTTTCGCCCTCCCTTGGGCTTTATCAAGATGCATGTGACAGGTAACTGAGAGCCTTTTAAAGTGATCCATTCATTTGTAATTGGTTAATGCATTCAGTTGTAAAGGTAACACCCTCCAGATGGTTAAGGTGGTATCTTCATTACTTCTCCCTTTGAGATCTCTTTCCTTTAGTTACTAGGTAACACCCTCTATGCAATTTCTAGTTCTTTGGTCGTCAATTGGTGATTCACTAAAAAATGACTGGAATTGGAGGCTGTGGGAACGTCATTTTTTAGTGAATCACCAATTGACGACCAAAGAACTAGAAAGAACCTCCATAAAGAGGAAGAATTCCAACACAGACGAATTCCAACACCCTATGGAAAAAAGAATAAGCACAGAGGAAAGAGGGGCAGAAGGAGAATAAATGGCAAAATTGAGAAAGAACATACAAACAGTCCAGAGAATGAAGTGAATACCAAGGGAATATACAACCTCAGCTCTATTACTCTAACGGACAAAGAAAAATCTATTTTAAGCTACGGCCTCTCCTTTGCCCCATCCAAAGGCCTCAACAAATTTGACACATTTGTCAACATCAAACAATTCACAAGAAAGCTAACACTGAAACGGCATTTTATGAAGTCACCTCTCGAATATGACAATAGACCCACAGATTCATACCAACACACTGACTTAAAACCCAATTCATCCTTCTACCCTACATCCAGCAAGGGCAACGCCATCGAAATCTTTGAGACGATGGTATGCAACGACTTGAAGAAAATCAGTCAGAATCAACTAATGAAACACAAACAAAATCTATCTAAGAGCCAGATGCTAACCATCAAAGCACTGGAAAAGAACAGAAACTTAGTGATCAAACCCGCCGACAAGGGGGGCGGCATAGTAGTCCTGGATAAAGAAGACTACTACACAGAATGCAGACGAATCTTGTCAGACACCAAGACCTACGAAATTATGAGGAACAACCCCACAGATGGTTTCAAGAAGGAAATGGACAGGATTCTAGGAGAGGCACATAACAACAAAATACTGAACCATAAAGAATTCAGATACATAAGCGTGGAGCATCCCATCACTCCCGTCTTCTACTACCTCCCGAAAATCCATAAGACCCTCCACAACCCTCCGGGAAGACCCATCATATCCGGCATAGGGTCTCTAACCAGTAATCTGTCTGAATATCTAGATAAGAACTTACAGAAATATGTGACACAACTACCATCGTACGTGAGAGATTCCACACAGATTCTGAACAGTCTGGAGAATACAGAATGGGAAGAGAACTACCTACTCGCCACCTGTGACGTCACCTCCCTATATACCTGCATACCACACAAAGGAGGTCGAGAAGCTGTAGAGTACTTTCTCAAGAAGGACCACACAGTGCCGGCACTACAGAAGACATTCATTCTGGAAGGGATTAACTATATTCTAATGCACAACTATTTCCACCACGATGGGAAATTTTATAGACAGCTGTGCGGCACCGCCATGGGGACTAGGTTCGCGCCGAGCTATGCGAACCTTTACATGGGCAAATGGGAACACATATTTTGGGAGTCGTGCCCAGCCGGCGCGGACCTAGTCTCCTACTACAGGTACATAGATGACATCCTCCTGATATGGAAAGGCTCCAAAGAAGATTTAGAACACACTATAAGGGTTATGAATAACAACACCAACAACCTGAAATTTACCTACGAGATCAGTGACAAGGAAATCACATTCCTCGATCTAAAAATTACCATCAAAAATGGGAAACTTCAGACTTCAACATTTTTTAAACCTGTGGATTGTAACAACTATGTCCACAGGGACAGCTGCCATCATTTCAAATGGAAGGAGAATATACCAAAGGGACAGTTACTAAGATTGAAAAAGAACTGTTCGGACCCCATTTTATGGGAAACCCAGGCGGAAGAACTGAAAAAAACGCTTTCTTGAGAGAGGATATGAAGAGGAAAAACTCCACAAAGATATAGAAGAAGTCAGGCAAAAGGATCGCAAGGAACTTCTCAAGTATAAAGACAAGAGAATTAGGAGAGACATGAACACTGACTCCATAGAGGTTGCCTTTATCACGCAGTACAGCGAAAACAGGAGAACCATCGAGAAAATAATAGAAAAGCACTGGCATCTACTGAAGGATGACGACACAATTGGCGAAACACTCATCAACAGACCGAAATTTATCTATAGAAAATCAGATAACCTTAAGAACATTCTATCTCCTAGCATTCCACGCCCAACAACACCTCAGACGAGAGATATATCCGGGAAACCCATAAAAGGTTTTTTCCCATGCCCGAGCTGCAAGGCGTGTAAGAGAGGCTTGAAAATCAAAAACTTTTCACCGCACAACTCCAGTATCAAACATGAAATAAAGGATCTGATCAGATGCAGCAGCAAGGGGGTAATTTACATAATACAATGCAAATGTGGACTACAATACGTCGGACAAACCTCGAGATGCCTAAAAGACAGAATACGGGAACATGTGCTACAGATTGAACATGGCAGCACAGACACCGCACTGTATAAACACTTTTCTATTAAACACAAAGGAAACATCAAGGATCTAAACTTCTATGGTATCCAGATAGTAAAGCCTAATTGGAGGGGAGGCAACTATGAAAAGAAGCTCCTAATCGCGGAATCCAGATGGATATTTGAGCTGGATTGTCTCTACCCGAAGGGTCTGAACAACAAGGAAGACCTCTCACATCTTTTAAGCTTGAAACACACATAAATTTGACTTCTGAATATCTACTCGGAAAACACTGCTGCCCTCATACAGAAGGAAAACAATAAAGAAAACATAACGAGGTCAATATATGACACGACAAGAACAAAATATATCTAATGAAGATGTCCTGCATAGATCCACACAAAGATCTATATTAGGATCTCTAAAGCCAATCTAATCATCTTTATTTTTATTGCTCTACTCAAATAGCCATAAGATGAGTTCCAACAAACCTTATTGCACATACAGAGAGACTATATAGATGCCAATAACATTAACAAGATATGATCCCGTAATATGTCAACAGCATATGAGATGCCAATAATATTAACAAGATATGATCCCATAATATGTCAACAGCATAAGAGACACTTGACTGAGCAACCTCTCCATCTGGGAAATATCTAACAGAATAAGTTAGAAAGTAACCGAAGCCTGACTCTTCATAAGAATATAAACACAATTTAAAATGTGTATAGAGGTAACATAATCCCAATACCAACAACATGATTACACCTCATAACAAATTTAAATTCACAATTCCCCAAAAGACAACTAATCAATTAGATCGATAAAAGTACCTATTGATCTCACAATCTACATAAATACATTCATATACTTGTATGAGACAAGTTTCCTTCATATCCACATCAGATCTCAAAAAACTCCTATCATAGTGCGCACATGGTTAACTAATTTTTATACCAGGCACATTTAGATAGAAAATAAGACTTCCAATACCCAATATTGCACATGACAAAAAGAGAATACAGGTTGATACAAATGTACTCCTTCTATAGATTTTCTAACCAATCATAGATGCATTGTAAAAAAGTTTTTCTTTATACTACATATCTTTTATATTTTTATCCTAAAAAGTTTTTTAGAAAGTTTCCAAAAGTTCCTTTAAGGTTTTTAGATCTCTATTTATTAGATTATGTATTTTTCGATATATATATATATTTTCCAATATATATAAACTGTGTATTTTACAATATACACTCTCTGTACCGTGATCCCTACATTGATTTTGTTCACTAGACAAATACCAAGGTTAACACTTTTTGTCCCTTTGAATTTGAATAGGCTAGGATACACACCACTTCTGGTTTAACCATGACCGGTAAGGTGCAACATCCGGCTCAATCTTACCGGATGTTAAAGTATCTTACTTTTTCCGGCTACTTCCGGTTCAGAAACGTACCGGTATTTTGTCATATATTTCATGCCAAGTTGTAAAACTGGCTCTACATGTGGCATAACTGCTTTCTGCCCCTCCGGATCTGATTGGTACAGAGTAAATACCACTTCCGCCTCACCCATAACATCCGATATAGCTTAACCGGATGTTTACATCTCAGCGGCCATTTCCGGTTAAAAAAAACACCGGCAAACCATAACATTTGACCCCACAGCTAACTACTAAGGCCCATAACACGAATAAACACATTAGGAACAACATAGACAATGTTTAATAAACATAGACATAGACAAACTCTAAATAAAAGCCTTATCTAAATGATACAGAGACAAATGTGAACTTTTTTTTTTTTTTTTTTTTTTTTTTTTTTTTTTATTTTCAGATGAGCACTTCCGGCTCAACACTTCCGGTACCACATTTTTGGCGCGAAATTTTGGCGCAAAAATTTGGCGCAATTTCAATGCAATTTGATTGGTTAGAGAAAGGTATAAAGTCTTCAGCTCACCCACACCATACTATAGTCTTGATAAAGGCCTCTCTTGAGGGCCGAAACGCGTTGACAGAGCTATGGTGAGCTATTTATTCCTTGATTGTTGAATTATAATACAGTATTACACTATTGTTATTATCTTTTATTTTCAGGGTTTGAAGATTCCCTAGGATTATTTTTATTTATATTTTTGTATTTTTGCTTATTTTTATTTTTTATTTTTTCTTTTTATACAGCAAATAATTTTTCTACATGGAAACATAACCCCTCCACATAAGCCCCCTTTTTGGGATCACTCTCACTAGTTTGTGCACATACTAATCATTTATTTTTTGTTTTTTATCTTTTGGATATTTTACATCTTTTTTGGACTTATTTTTATCACTATTTTGGATTGACTTCACGGATTATTCTTTGTCACCATATTTTGATAGACCTTTTTTTTCTACCTTCATTTTGATGTTTTTTAAATGTCTCTTTGAAATGTTTTTTGCAAAGCTTTTTTAATAGAACTTTTGAATCTGCTGGATTTGCACTATTCATTTATACCACGTTTTTGGACAACACTTAAATTTGGACAGTTTATTTTTTGGATACACATGTGAAAATCTATCTATATCTCTTAACTTTGAGAAGGGATTTTTGGACACTACTTAACCTTTTTTTATATATCTCTTAACTTTGAGAAAGGATTATTGGACATTATTTACTTTTCATTGTTTTTTATTATTTTTTATTGTTTATTATTTTCAGATTTATGCCAACACAACTATATATGAGACGAATTTTATGAGACATTATACATACAGCTAAAAAGCAAAACACGCGTGTTTTTATAGATATTTATATAGATATTTATGTGTTTATGTGTTTTTACACATTATTTCTTGCCGTTCTGTTAAAATATATTTTAAACGACACCCTTGTTTTATATGTTTAATATGTATTAAATGCTTTTATGTATCAACTGTGCCACTCTTAGATCTTATATCTAGATATCAAAACCTACACATCTATACAGCACAACTACCATAATTGTAGCTGAGCTATAGCGCTATACAATTTCTCAGACAGAATACCATATTTTCACACCTATACCGCACCAGACCTCGCCAAGATTTGGCGCTCCTTTCTAAACCACGTTTTGACACATATTTTCTAAAAGTGGGCACCTGGGGACCCACTATAGACAGGAGCTATAGGTCCACACTTTCAGCGCTGTAAGAAAACATTGAATCTATCATCTAATCTTCCCCACATATCTTTCAGCTGCAGAAAGGGTAACACGAGTGTCATCCCATAACCATAATAATAATGAATTTCACTAAATCATTAAGGAAAGAAATCACCCTAGAGATTAATGACACATCGATGTCTATAAATCAGGAGGGAACAGGGCGAATCGATTACACATCCATATTCAAAAATTTAGAGAGGCTGCTAATTCAAGAAGTGAAATATAAGGCTGAAATTATATTCTTAAGGAAATGTCTAGAATTAAACATCATCCCGAAAGGGCTGCTAATCAAAAAAGAATGTGCATTTCAATCAGATAACCCAGAGTTTATTAACAAATGGGGTAACATACTTATCACAGCATCAAAGTCCCTCATGGAAGCCATCATCGAACATAGAGAATCTATCCTGAAACAGGTAGATATAGAGATAAAAACAAATGAAGATGATCTGATTGGACCAGAAGGCCAATTAATAGAAACCACAGAGATTCTAGAGAAAAAAGAACACCTAGATAAGAAAATATCGAAAATTAGAGAGGACATCACAAACAAAAAAAGTAAGAAATTGAACAGAGAACTAAACCTCATCAGAAACAAGGACACTAATGAAAACAACACCATTGAGGACAACAACATGGAAACCCCTTGCCCCGATAACTCGAACCAAAGACCATCAGCTAACGAAGAAGAATGGACAACAGTTTCCTACAAAAAGAACAGACAAAAACCGAGATTCCACAATAGAGGGGAACATACTTATGAATATGAACCACATACCCCAAAAGATAAAAACAATGAATATGGACAAAGACAATATAACAACTACCAGAGGTGGAACCCGGAAATACGCAACCAAGCATATGGCAATGAGGGTCAATGGGGATACCACTATCGTCCAAATGGAGTAATGAATCACAGGAATAACCGAAAAGAGGATCCTTTTCTTCACAAGGAATCGGACTACCATCATTCCCAAAGACCACATCAGTTTAAGGAAGGTTTCAACTCTCCAAGGTGGAATTTCAATGAAAAATTTACATATAGAAGAAACCAATATCCAAGATGGAGAAACTATGATAGACCATACTACAGAAGGGACTATGACCAACAACATTACAGGAGACAACACAACTTTGGATATGAGGAGCAAATGCACACACCAAATAGAACTTACGAGAATAAATTTCAGCCCAACCACACCAACTACTCCCACAATTCCTATCACAATAGGATGGAACATAACTTCAGAATGGAACATCAAGGGTATAGAAATACACCCAACACCAACAGGTCGAAGCCAAGTGACAACAAAGAAAACCGGGCAAACAAACAAGTCGACCAAAGACAGTTAAACCCTACATCCACTAACATTATTTCTAACGTCAACCACCATGACGTTCCCACAGCCTCCAATTCCAGTCATTTTTTAGTGAATCACCAATTGACGACCAAAGAACTAGAAAGAACCTCCATAAAGAGGAAGAATTCCAACACAGACGAATTCCAACACCCTATGGAAAAAAGAATAAGCACAGAGGAAAGAGGGGCGGAAGGAGAATAAATGGCAAAATTGAGAAAGAACATACAAACAGTCCAGAGAATGAAGTGAATACCAAGGGAATATACAACCTCAGCTCTATTACTCTAACGGACAAAGAAAAATCTATTTTAAGCTACGGCCTCTCCTTTGCCCCATCCAAAGGCCTCAACAAATTTGACACATTTGTCAACATCAAACAATTCACAAGAAAGCTAACACTGAAACGGCATTTTATGAAGTCACCTCTCGAATATGACAATAGACCCACAGATTCATACCAACACACTGACTTAAAACCCAATTCATCCTTCTACCCTACATCCAGCAAGGGCAACGCCATCGAAATCTTTGAGACGATGGTATGCAACGACTTGAAGAAAATCAGTCAGAATCAACTAATGAAACACAAACAAAATCTATCTAAGAGCCAGATGCTAACCATCAAAGCACTGGAAAAGAACAGAAACTTAGTGATCAAACCCGCCGACAAGGGGGGCGGCATAGTAGTCCTGGATAAAGAAGACTACTACACAGAATGCAGACGAATCTTGTCAGACACCAAGACCTACGAAATTATGAGGAACAACCCCACAGATGGTTTCAAGAAGGAAATGGACAGGATTCTAGGAGAGGCACATAACAACAAAATACTGAACCATAAAGAATTCAGATACATAAGCGTGGAGCATCCCATCACTCCCGTCTTCTACTACCTCCCGAAAATCCATAAGACCCTCCACAACCCTCCGGGAAGACCCATCATATCCGGCATAGGGTCTCTAACCAGTAATCTGTCTGAATATCTAGATAAGAACTTACAGAAATATGTGACACAACTACCATCGTACGTGAGAGATTCCACACAGATTCTGAACAGTCTGGAGAATACAGAATGGAAAGAGAACTACCTACTCGCCACCTGTGACGTCACCTCCCTATATACCTGCATACCACACAAAGGAGGTCGAGAAGCTGTAGAGTACTTTCTCAAGAAGGACCACACAGTGCCGGCACTACAGAAGACATTCATTCTGGAAGGGATTAACTATATTCTAATGCACAACTATTTCCACCACGATGGGAAATTTTATAGACAGCTGTGCGGCACCGCCATGGGGACTAGGTTCGCGCCGAGCTATGCGAACCTTTACATGGGCAAATGGGAACACATATTTTGGGAGTCGTGCCCAGCCGGCGCGGACCTAGTCTCCTACTACAGGTACATAGATGACATCCTCCTGATATGGAAAGGCTCCAAAGAAGATTTAGAACACACTATAAGGGTTATGAATAACAACACCAACAACCTGAAATTTACCTACGAGATCAGTGACAAGGAAATCACATTCCTCGATCTAAAAATTACCATCAAAAATGGGAAACTTCAGACTTCAACATTTTTTAAACCTGTGGATTGTAACAACTATGTCCACAGGGACAGCTGCCATCATTTCAAATGGAAGGAGAATATACCAAAGGGACAGTTACTAAGATTGAAAAAGAACTGTTCGGACCCCATTTTATGGGAAACCCAGGCGGAAGAACTGAAAAAAACGCTTTCTTGAGAGAGGATATGAAGAGGAAAAACTCCACAAAGATATAGAAGAAGTCAGGCAAAAGGATCGCAAGGAACTTCTCAAGTATAAAGACAAGAGAATTAGGAGAGACATGAACACTGACTCCATAGAGGTTGCCTTTATCACGCAGTACAGCGAAAACAGGAGAACCATCGAGAAAATAATAGAAAAGCACTGGCATCTACTGAAGGATGACGACACAATTGGCGAAACACTCATCAACAGACCGAAATTTATCTATAGAAAATCAGATAACCTTAAGAACATTCTATCTCCTAGCATTCCACGCCCAACAACACCTCAGACGAGAGATATATCCGGGAAACCCATAAAAGGTTTTTTCCCATGCCCGAGCTGCAAGGCGTGTAAGAGAGGCTTGAAAATCAAAAACTTTTCACCGCACAACTCCAGTATCAAACATGAAATAAAGGATCTGATCAGATGCAGCAGCAAGGGGGTAATTTACATAATACAATGCAAATGTGGACTACAATACGTCGGACAAACCTCGAGATGCCTAAAAGACAGAATACGGGAACATGTGCTACAGATTGAACATGGCAGCACAGACACCGCACTGTATAGACACTTTTCTATTAAACACAAAGGAAACATCAAGGATCTAAACTTCTATGGTATCCAGATAGTAAAGCCTAATTGGAGGGGAGGCAACTATGAAAAGAAGCTCCTAATCGCGGAATCCAGATGGATATTTGAGCTGGATTGTCTCTACCCGAAGGGTCTGAACAACAAGGAAGACCTCTCACATCTTTTAAGCTTGAAACAAACATAAATTTGACTTCTGAATATCTACTCGGAAAACACTGCTGCCCTCATACAGAAGGAAAACAATAAAGAAAACATAACGAGGTCAATATATGACACGACAAGAACAAAATATATCTAATGAAGATGTCCTGCATAGATCCACACAAAGATCTATATTAGGATCTCTAAAGCCAATCTAATCATCTTTATTTTTATTGCTCTACTCAAATAGCCATAAGATGAGTTCCAACAAACCTTATTACACATACAGAGAGACTATATAGATGCCAATAACATTAACAAGATATGATCCCGTAATATGTCAACAGCATATGAGATGCCAATAATATTAACAAGATATGATCCCATAATATGTCAACAGCATAAGAGACACTTGACTTAGCAACCTCTCCATCTGGGAAATATCTAACAGAATAAGTTAGAAAGTAACCGAAGCCTGACTCTTCATAAGAATATAAACACAATTTAAAATGTGTATAGAGGTAACATAATCCCAATACCAACAACATGATTACACCTCATAACAAATTTAAATTCACAATTCCCCAAAAGACAACTAATCAATTAGATCGATAAAAGTACCTATTGATCTCACAATCTACATAAATACATTCATATACTTGTATGAGACAAGTTTCCTTCATATCCACATCAGATCTCAAAAAACTCCTATCATAGTGCGCACATGGTTAACTAATTTTTATACCAGGCACATTTAGATAGAAAATAAGACTTCCAATACCCAATATTGCACATGACAAAAAGAGAATACAGGTTGATACAAATGTACTCCTTCTATAGATTTTCTAACCAATCATAGATGCATTGTAAAAAAGTTTTTCTTTATACTACATATCTTTTATATTTTTATCCTAAAAAGTTTTTTAGAAAGTTTCCAAAAGTTCCTTTAAGCTTTTTAGATCTCTATTTATTAGATTATGTATTTTTCGATATATATATATATTTTCCAATATATATAAACTGTGTATTTTACAATATACACTCTCTGTACCGTGATCCCTACATTGATTTTGTTCACTAGACAAATACCAAGGTTAACACTTTTTGTCCCTTTGAATTTGAATAGGCTAGGATACACACCACTTCCGGTTTAACCATGACCGGTAAGGTGCAACATCCGGCTCAATCTTACCGGATGTTAAAGTATCTTACTTTTTCCGGCTACTTCCGGTTCAGAAACGTACCGGTATTTTGTCATATATTTCATGCCAAGTTGTAAAACTGGCTCTACATGTGGGATAACTGCTTTCTGCCCCTCCGGATCTGATTGGTACAGAGTAAATACCACTTCCGCCTCACCCATAACATCCGATATAGCTTAACCGGATGTTTACATCTCAGCGGCCATTTCCGGTTAAAAAAAAAAAAGGCAAACCATAACATTTGACCCCACAGCTAACTACTAAGGCCCATAACACGAATAAACACATTAGGAACAACATAGACAATGTTTAATAAACATAGACATAGACAAACTCTAAATAAAAGCCTTATCTAAATGATACAGAGACAAATGTGAACTTTTTTTATTATTATTTTTTTTTTTTTTTTCAGATGAGCACTTCCGGCTCAACACTTCCGGTACCACATTTTTGGCGCGAAATTTTGGCGCAAAAATTTGGCGCAATTTCAATGCAATTTGATTGGTTAGAGAAAGGTATAAAGTCTTCAGCTCACCCACACCATACTATAGTCTTGATAAAGGCCTCTCTTGAGGGCCGAAACGCGTTGACAGAGCTATGGTGAGCTATTTATTCCTTGATTGTTGAATTATAATACAGTATTACACTATTGTTATTATCTTTTATTTTCAGGGTTTGAAGATTCCCTAGGATTATTTTTATTTATATTTTTGTATTTTTGCTTATTTTTATTTTTTCTTTTTTCTTTTTATACAGCAAATAATTTTTCTACATGGAAACATAACCCCTCCACATAAGCCCCCTTTTTGGGATCACTCTCACTAGTTTGTGCACATACTAATCATTTATTTTTTGTTTTTTATCTTTTGGATATTTTACATCTTTTTTGGACTTATTTTTATCACTATTTTGGATTGACTTCACGGATTATTCTTTGTCACCATATTTTGATAGACCTTTTTTTTCTACCTTCATTTTGATGTTTTTTAAATGTCTCTTTGAAATGTTTTTTGCAAAGCTTTTTTAATAGAACTTTTGAATCTGCTGGATTTGCACTATTCATTTATATCACGTTTTTGGACAACACTTAAATTTGGACAGTTTATTTTTTGGATACACATGTGAAAATCTATCTATATCTCTTAACTTTGAGAAGGGATTTTTGGACACTACTTAACCTTTTTTTATATATCTCTTAACTTTGAGAAAGGATTATTGGACATTATTTACTTTTCATTGTTTTTTATTATTTTTTATTGTTTATTATTTTCAGATTTATGCCAACACAACTATATATGAGACGAATTTTATGAGACATTATACATACAGCTAAAAAGCAAAACACGCGTGTTTTTATAGATATTTATATAGATATTTATGTGTTTATGTGTTTTTACACATTATTTCTTGCCGTTCTGTTAAAATATATTTTAAACGACACCCTTGTTTTATATGTTTAATATGTATTAAATGCTTTTATGTATCAACTGTGCCACTCTTAGATCTTATATCTAGATATCAAAACCTACACATCTATACAGCACAACTACCATAATTGTAGCTGAGCTATAGCGCTATACAATTTCTCAGACAGAATACCATATTTTCACACCTATACCGCACCAGACCTCGCCAAGATTTGGCGCTCCTTTCTAAACCACGTTTTGACACATATTTTCTAAAAGTGGGCACCTGGGGACCCACTATAGACAGGAGCTATAGGTCCACACTTTCAGCGCTGTAAGAAAACATTGAATCAACCACCAATCAGCAGCTAGTTCCCAGCTCCTGAGCCTACCTATTTATGCTTTTAAACAATGGATACCAAAAGAACAAAGCAAATTAGATAATATAAGTAAATGGAGAGTTGTTTAAAACTGTATGCTCTATCTGAGTCATGTAAGAAGATCTTTAGGTTGCATGTCCCTTTAAGTCCAGATTTTTTTACCTGAATTATTTCTGTAGGTCATTTTGAATAGTTTTCACTGGATGACTGTGTGTAATGCATGTTTTCCTATTCCTCTCTGGTTTACAAAGCAATATGTAACACTTTGGAAAGAACATACATAGCAGAATCCCACCACCAGAAAATAGAATGGCAAAAATCTCTACAGCTGCCATATACTTTCCTTTGGTGCTCATGTAAGTTGGGATAAAGGAGATCCATACGCTGAAGAAGATTAACATGCTAAAGGTGATAAGTCTTGTTTCATTGTACAAATCTGGTAAATTCCTAGCAAGGAAGGCAATTATAAAGCTTCCTTTTGCAAGAAGCCCAATGAATGCCAACATAAAATATAACCCTAAACCTTCTTGGCATTCAATAATTATTTGTCCAGGTTCTGAATAAAAGTCCTTGAATGGGTATGGTGGAGAAATCCCAATCCATGTGATACAGATAAGAGACTGGATAGAAGAACATATAGCCACTATAGAGCTTGGTAGCTTCTTCCCAAGGTATCTTCTTAGTGGACTTCCAGGTTTGGTGGCATGAAAAGCCAAAACTACAATTATAGTTTTGGCTAGAATAGAGGACACACAAACAGTAAAGGTTATGCCAAAAAGTGACTGTCTTACAATGCAGGTGAATCTTCCTGGGAGACCTATAAAGACCAAGCAACTGATAAATGTGACAGTGAGGGACACAAGAATAAGGAAGCTAAGGTTCCAGTTGTTGGATTTTACAACAGATGTATTTTGATAATGGATGAAAGTTGTTAAAGTTAAAAAAGAAACCAAGGAAAAAAACACAGCAACAGAGGCCAGAGAAACTCCTAGTATCTCCTGATAGGTCAGGTAGGTCATAATTCTTGGTAGGCATTTATCTTTCCTTTTATTTGGCCACTGGTCGTCTGGGCACCTCCAGCATTTTTCCGTATCTGGAAAACACATGCATGATAAAAAACAAAGTATCAATGGATATTACTCATGGTGGTTCTAGAGCATGACATGTGAGGTGCAGAACTTTGACTACAAAGCTAAATATCAAAGGTGCAGGTTGTACTGAATTAGTCTTCTATCTATTCCTACATTTGTTTATATTTATTAAATCCCTCTTTTCCCATGGTGCAATGTGCATAGTAAAATGGACTTCCCTGCAAATTTAGGACTGCTGCCATAAATGACCAATGTGGATTATTCACTAAAAAATATCCCCTAAAATAAGGCATATTGGGTTAGCGCACATGAACAATTAATGTGCTCCTGTCGGATTCGAGCAAATTGTCAGGGTGCCAGGAATCAGACTGAGACAAGAAGTGCAAAAATAATCACACCTTTATTCATAGCAAAAAATAATAAAAAGTCCACAAGTCAAATAAAATGCCAGGAGTCAAAACCAGAGCTGGCAGTCAGACGAGCCGAGTCAGGAGCCAAAGCGAATAGTCAGACGAGCCGGAATCAGGAACAAGGAAAACAGCAGAGTCAGGAACAAGCCAGGGATCAGGAACCAGGAAGGACGTCAGGCAGCCAGGTAATACACAGGAACTCTCACAAACAGGTCTGAAACAACGCAAAGGCAAAGCATACTGAACAGAGGCCCTTTAAATAATAAGTGATGACATCACAATTCTGAGACTGCATCCTGTCTCACATGGATGATGCACACCAGTCTGGCCATAAAATAAAGTGTAGAAAATGAGCAGCATCCCCCACAATGCACCATAGTCAGGAAAAGAGGTGAGTAAAATGGCTGCCAGCAGCACATGGCAAACAACAGGGAAAAAACCCTGACACAAATAACACGACAGGAGTACATTAAGTCTCAGGGGTCAATTTATTAAATGCCGGGCAGACATGATTTGCTGTACACTGTCGGCATTTAACATTGCACAAACAATGTTTGTGCAATGCCGGCCCCTGCACATTTGTGGCCAATTGGCTGCTAGCAGGGGTTGTCAATCATCCCAATGGCAAAACAATTGAAATCAGCCAATAGGATGAGAGCTAGTGATATCCTTTTGGCTGATTTGAACAGCCTATAGGATTTAAGTAGATCTCATCCTATTGGCTGATAAGAGATTCTCACCCAATAGGAATGCAAGGTACCCCAATATAAAACGGGTACCTTGCATTCAATCTTCAGTGTGCGGTGGACAATCGCACAAAAAGGACCCTCCATGCTGGAAGTCTGCGCGGCTGCCCTTCCAGCTCTGCTCCGTGCCTCCTACGCTTCACGCCACCAGGATGTAGAAAGAATATGGCCCTGCATTCGAAGAAGATAGATCCGCCTGGAAGAAGACCTTCACCGCCGGACTTCATGAATGGTGAGTACCTTTATTCCAAAGATATGGTGAGTCCACGGGTTCATCTTAATTACTATTGGGAATATCACTCCTGGCTTTTCGAGCTGCCAATTCCAGCTGGTGGCTCTCCCCTTTGGCCTTGCTATGGCTCCCAGGGGGGTTATCTTGGCTGTGGTCAGTTTCGGGGAATTGCTGTTGCCCCTTATGGATGACATAAGGGTTCAGGCATCATCTTTTCTACAAGAAACTTCTCATTCTGAGTTCTTGGTATCTTTCTTCATTTCCATGGAAAGCAAGCTAATGTAGCCTGGTGGTTATCTCTGTGGTTTTGCAACTTGAAGGTTGATGGTTTGATTCCAGCTACTGATGCTGGATGTCCATTTCATGGGAAGTGAATTTGAAAATGAATTCCTTTGTTTCAGTTGCAAGGGTAGTTTTCTTAGGGACCATATTAGTTTTCCTATCTATGTACATTTTTTGGTTGGATCATAAATCAAGGATTATCTTGTATTACCTCTATCTGCAGTCTATTGCTTGGCCCCTCTGGGGCTCAATGTATAGAATCATCCTTTTGTTAGATTCCATCTCAGAGTTTGCTGCTTTGCATACTCAGATAGTGGAACGGGGGCCATGTGGTTCTGTTTCAGAGGATAGATCTAGATCTGTCATCATGAGACTCTTCCCTGTGGTGGTTTTCTCAGGAACTCTGTCTCAGGGCACATGCTTCCGGAGACCTTCCTAAATAATATTGCATACGGTTGGTGACTATGGACTGGGAGTAGTCTGCACTCCCCATAACCATCTTGGAATTGAGAGCAATCTTCAATGCTCTCATGGCTTGTACTCAGTAGTCCTTAGCCCAGTTTTCTTTCAGGTAATTGGCAAGAGTCCATGAGCTAGTGATGTATGGAATATAAATTCCTACCAGGGGGTGAAAAGTTTCCCAAACCTCAAAATTCCTATAAGTACACCCCCCACCACACCCACAATTCAGTTTTACAAACTTTGCCTCCTATGGAGGTGGTGAAGTAAGTTTGTGCTAGATTTCTACGTTGATATGCGCTTCTCAGCATGCTGAAGCCCGGTTCCTCTCAGAGTGCAGTGAATGACAGAGGGATGTGAAGGGAGTATTACCTATTGAATACAATGGTCATCCTAATGGGGATCTATTTAATAGGTTCTCTGTTATCAGTCGTAGAGATTAATCTCCTACCTCCCTTTTCAGATCGACGATATACTCTTATATACCATTACCTCTACTGATTCTCATTTCAGTACTGGTTTGGCTATCTACTTTATGTAGATGAGTGTCTTTTGGTAAGTATGTTTTCTTTTATTTAAAAAAAATTCTTACCTGAAATTTTCAAATTGACTCTCTTTTCTAAATTGCGGGCTGTTAGGCTCGCGGGAGCGCAACATGCTATATTTTATTGCGTCATGCTTGGCGCAAGACATTTTGGCACGAGAATTACATTTGTTGACGTAATTTCGTAATTTCCGGCGTCTTAGTTGGCGCCGAGAGTTTTCATGTAGTTGCGTCATCTATGACGCTCGTGTTTGTTGCAGACGTTCTTGGCGCCAAAAAATATTTTGTCAGTTGTGGGCATCATACTTGGCGCCAGATTTTTGACATTATTTAAGTCTTTATTTCATTTTTCCTTCTGGTGTCCAGAGGCTTATTTTGTTTGCATTTTTTCCCATTCCTGAAACTGTCATATAAGGAAATTGATAATTTTGCTTTATATGTTATTTTTTCTATTACATATTGCAAGATGTCTCAATCTGACCCTGTCTCAGAATCTGCTATTGGAATCCTGCTGCCGGATGTCGGTTCTACCAAAGCTAAGTGCATTTGTTGTAAACTTGTGGTAACTGTTCCTCCGGCTGTAGTTTGTGTTAGTTGTCATGATAAACTTTCAAATGCAGACAATATTTCAATTAGTAGTAATCCATTACCTGTTGTTGTTCCTTCAACATCTAATGCTTAGGATATTCGTGTTAATGTGAGAGAATTTGTTTCTATATCCATTCAGAAGGCTTTGTCTGTCATACCACCTTCTAATAAACGTAAAAGATCTTTTAAAACTTCTCATAAAATTGATGAATTTTTAAATGACTAACAGCATTCTGATTTATCTATCTCTGATGAGGCTCTATCTGGTTCAGAAGATTCTGCCTCAGATATTGACACTGACAAATTTTCATACTTATTTAAAATGGAGTATATTCGTTCCTTATTAAGAGGTGTTGATTGCATTAGATATGGAGGAGACTAGTCCTTTTTAAATTAAAACCAGTAAATGTTTAAATTCGGTTTTTAAACTTCATGTAGTTATTCCAGAGGTTTTTCTTTTACAAAGATAAGACAAGTCCACGGATTTCATCCTTACTTGTGGGATATTAACCTCCTGCTAACAGGAAGTGGCAAAGAGCACCACAGCAGAGCTGTATATATAGCCCCTCCGTTCTCCTCCACCCTCAGTCACTCTCTTTGCCTGTGTTATACTAGGAAGAGGTAAAGTGAGGTGTTAGTTTTATTTTCTTCAATCAAGAAGTTTTTTATTTTAAATGGTACCGGTGTGTACTATTTTCCTCAGGGGGGTATGGAAGAAGATTTCTGCCCTGAGGTTGATGATCTTAGCAGTTGTAACAAAGATCCATGGTGGTTCCCACAAGACTTCTGAAGGTAACCATGAGACATCTTCAGTGTGGAGACCGGTTTCATGCTACAATCAGCATTCAGGTATGTGCAGCCTTTTATTTCTGAAGAGACTTGATATATCAGAACTGGCTGGCATTTATTTCCCTGTATGGGAATGGGGTAAGCAGTAGACCTGTTACACAGAAGGGTGTTATTGGAGTCCCTTGTTTTTATTTTTCTGAGCTGACATAAGGGCATGATATGACACTCTGGGAGAGGCATAAATGCAGTAAATCGATTAAGCAGTTAAACGATTGAGCTATTTTTTATTATTTATCCAGCGTGACTTGCTGGGATGTGTTTGGGGTGTGTTTTTGTGTTCCACTTTATGTGAAAAACCGCTTCTCCATGCGGTTGTGTTTGGGCCTACTCCAACATCGGCCATAAGGGATGGGGCTTGTTTTTGCACGCTCAGTTGCGCACTTCCTTCTGACAGAGAAACAGCAAGCAGTGACTCCGGTTGCTCCTGGATAGTAGTCTCTGGCCTGGAGTGTTGGCTATTCATTACGAAGTACCCTGTGGGGCAGGTAGGCGCCACAGTAGTGCTGTGGCGAGGTGCAGAGGGTATTTTTGTGTAAACTGATATATTTTTAACTTTAGAGCCTTATTTATCACCATACTCATAGGGTGCAATAATTTTTGGATATACCAATAAGTTTGTTAATTTTGGTAACAACTTAACGTTATTTAATACAAAGGAAATAGGTACCTTTGGTACCTTGTCAAACTCAAATATGAAAATAAATAGGTAACCTATAGGAGCAGTGCTTAAGCATGAAATACAAATTACTACTGAGACAACATAAATCACTAGTGAGTAGATTATGTTGGAAAAGGTTATGCTTTTATACACTGTGTTGAGGTTATTCTCAAGTATCAAAGAAATGAATTGAATTGATAAAATGTAACTTTTATTTTATCAAATTAAAATAAAAAGAGACAGCTTATATTCTTGTTGTATTGCTGTCCTCACTTATGATTAAAAACACTTCTCCTTTAAGTTGACATGTATTGTGTTATTTTGTTTTTCAGTTAGTTATCATCAGAGGAATTATCAAATATAATGTTTAGAGCCTCAAGATTTCTGGGTTGTGTTATTCTATATTATTGTTGGCCAACAATAATATAGAATAACACAACCCAGAAATCTTGAGGCTCTAAACATTATATTTGATAATTCCTCTGATGATAACCAGCTGAAAAACAAAATAACAATACATGTCAACTTAAAGGAGAAGTGTTTTTAATCATAAGTGAGGACAGCAATACAACAAGAATATAAGCTGTCTCTTTTTATTTTAATTTAATAAAATAAAAGTTACATTTTATCAATTCAATTCATTTCTTTGATACTTGAGAATAACCTCAACACAGTGTATAAAAGCATAACCTTTTCCAACATAATTCAAGCACTAGTGATTTATGTTGTCTCAGTAGTAATTAACGTTATTTAAGCAGTTTTGGAAAAATTGTTCACTTTTTCTTTCCTAAAGGTGCAGTACACGTTTTTCAAAGTTTTATTTAAAGCAATAAATAAAGTGTTTAAATGACTTTTGTGGCTATTATTTGTCTGTTCAACATGTCTGACATTGAGGATTCTCATTGTTCTATGTGTTTAGAAGCTATTGTGGAACCCCTCTTACATTGTGTACCTCTTGTACTCAAAGGGCCTTACATTGTAAAGACCATATTTTAGGTTAAGATAGTGTGCCTAAAGATGATTCTCAAGCTGAAGAGAATCAGGACATGCCATCCAATTCTCCCCAAGTGTCACAACCTTTAATGCCCACACAAGCGACGCCCAGTACCTCTAGTGCGTCTAATTCCTTTACTCTGCAGGAGATGGCTGCAGTTATGTCAACTACCCTTACAGAAGTATTATCTAAATTACCAGTGTTACAGGGTAAACTCAGTAGGTCAGGTATTAATGTAAATACTGAATCCTCTGATGCTTTATTAGCTATTTCCGATGTACCCTCACAGTGTTCTGAGTTGGGGGTCAGGGAATTGCTGTCTGAGGGAGAAATTTCAGACTCAGGGAATGTGTTACCTCAGGCAGATTCAGACATTATGTCCTTTAAATTTAAGCTTGAACACCTCCGCCTGTTGCTTCTGGAGGTTTTAGCGACTCTGGATGATTGTTATCATATTATGATACCACCAGAGAAATTGTGTAAAATGGATAAATATCTAGAAGTGCCTACTTACACTGATATTTTTCCAGTTTCTAAAATAATTTCGGAAATTATAAAGAAGGAATGGGATAGACCAAGTATACCGTTTTCTCCCCCTCCTACATCAGACACCATTCAGGACTTGTGGCAAACGGTCCCTAAGGTGGAGGGAGCTATATCTACTCTGGCTAAGCGTACAACTATACCCATTGAGGACAGTTGTGCTTTCAAAGACCCTATGGATAAAAACTTAGAGGGTCTTCTAAAGGAATTGTTTATTAATCAGGGTTTTCTTTTACAACCTACTGCTTACATTGTTCCAGTAACTACTGCAGCAGCTTTTTGGTTTGAAGCTCTGGAAGAGGCCCTGAAGGTTGAGACTCTGTTAGATGACATTTTGGATAGAATTAAGGCTCTCAAGTTAGCTAATTCTTTTATTACTGATGCCACTTTTCAAATTGCTAAATTAGCATTGAAAAATGCAGGATTTGCTATTCTAGCGCATAGAGCATTGTGGCTCAAATCTTGGTCTGCTGATGTGTCATCAAAAACTAAGCTTTTAGCTATTCCCTTTAAAGGTAAGACCCTTTTTGGGCCAGAATTGAAGGAAATCATTTCTGACATTACATGCCCTACCTCAGGATATGTCTGTTAAGATGAGGGGTAAACAGAATAATTTTCGTTTTGGAATTTTAAGAGAGGACCTTCTGCTTCCTCTTCCTCCACAAAGCAGGAAGGGAATTTTACCTAATCTAAGTCAGTCTGGAGACCCAACCAGAATTGGATTAAAGGTAAACAATCTAAGAAGCCCGCTGCTGCTACTAAGACAGCATGAAGGGGTGGCCCCCGATCCGGGACCAGATCTAGTAGGGGGCAGACTCTCTTTCTGTGTCCAGGCTTGGGCAAGAGATGTTCAGGATCCTTGGGCACTAGGAATAGTGACCCACGGTTATCAATTGGATTTCAAGGATTTTCTCCCAAGAGGGAGGTTTCATCTTTCAAGATTATCTGCAGACCAGATAAAAAGAGAGGCATTCTTACGCTGTGTAAAAGACCTTGTTACCATGGGAGTAATTTGTCCAGTTCCAAAATCGGAACAAGGACAGGGGTTTTACTCAAATCTATTTGTGGTTACCATAAAAGATGGAACTTTTAGACCCATCTTAGACCTCAAGTGTCTAAACAAGTTTCTCAGAGTCCTATCGTTCAAGATGGAGACCATACAAACAATTTTACCAATGATCCAGGAGGGTCAATATATGACTACAGTGGACTTGAAGGATGCTTACCTTCATATTCCTATCCACAAGGATCATCATAAGTTTCTAAGGTTTGCCTTCCTGGACAAACATTATCAGTCCGTGGCTCTTCCCTTCGGGTTGGCCACAGCACTCAGAATCTTCACAAAGGTTCTAGGGTCTCTCAGACCAAGAGGCATAGCGGTGGCGCCTTATCTGGACGATATTCTGATTCAGGCGTCAACATATCAACTGACAAAATCTCACACGGACACAGTGTTGTCTTTCCTGAGAACTCACAGTTAGAAGGTGAACATAGAGAAGAGTTATCTTGTTCCACAGACAAGGGTTCCTTTCTTGGGAACTCTGATAGACTCGGTAGCCATGAAAATATTTCTGACAGAGGTCAGAAAATCAAAGATTCTAAATACTTGCCGAGCACTTCAGTCCATTCCTCGGCCATCAGTGGCTCAGTGTATGGAGGTGTAATGTCCCTTTAAGACATTCCACTCAATTCCTCCTGCCTATAAAACCACTCCCCTTTCTTCACATCATTGCTTGATTATTTTGTGCTTAGCCTGTTGTGTTCAACCTGTTCACAGCAGTCTCTTTCAAGTCTGACCTCTAATGCAAGTGCTTATTTTATTTAAGCAATCTCTATAGTTATTTTCTGCTGTGTTACCTTGCTACTTTTTCAACTGTGAAGGATTCTTACTTTGGAACCTGCTTCCCTGCTTCAAGCAGCTCAGCATACTGGATCTTTTTCCTTTTGGATTCCTACACTGCATCAAGTCCCGGCTGCAAGGATCACTTCCTCATTTTTGCTCACCTGCTGCACACTGTCTGCAAAGCTCTCATCTGTTCCTCCCAGCAATCTCTCCTACCAAGTTGTAAGTAGATTGTTATCTAAAACATTGTTCACTGCTCTGAAAACTGGATCCAGTCCTTTCTTCATCTGCAACTAAGGTACAAACATTCATTAACTATTTATGCCATATGCTCCACCTTTTACAGGCATAACAAGCTGTTATAACCTCTGTTTGCTTAAGCTGCATATTAATCCACTGACTCAGTAATCACTTATGAACTCTCTTTTTTGACCAAGTGAAATTCATTACCTGTGACTGTTAACCTATCAACTCCTGTTACTAGTTGCATGAGATTTCTAAAGGCACAGATTGTGATATTAACTATATCTTGTCTGCTATCCATTATGTCTTATTAACTTGCTGGCACAGTTTTTTACCAGTTGTTACAGAATAACATTCTGGTTTCTTGTCCAGCTACATTTACAACCTTACGTAATAATCAAGCCTATAAAGTTAAAGTTATATAGCTTAATGGATCCACAGGCAGTTAAAGCAGAGTTTGACACTCTCAATCAGAAAGTTGATTTTCTAGCAAGAGGGCTCACAGAACTTCAGGCAGAGAATGCTGCACTGAAAAATGTACTTAAAGATATTGTTGCCCCAAAATCTCCAGACCCTCCAGAACCTTTAATTAACCCACCTGCTGTTTTTTCTGGTAAAAGATCTGACTTCAGAGGTTTTAAAAACGCCTGTTACCTACTGTTTTCAATGAAGCCAAGAACTTACTGCACAGAGAAAATAAAGGTTTGCACTGCCATATCCTATCTTGCAGGTGAACCCAGGGCGTGGGCTAACCGCTTTTTTGAGACACAAAGTCAGTTGTTAGACTCACTAGATCAATTTTTTGCTGCAATGGCATCCCTTTATGAAGACAGCAATAGTCAAATAAACGCAGAAACAAAACTAAGAGCATTAAAACAAGGAAAACGTCCTGTGGAGGACTTTATAACAGAGTTCCAAATGTGGGCCACAGACACATTATGGAATGATATCACCTTGAGAAACCAGTTCAGACTGGGACTTAATGACACACTAAAGGATGAAATATCCAGACTTGATATGCCAGAAACTCTGACTGGACTTATTAAATTAGCAACTACACTGGACCGCAGACTTAGGGAACGCCGTTCAGAAAGACTGACTACAGAGACCACTTTAAAGAGACCCTCACCTATTTACACAGAAAGAGAATCCCATTTCCCCACACCAATGGAGATTGGTGTAATTAAAGCCCCACTAACCTCAGAGGAGAAAAATAGAAGACGCATCTCCAATTTGTGCCTCTATTGTGCCAGTAGAGACCACCCAGTAGCAACATGTCCCATACTACAGAGATCAAGGAAGGGTAAGCCATTACATTTATGCAATACCTCCCTATATAACCACAACAATGCACTCACACTGATTTTATCTCTACAGTGGGATCGACTTCAAATCAAGACTGAGGCCATTGTTGATTCAGGGGCGTATGGGTGTTTTATGGATGCCACTTTTGTTAGTGCTAATAAAATACCGTGTGTTACAAAGCAAAAACCTCTGTTCATTAAAGTAATAGATGGTTCATTGATTCATAGTGGTCCTATAAAACAACACACCATACCTTTATTAATAACTACTACTGATGGTCACACAGAATATCAAAGCTTTGATATAATACCCTCAGCACTACATACCATCATCTTAGGTTTTCCCTGGTTAGTCAAACACAATCCCACTATAGACTGGAAACACTCAAAGATAACATTCCCCTCCTTATTTTGTAAAACCACTTGTTTTCAACAACAAACTATAGGAATGTTAGATGTTAGCATACCAACAGAGTATCAGGATTTAAGTGATGTGTTTGATTTAAAGGAAGCAGAGACTCTTCCTCCCCATAGGGATTTTGATTGTCCCATAGATTTGGTACCCGGAGCAGTAGTTCCATATGGGAAAATATATCCCCTCTCTCAAGATGAGTTACAGTATCTCAGAGAATATCTAGACGAGAATCTTAGGAAAGGTTTCATAGTACCATCTGTATCACCCGCAGCTGCCGGAATATTTTTTGTAAAAAATAAAGATCAATCATTAAGGGCCATTATAGATTACAGAGCTCTGAATGCAGTAACTGTAAAAAACCGTTATCCACTTCCACTCATCCCTGAACTTTTAGAACGTCTCAATGGTGCAACTATTTTCACCAAATTAGATCTGAAGGGGGCATATAATTTGATAAGAATTAAAGATGGGGATGAGTGGAAAACTGCATTCAGGACAAGATATGGCCTATTTGAGTATAAGGTCATGCCTTTCGGCCTTTGTAATGCCCCTGCCACTTTCCAACATTTTATAAATGAGATATTTAAAGACCTCATTGACGTGTGTGTTATAATCTACCTGGATGATATTTTAATTTATTCACGGACTACATCTGATCACATTAAACATGTTAGGTGGGTTTTAACAAGATTGCGTGAAAACAGGTTATTTGCTAAACTTGAAAAATGCCTTTTTCATGTCCATGAGATAAAGTTTCTTGGATACATAGTAACACCAGATCAAATCCGAATGGATCCAGATAAGTTATCTGCAATAAAGGATTGGCCAAGACCCACTAATGTGAAATCCTTACAGAGATTTCTGGGTTTTACAAATTTCTATCGCAAATTTATTCATAATTTTTCAACAATTGTTAAACCCCTAACCAGTTTAACCAGCAAAAATACTAAGTTTACCTGGTCTCCTCACGCAGAGGAAACTTTCCTTTTATTAAAAGATAGATTCATCTCTGCTCCTATATTGAATATACCTGACCATACTTGTCAGTTTATAGTTGAAGCAGATGCCTCAGACACTGGAATTGGGGCAGTTCTTTCTCAAAAGTCTAAATTAGACAATATACAACATCCCATAGCCTATTACTCCAGAACCTTACAACCAGCTGAAGCTAATTACTCCATAGGGGACAAGGAATTGTTAGCAGTCAAATCAGCACTAGAAGTATGGAGGCATATATTAGAGGGCACAAAGACTCCTTTTATAATATATACAGACCATAAAAACCTACAATATTTACGCCAAAGTAAAACTCTCTCCTCCCGTCAAGTGCGATGGAGTTTATTTTTGGACAGGTTTAACTTCCTGATTACTTATAGACCTGGACGTTTAAACACAAAAGCAGACGCATTGTCCCGCATCCATGAACAAAGCTTAAGGCCAGATCAAAATATGTATTTAATACCCCCACATAAGATAATAGGTCAGTTAACAACATTTGAGAATGACATTATCAGAGCACTCCAAACAGATGACCTACCTAATGATAGCCATCTAATAAAAGAAAATACTGGACTTTACACTTATCATAAAAAGTTATACATTCCAAAACAATTACGGAATTTTATCCTAAACTACTACCATGACAACCCATTATCAGGCCATCCAGGTATACATAAAACCAAAGAATTACTTTGCAGGGATTTCTGGTGGCCCAAAATATCAGATTCTGTACAGGATTATGTCAATTCCTGTGATGTTTGTGCCAGAAATAAAGTTGAAAGAAAGAAACCCATTGGATATCTTAATCCCTTACCTATACCAGAAATTCCATGGTCACTGATTTCTATGGATTTCATAGTGGAACTACCTCTATCTCAAAACCATAATACCATTATGGTCGTGGTCGATCATTTGACCAAGTTGGCCCATTTTGTTCCCTTAAAATCACTTCCCACCGCAACAGAGACCGCACAAGCTTTCATTAACAACATTGTGCGCTTACATGGCATACCACGGTCCATCATTACCGATCGCGGTACTCAGTTCACCTCTCATTTTTGGAAAACTCTTTGTACCAGTTTACGTATTCAACCAAGACTAACCTCATCTTACCATCCGCAGGCAAATGGTCTCACAGAAAGAGTGAATGGCTTACTTGAGCAATATTTACGTTGTTATATCACTCACCTACAGGACGATTGGATCTCTCTCCTTCCCTTGGCAGAGTATTCCTACAACAACTCAATTTCATCCTCCACTAGGGTAACACCTTTTTATGCTACTTATGGCTACCATCCTCAATCCATTCTACTATCACCAGATAGAAGGGCATCCCCTTCAGCTTCAACATACTTAACCAATTTACAAAACACTTTGACTTTACTAAAAGAACATTTAAACACTGCTAAAGCTGGGCAAAAACTTTATTATGATTTGAGACACAGGCCGTGTCCTGATTACAAACTGGGAGATCGAGTCTGGCTTTCCACCAAATACCTGAAACCGGCAGTGCCCTCCAAGAAGCTGGGCAGTCAATACATTGGTCCATTCCCCATTGTTCGAATTCTAAGTCCGACGTCTGTTACCTTGGACTTACCGAGACATTTCAGAATTCACCCCACATTTCATGTTTCGCTTCTGAAGCCCTATATCTCGAGCGCATCACGTTCACGTCCCCAGGCACCTCCACCGCCCATTCAGTTGGATGGTCAGGAAGAGTTTGAGCTTGAAACCATCTTGGACTCCAGAATCTCTCGTGGACGTTTGGAGTACCTCCTCCGTTGGAAGGGTTACGGTCCTGAGGAAGATTCTTGGGTACCTCGCTCCCGTGTTAATGCTCCTCAGCTGCTTAGGGCTTTCCATCTCCGTTATCCTGATAAACCTTCTACTGCATCCTCGGAGAGGATGTCCTGAGTGGGGGGATATGTAATGTCCCTTTAAGACATTCCACTCAATTCCTCCTGCCTATAAAACCACTCCCCTTTCTTCACATCATTGCTTGATTATTTTGTGCTTAGCCTGTTGTGTTCAACCTGTTCACAGCAGTCTCTTTCAAGTCTGACCTCTAATGCAAGTGCTTATTTTATTTAAGCAATCTCTATAGTTATTTTCTGCTGTGTTACCTTGCTACTTTTTCAACTGTGAAGGATTCTTACTTTGGAACCTGCTTCCCTGCTTCAAGCAGCTCAGCATACTGGATCTTTTTCCTTTTGGATTCCTACACTGCATCAAGTCCCGGCTGCAAGGATCACTTCCTCATTTTTGCTCACCTGCTGCACACTGTCTGCAAAGCTCTCATCTGTTCCTCCCAGCAATCTCTCCTACCAAGTTGTAAGTAGATTGTTATCTAAAACATTGTTCACTGCTCTGAAAACTGGATCCAGTCCTTTCTTCATCTGCAACTAAGGTACAAACATTCATTAACTATTTATGCCATATGCTCCACCTTTTACAGGCATAACAAGCTGTTATAACCTCTGTTTGCTTAAGCTGCATATTAATCCACTGACTCAGTAATCACTTATGAACTCTCTTTTTTGACCAAGTGAAATTCATTACCTGTGACTGTTAACCTATCAACTCCTGTTACTAGTTGCATGAGATTTCTAAAGGCACAGATTGTGATATTAACTATATCTTGTCTGCTATCCATTATGTCTTATTAACTTGCTGGCACAGTTTTTTACCAGTTGTTACAGAATAACATTCTGGTTTCTTGTCCAGCTACATTTACAACCTTACAGGAGGTAATTGGATTAATGGTAGCAGCAATGGACATCATTCCGTTTGCTCGCTTTCATCTTAGACCGCTGCAGCTGTGCATGCTCGGACAGTGGAATGGGGATTATGCGGATTTATCTCCTCAGATAAATCTTGATCAAGAGACCAGAGACACTCTTCTTTGGTAGTTGTCGCTGGATCATCTGTCCCAAGGGACTTGTTTCCGCAGACCCTCGTGGGTGATAGTGACAATGGATGCCAGCCTTCTTGGCTGCAGTGCAGTCTGGAACTCCTTGAAGGCTCAGGGTTTTTGTACTCAGGTGGAGTCTTTACTTCCAATCAATATTCTGGAATTGAGAGCAATATTCAATTTGCTTCAGGCGTGGCCTCAGTTGGCTTCGGCCGAATTCATCAGATTCCAGTCAGACAACATCACGACTGTGGCTTATATCAATCATCAAGGGGGAACAAGGAGTTCCTTAGTGATGAGAGAAGTATCCAAGATAATTTGTTGGGTGGAGGCCCACTCTTGTCATCTGTCAGCTATCTACATCCCAGGAGTAGAGAACTGGGACAGACTTTTCATCCGGGGGAGTGGGAACTTCATCCGGAGGTATTTGCCTCATTGATTCTCCGATAGGGGAGACCGGAATTGGATCTGATGGCGTCTCGACAGAATGCCAAGCTTCCAAGATATGGATCCAGGTCAAGGGATCCTCAGGCCGAACTGATGGATGCCTTGGCAGTGCCTTGGTTGTTCAGCCTAGCTTATGTGTTTCCACCGTTTCCTCTCCTTCCATGCGTGATTGCTCAAATCAAACAGGAGAGAGCTTCAGTGATCCTGATAGCGCCTGCGTGGCCATGCAGGACTTGGTATGCGGATCTAGTGGACATGTCCTCTCTGCCACCATGGAAACTTCCTTTGAGACAGGACCTTCTCATTCAAGGTCCTTTCCAACATCCAAATCTTATTTTTCTGCAGCTGACTGCGTGGAGATTGAACGCTTGATTTTTTTGAAGCAAGGATTCTCTGATTCGGTCATCAATACTTTGATACAGGCAAGAAAGCCTGTCACTAGAAAAATCTATCATAAGATATGGCGTAAATATCTTTATTGGTGTGAATCCAAGGGCTACTCATGGAGTAAAGTTAGGATTCCTAGGATTCTGTCTTTTCTCCAAGAAGGATTGGAGAAAGGGTTATCAGCAAATTCCTTAAAGGGACAAATTTCTGCTTTGTCAATTCTGTTTGGCAGATGTGCCAGATATTCAGTCTTTTTGTCAGGCTCTATCTAGAATTAAGCCTGTATTTAGACCCATTACTCCTCCCTGGAGTTTGAATTTAGTTCTTCGAGTTCTTCAAGGGTTTCCGTTTGAACCCATACATTCCATGGATATCAAATTGTTATCTTGGAAAGTTCTGTTTTTAGTTGCTATTTCTTCTGCTCTAAGAGTTTCTGAGCTTCCAGTGCTACAGTGTAATTCTCCTTATCTCTTTTTTCATTCTGATAAGGTGGTGTTACGTACCAAACCTGGATTCCTTCCTAAGGTTGTTTCAAATAAGAATATTAATCAGGAATTTGTTGTTCCTTCCTTATGTCCTAACCCTTCTTCTAAGAAGGAGCGTATGTTGCATAATTTGGATGTGGTCCGTGCCTTAAGGTTTTACTTACAGGCAACTAAGGATTTCTGTCAATCATCTTCATTATTCATTGTTTATTCTGGAAAGCATAGGGGTCAGAAAGCTACGGCTACCTCTCTTTCTTTTTGGCTGAGGAATATCATCTGCCTGGCATATGAGACTGCTGGACAGCAGCCTCCTGAAAGAATTACGGCTCATTCTACTAGGGCTGTGGCTTCCACATGGGCTTTTAAAAACTATGCATCTGTTGAACAGATTTGTAAGGCTGCGACTTGGTCGTCCCTTCACACTTTTTCCAAATTTTACAAATTTGATACTTTTGCTTCTTCTGAGGCTATTTTTGGGAGAAAGGTTCTTCAAGCAGTGGTGCCTTCTGTTTAGGTTCCTGTCTTGTCCCTCCCTTTCATCCGTGTCCTTTTGCTTTGGTATTGGTTTGCGACAAGTAAGGATGAAATCCGTGGACTCATCATATCTTTGTAAAATAAAAGTAAATTTATGCTTACCTGATAAATTAATTTATTTTATGATATGACAAGTTCACTGCCCACCCTGTTCTTTTTAAGACCGTTTTCTTTATATTTTGTAAACTTCAGTCACCTCTGCACCTTTTTAGCCTTTCCTTTTCTCTTCCTATACCTTCGGCCAAATGACTGAGGGTGGAGGGGGAGGGAGGGGCTATATATACAACTCTGCTGTGGTGCTCTTTGCCACTTCTTGTTAGCAGGAGGTTAATATCCTACAAGTAAGGATGAATTCTGTGGACTCGTCATATCGTAAAAGAAATTAATTTATCAGGTAAGCATAAATTTACTTTTCCAGTTCCTGATGCTATTTCAGATGTAATTTCTAGGGAATGGAATAGACTGGGTACTTTTTTTACTCCTTCTTCAAGGTTTAAGAAACTGTATCCTTTGCCGACTGATAGATTGGAGTTTTGGGGAAAAGATCCCCAAAGTTGATGGGGCCATCTCTACTCTTGCTAAACGTACTACTATTCCTACGGCAGATAGTATTTCTTTCAAAGATCCTTTAGATAGGAAACTTGAATCTTATCTAAGGAAGGCTTATTTATGTTCAGGTCATCTTCTTAGGCCTGCTATTTCTTTGGCTGATGTTGCTGCTGCTTCAACTTTTTGGTTAGAATTTTAGCACAACAAGTACCAGATCATAATGTGTATAGCATTGTTAAGCTAATTCAACATGCTAATAATTTCATTTGTGATGCCATTTTTTATATCATTAGAATTGATGTCAGATATATGTCTTTAGCTATATTAGCTAGAAGAGCTTTATGGCTTAAATCTTGGAATGCTGATATGACTTCTAAATCAACGTTGCTATCTCTCTCTTTCCAAGGTAATAAATTATTTGGTTCTCAGTTGGATTCTATTATTTCAACTGCCACTGGGGGAAGGGAGCTTTTTTGCCTCAGGATAAAAAATCTAAGGGTAAATTTAAGGCTGCTGTTTTCGTTCCTTTCATCAAAATAAGGAACAAAAACTTGACCCTTCCCATAAGGGAATGGTTTCCAATTGGAAGCCTTCTCCAGTCTGGAATAAATCCAAGCCATTTAAAAGATCTAAATGCCCCCAAGTCCGCATGAAGGTGCGGTTCTCATTGCAGCGCAGCTGGTAGGGGGCAGACTAAGATTTTACAAGGATGTTTTGAGCAATTCAATCCAAAATCATTGGATTCAGAACATTGTTTCTCAAGGGTACAGAATAGGTTCCAAAGTAAGACTGCCTGTGTGAAGTTTCTTTCTCTCATGCATTCCAGTGAAGCCAGTAAAGGCTCAGGCTTTCCTGAAGTGTGTTTCAGACCTGGAGTCTTCTGGGGTAATTGTGCCAGTTCCTTTTCAGGAACTGGGTCTGGGGTTTTATTCAAATCTGTTCATTGTTCCAAAGAAGGAGAATTATTTCAGACCAGTTCTGGATCTAAAAATTTTGAATCGTTATGAAAGAATATCTACATTCAAAATGGTGACTATAAGGACTATTCTGCCTTTTGTTCAGCAAGGGCATTATATGTCTACATTAGACTTACAGGATGCATATCTTCATATTCCGATTCATCCAGATGTATCTGTTCCTGAGATTCTCTGTTCTAGACAAGCATTACCAATTTGTTGCTCTTCCTTTTGGCCTAGCAACAGCTCCAAGGATCTTTTCAAAGGTTCTCGGTGCCCTACTCTTTGCAATCAGAGAGCGGGGTATTGCAGTGTTTCCTTATTTAGACAATATCTTGGTACTTGCTCAGTCTTTACGTTCTGCAGAATCTCACACAAATCAACTAGTGTTGTTTCTTCAAAGACATGGTTGGAGGATCAGTTTACCAAAAAGTTCTTTGATTCCTCAGACAAGGGTAACCTTTTTAGGTTTCCAAATAGATTCAGTATCCATGACTTTGTCTCTAACAGACAAGAGACGTCTGAAATTGGTTGTAGCTTGTCGAAACCTTCAGTCTCAATCATTCCCTTCAGTAGCTATGTGCATGGAGGTTTTAGGTCTCATGACTGCAGCATCGGACACGATCCCGTTTGCTCGTTTTCACATGAGACCTCTTCAGCTTTGTATGCTGAACCAATGGTGCAGGGATTATACAAAGATATCACAATTAATATTGGTGGTTAGATCACCATCGTTTAGTTCAAGGGGCCTCTTTTGTTCATCCAGCCTGGACTGTGATCACAACAGATGCGAGTCTTTCAGGTTGGGGAGCTATCTGCGGATCTCTGACAGCGCAGGGGGTTTGGAAATCTCAAGAGGCGAGATTACTAATCAATATTTTGGAACTCCGTGCGATTCTCAGAGCTCTTCAGTTTTGGCTTCTTCTGAAGAGAGAACCGTTTATTTGTTTTCAGACAGACAATGTCACAACCGTGGCGTATGTCAATCATCAAGGTGGGACTCACAGTCCTCAAGCTATGAAAGAAGCATCTCGGATACTTGCATGGGCAGAATCCAGCTCCTGTCTAATTTCTGCGGTCCATATCCAAGGTATAGACAATTGGGAAGTGGATTATCTCATTAGCCAGACTTTACATCCGGAAGAGTGGTCTCTTCACCCAGATGTGTTTTTTCAGATTGTTCAGATGTGGGGGCTTCCAGAAATAGATCTGATGGCTTCTCATCTAAACAGGAAACTTCCCAGGTATCTGTCCAGGTCCAGGGATCCTCAGGCGGAAGCAGTGGATGCGCTGACACTTCCTTGGAGTTATCAATCTGCTTATATCTTTCCGCCTCTAGTTCTTCCAAGAGTGATTTCCAAAATCATAATGGAGCGCTCGCTTGTACTGCTGGTGGCTCCAGCATGGCCACACAGGTTTTGGTATGCGGATCTTGTTCGGATGTCCAGTTGCCAACCTTGGCCACTTCCGTTAAGGCCAGACCTTCTATCTCAAGGCCCATTTTTCCATCAGGATCTCAAATCATTAAATTTGAAGGTATGGAGATTGAACGCTTAGTGCTTAGTCATAGAGGTTTCTCTCACTCAGTGATTAATACTATGTTGCAGGCTCGTAAATCTGTGTCTAGAAAGATTTATTTCCGAGTTTGGAAGACTTACATTTCATGGTGTTCTTCTCATAAATTCTCTTGGAATTCTTAGAATTCCTAGAATTTTACAGTTTCTTCAGGATGGTTTAGATAAGGGTTTGTCTGCAAGTTCCTTGAAAGGACAAATCTCTGCTCTTTCTGTTCTGTTCCACAGAAAAATTGCTAATCTTCCTGATATTCATTGTTTTGTACAGGCTTTGGTTCATATCAAACCTGTCATTAAGTCAATCTCTCCTCCTTGGAGTCTTAATTTGGTTTTGAGGGCTTTACAGGCCCCTCCGTTTGAGCCTATGCATTCTCTGGACATTAAATTACTTTCTTTGAAAGTACTGTTCCTTTTGGCCATCTCTTCTGCTAGAATAGTTTCTGAATTATCTGCTCTTTCTTGTGAGTCTCCTTTTCTGATTTTTCATCAGGATAAGGCGGTTTTGCGGACTTCATTTAAATTTTTACCTTATGTTGTGAATTCCAACAACATTAGTAGAGAAATTGTTGTCCCTTTGTTGTGTCCTAATCCTAAGAATTCTCTGGAGAGATCTTTACATTCTTTGGATGTGGTAAGAGCTTTGAAATATTATGTTGAAGCTACTAAAGATTTCAGAAAGACTTCTAGTCTATTTTTTATTTTTTCTGGTTCTAGGAAAGATCAGAAAGCTTCTGCCATTTCTTCGGTAACTTGGCTTAAGCTTTTGATTCATCATTTGGAGTCGGGTAAATCCCCGCCTCAGAGGATTACGGCTCATTCTACTAGGTCAGTTTCCACTTCCTGGGCTTTTAAGAATGAAGCTTCTGTTGATCTGATTTGCAAAGCAGCATACTTTTACTAAATTCTACCATTTTGATATTTTCTCTTCTTCAAAAGCAGTTTTTGGTAGAAAAGTACTTCAGGCAGCAGTTTCAGTTTGATTTGTCTGCTTAGAATTTCAGTTTTTTTCAATATAAAGATTAAAACTTTTGGGTTGTGGATTAATTTTTCAGCGGAATTGGCTGTCTTTATTTTTATCCCTCCCTCTCTAGTGACTCTTGCATGGAGTTCCACATCTTGGGTATTGCTATCCCATACGTCACTAGCTCATGGACTCTTGCCAATTACATGAAAGAAAACATAAATTGTAAGAATTTACCTGATAAATGAATTTCTTTCATATTGGGAAGAGTCCATGAGACCCACCCTTTTTTAAGGTGGTTATGATTTTTTTGTATAAAGCACAATTATTCCAATTCCTTGTTGATGCTTTCGCTCCTTTCTTATCACCCCACTTCTTGGCTATTTGTTAAACTGAATTGTGGGTGTGGTGGGGGTGTATTTATAGGCATTTTGAGGTTTGGAAAACTTTGTCCCTCCTGGTAGGAATGTATATCCCATAGTCACTATCTCATGGACTCTTGCCAATATGAAAGAAATTAATTTATCAGGTAAATTCTTACATAAATTATGTTTTTTTCAGGTTTTAGTTAGCCTAGGAAGCTTACGTAATTTAATCCCAGCAGGGCCGACTCCGCCCTTCATTCTTCTGAGGTCGATAAAATGAGCAACATTGTATTTCATTTCATTGGTTTTCATCATCTGCCTGGGGGGAACCTGGAGTAGACGGTCTATGAATAAGACAGAGAGCTGAAACATGTCAGACCGCTGCTGTCTTAGATCTGATTTTTTACAAATTTCTGCTGTGAAACTGTTTTAATTAATATGGCATTAAAGTTTACTTTTTAAACTCTTAGCCTGTAGCCCCGACTTGCCCTATTTTTCTACTTTTGATTGCTGATTTATGCAGACTTACAGAGGTCTGCGGGCGGTTAGCGGGGAGCTCTGTGAGTATATGCTGTGCTGTAAGGAGCGGATCACCTAACTCACACCTGGTTGTGATTGGAAAGGAGGAGTTCATTCACAGAGGACAGACCGTAACCGGGAGCTTGTGCAACGCTGGCAACAACCGGAGGATTGAGGTACTGTACCTATTTTGAACTGTGCTGTTTGGAATCCTGATACTATTAGAATTATCCATAAGACTTTGTACTAGTCTAAGCATTGGTTTGAGCGCTATATCGGGACTTTTTCTTTGTCATATTGAACCTGGAGTTCCTTAGCCATGATTGGCGTGGATTGCTCAGTGGGCGGACGCTCATCTTTGTTGTCTATCCACTATTTGCATTTCAGGAGTGGATACCGGAAACTGACTTCTTGAGGAGCCAAATTTTCTTTCTGGGGAGGGGGCACTTTTCCCAGAGGTTTCTCCAGGTTAACCCTCAAATGGGAGGTGCTGGAGTTGGTATGGCAGTACACCAAAACTTCCTAGTTAATTTAAAAGTCAAGAATTCAGCAGGCTGCTCTGTTTGAATTCCTGGTGGTTCTTTGGGATTTCAGTCTGACATCCCTGTTTTCTCCATAGTGTCTCAGGATCTGGTAGACAACCTAACAGGAGATGTTTTTCTTCCTCCTTGGTGGTTGTTTCTGATGAAGGACCTTCTAATTTGGGGTCCATTCTTTCCCTCAGCTTTCGTTTCTCCGAGTCTTTCCACTTGAAGATTGAACGTCTAGTTCTGTCTAACCCTGGTTTTTCTGAGTCGGTCATTTAGACCATGATTCAGG
The DNA here is from genome assembly GCF_027579735.1 of Bombina bombina. Taxonomy (NCBI): domain Eukaryota; kingdom Metazoa; phylum Chordata; class Amphibia; order Anura; family Bombinatoridae; genus Bombina; species Bombina bombina. The sequence goes on from NC_069505.1 coordinate 531,432,607, forward strand.
CTTGCAAGTCTGTTACTATAAAGATTTACCATAAGATATGGCAGAGGCTACTCCTTGAGTAGGGTCAGGATTCCTAGGATTGTCCTTTCTCCATGAAGCTTTGGAGAAGGGTTTATCAGTCAGTATCCTGAAGGAACTTATGCGTCTGGCGGAAGTGCTAGATGTGCAATCTTTTTGTCAGGCCTTGGTCAGAAACAGGCCTGTGTTTACGTTTGTTGCTCCTCCTTGGAGCCTTTACCTTGCTCTTAAAGTTTTGCAGCAGGCTCCATTTGAGCCATTGCATTTCATAGATATTAACTTGTTTTCTTGGCAGTTTTTGTTTCTTACTGCTATTTATTCTGCTCGAGAGTCTCGGAACTCTCAGCTTTGCAGTATGATTCGCCCTATTTTATTTTTTGAATGCTAAAGCGGTTGTTCTTACTACATCAGGTTGCCTTCCTACAGTTGTTTTTGGTAGGAATTTTATTCAGGAATTTGTTGTTCCTTCACTTGTCCTAATTCTCCTTCTCATGAGGATTGTTTGTTGAATGACTTAAATGTTGTGGTTTTGATTTCTTTTTTCAGGCGACTAAGGAATTTCGCTAGTCTTCTGCCCTGTTTGTCTGTTTCTCTGGTAAACGTAAGGGTCAGAAAGCTTCTGCTACTTCTCTCTCTCTCTCATGGAGAAATATTTTCCATTTGACTTACAAGACTGCTGGTCTGCAGCTTCCTGAGAGAATTACGGCTCATTCTACGAAATTGGTTTACTCTTCTTGGGCTTTCAAAAAAGAAGCTTCTGTGGAACAGATTTGCAAAGTTGCATACTTTTTTCAAACTTTTTCTAATTGGATCCTTGTGCCTCGGCCGAGGTTTCTTTTGGGAGAAAGGTTCTTCAAGCAGGTGGTGCCTTCTGTTTAGGTTTACCTGTCTTGTCCCTCCCTTATCATCTAGCTTGGGTATTGGTTCCCAACAGTAATTAAGATGAACACATGGACTCACCATATCTTTGGAAGAAAACAAAATGTATGCTTACCTGATAAATTTGTGTCTTCAAGATATGGTGAGTCCACGGACCCACCCTTTTTGTTTTTTATTAGAGTTTTTTTACTAAACCTCGGACACCATGTGTTACATTCTCTTCTGCATTTCCTTTCGGTTGAATGACTGGGGGTTGTGGGTAAAGTAGTGATACTTAACAGTTTCCTGTGGTGCTCTCTGCCTCCTCCTGCTGGCCAGGAGTGATATTTCCAACAGTAATTAAGATGAACCCGTGGGCTCACAATATCTTGAAGAAATAAATTTATCAGGTAAGCATACATTTTGTTATTTTGCGTTTAGTGTTGTTTTTTGGGGGGGGAGGTTAGGGCTTTTTTATATGCTAAAAGAGCTAATTGCCCTTTAAAGGGCAATGCCCATACAAATGCCCCTTTAGGGGCAATGGGTAGCTTTTTTTTTTTTTTTTAGTTTATTTTGGGGGTTTGGGTGGTTGTATTGTTAGGGGGGCTTTGTCATTATTTTTCCAAAAAAGAGCTGATTTATTTACGGCAATGCCCTACAAAAGGTCTTTTTAAGGGCTACTGGTAGTTTATTGTTAGATTAGGGGGTGTTTTTATTTTGGGGTTATATTTTGGATAATTTTCGTTTATTATTTTCCGTAATCTTAGATTTTTTTTTTCTTTCATAATTTTAGACTGTTTTTTTTTTTGTAATGGTAGTTGTTTTTTTTTCTGTAGTGTTAGGTTTTTTTAATTTTGTAAATTAGGTTATTTATTTTTGGTATATTTTATTTTTTAAAAACAGTAATGTTAGGTTTTTGTATAGTTTAAGCTTAGTTTTTTTTATTTCACCGGTAAGTTTTTATTTATTTGAAGGTATTTATATTGTAAGTTTTTATTTAAAGTTAGGGGGTGTTAGTTTTAGGGGTTAATAGTTTAATTTAGGTTTGTGTGGCTATGTGGGTGTTTGGCAGTTTAGGGGTTAATGGGTTTAGTTTAGTATTTGCGATGTGGGTTTATTATAGTGTTGCCGATGCAGGTAGGCGGCAGAATAGGGATTAATAGGTTTATTTAGTGTTGGCAATGTTGGGGCGGCAGATTAGGAATTAATAGGTGTATTTTGTGTTTTGGCGATGTTGGGGGTGGCGGATTAGAGGTCAATAACTTTATTGTTTGAGATGCCAGGGGGCGACGGATTAGGGGTTTATAGGATTATTTAGTGTTGGCGATGTTGGGAGGCCGCGGTTTAGGGGTTTATATCTTTATTTAGTGTTGGCGATGTTGGGGTGGTGGATTAGGGGTTTTTAGACTAGGGGTTTATGTTAGGTTTTTTTTACATAACCTTCTTGTCTCCGTAGACATCATTGGCGAATGCGTTATAGCGATTGCCATTCCGCAATCGCAAGTGTTAGTTTTTTTCTACAACTTTTTCTACATTGCTCTATTGATGTCTATGGGGGAAAACGTGCATGAGCACGTAGTCATGACTTGGTTTTTGTGCGGTAAGGAGCTTAACGCACCATATCGCACAACAAAAGAAGGTGCTTTTTAAACTTGTAAAATGGCAGCGCTATGGAAAGTGTGATACCGCTAAAATTTTTAGCGTTATTTACGAACCAATTTAGCGCACAACTTCTAATTTAGGTCAGTGTTTAGAAGTCTATAAGGAGAATACTTTAAAGCGGTAAACAATATATCCGAAGTCCCGAAGCTAGTGTGCCTCAGTCTTTTGCTCTCGCTGAACCTTTTTACTTTTAACTTGTAATGCGCACATTAATGCAGCTGCACTCATTTTTTACTTCAAGCACAGTTAGAATTTCGAGCGGAAAAAACTAATTTACGGCACCACTTGTAAGCTGGTCCCATATGTAGTTTTTAAAGTGGCATAATATTAAAGTACTATATGTGTGTGTTTTGTAATCTAAAAATGTGCTTTCTTTATAATTTGTTGCTCTAATATTTACAAATTTGCATGCATTCAGTAAAATTAGATTTTAAAAATAGATTTCTGAAAACAGAAAATGATATCTATAGCCACTTTGTCACATTCTATACTATGCAGAATTGCTTCCTATTTGTTTTTAACCTAATAATATTTCTATGCTATAGTTACTTATTGCAAAAGTTCTATCTAGGGTTACTTGCTACAAAAAAAAAAAGTTGAGACACTGTCCTTCTAATGTGTCCTTTCCTTGTTCTTCATTATTTTCTAAAGTTATTTTTCATCCACGGAAACCCAACCAGAGTCAGGAGATTTAGCACCTACTCTGAATTTCAAATAAGCAGTAGATTTTTTTCTGACAAATTTATTCTCCCATTCCCCCCCCCCCGTATCATGTGACAAACATCAGCCAATCACAAACTAGTATACGTATACCATGTGAGCTTGTGCACATGCTCAGTAGGATCTTCTCCCCCATAAAGTGTGAATATAAAAGGACAGTGCAAAATGTGATAATGGAAGTAATTTGGAAAGTGTCTTAAAACTGCTGTTCTTTCTGAATCATAGAAGTTTATTTTGACTTGAGTGTCCCTTTAACAATTATACAAAATCTTTTTCTGTAATTCTCTATCCACCAATTCTCATAATTGTTTTTTTAACCCCTTAAGGACCACAGCACTTTTCTATTTTCTGACCGTTTGGGACCAAGGCTATTTTTACATTTTCTTTTTTAAGACATGATGAGTCCACGGATCATCTTAATAACTAATTTGATATTCACCTCCTGGTCAGCAGGAGGAGGCAAAGAGCACCACAGCAGAGCTGTTAAATAGCTCCTCCCATCCCTCCCACTCCAGTCATTCTCTTTGCCTACGTTAGTGCTAGGAAGAGGTAAAGTGAGGTGTTAGATTAGATTCTTCAATCAAGAGTTTATTATTTTTAAAGTAGTGCAAGATTGTGCTGCTTTGTTCTAGGGTGTAGCCATAGTCCATATAAGTCTCTTCAGTAGAGCTTTTGGTGGCTTTAGAGCAATGAGAACTTGTGATACATAATTCTCACTGTGCCTCCTATACATTTTATGCTGCCCTTCTCCTGATAGCCTAAGCAAAATTAACTCAGGCTTTATCATTTTCCACAGGGCTATGGGAGGGAGAGAACCTCCTAAACCTGCTGAGCTGCCCTGCTGTTGGGCAGAATAGAAAGGTAAGTGCTAACTTTTTTATTCTGGGTCTGAAGCACACAGGATTCAGGACAGAGGAAGTATAGCACTTTACTGGGACATATATCTCCTATATATAGATTAAGAAGGATTATCTGGCAGCATGTTAATAGCAGGCACTGGGGCTGAGGAGAGTGGCTTTCTGGGGGCACTTAGACCAAGCTGGATACAAGAGGGATATGCCTTATAACAGAGAGGGCTAAACCACTTAATATATTATCTTTATATTATTGTATGGTCGCTGGCTCAATCACCTGTATAAGCTTTATATGTAATGCTCATTTTATACCTTTCATTTGGTATTACAATTTGCCCCCAGGTTCAAAAAAGAGTTCAGTAACATCTCCCGGTAGTCTAGAGCATGTATTGTTACGCCCACGAAGGGCGGGGTTTAGTTTTAGCACCTTTATTCAGCGGCACAATTTCCTATTTTTGAGTTTTAACTATGCTGTAGTCTCTGAGATGTGAGTTATCACGCCCACGAATGGCAGAGTTATGGTTGGGCCGACTTAGCCTGCACTTGCTCTTCCGTTCATCGGATGTTAGAGCGGTTTCTGGGAGAAAGGTTCTTATTCTTTCTAACTCAGTACTCAGTGTTTTATCTTAGGTGGGTCCGGATAACGCTACAGCTGCTCTCCGGATCTGTTTAGAATCTAAGTCATGTCCTTCTTAGGTACATGAAGTTCTAAGGGGGTATGAGTATCAGGAGGGCGCTTCAGCAAGTTTTAACTGAGGTTTCAGTCGGTGTTTCTATGTTTGCGTGCTAGTCTAAGCACTTTTCTGCACACAAGGATAAAAAGTTGTTGTTTAAAATTTAAAGAGACAGTAACGTTTTTTTCTGTTAATCTTTATTAAAATAATTTCACTGTTTATTTGTTTAATCCATCCTTTGTGTCTTAGGATGGAACACGAACACACAAAAAAATGAGTTACTTTTTAATTTTAAAGAGACAGTAATGTTTGTGTAAAATTTTATTAAAAATAAAAAAATTCTTTCTTTTCTGAACCTTCTCCTACTAAAGTTTTTTTTGCTGTTTGGGGAGTCTATTGACTATGATGAATCTATGCCACAAATTTCTCCTATAGTGTCCCACAAAATGTTATGGCCTCCATGCAGTGCCCTGCACTTCCTCTAACTCTCCATTTAGAATTACTTTGCATTTCATACATTATAGGTTTTTCCACGAGGTAGAAAACATTACTAGAGGAATTCATTTCAATTAGGGTGATTGATTCAGTAGTTGCTATCCCAACTGTTTCTTCCCTGTTAACGAAAAGATTAAGATACTTCGGGATTATCTGACAGAGAATTATCAGACTCAGATGGAATAATATCTTTATTTGATCCTGAGGTGGTTTTTCTCTGTTTTTTAGCTTGCTCACCTCCCTTTGCTACTTTAGGAGGTTTTAGCTCCCTGGGCGACCCCAACACTACCGGTGTTATCTATCCTAGTGCGTCCAGTAAGTTATTAGTAATGGAAGGAACCGCATTCCCTATATTTAAAAAGATGTTTTCCATAGCCGGCTTAGCTAAGGAGCCTGGGCAAACATTCATTAGGGTGGAAGGAGTAGTTTCCAGCTTAGCTAAGGGAACTACGATACCCTCAGAGGATAGCTGGGTTCAAAGGTCCTATGGACAAGAATTAGAAAAGGGATGTACACCAGGGCTTACAATGGCAACCAGCTATGTACTTTGCTACCGTCACTTGTGCGATGACATATTGGTCTGATGCGTTGTCTGATGCTGCTAAGTCAGAAACGCCCCTGGATAAAGATCCAGGATAGGATAAAAGCTTTCGAGTTGGTTAATTCCCTTATTTCGAATTCTTCCCTTCAAGTTATAAAACTGGGAGCATAGGTTTCAGGGTTCTCTGTTCTAGCTCACAGAGTCTTATGGTTAGAACCTTGTTCTACGGACGTATGCTCTAAGTTTAAGCTTTTAGTGATTCCTTACAAGGGGAAGACTTTGTTGGGATCTGGCTTGATGAAAGTAATATCCTTTGGAATTATAGAATTTAAAATTAAAAAACAAAAAAAAAACAAATAGCCTGCTGTTGAATCAAACACAGTGTGAAGGACATGCCCCCGATCCGGGACCTGATCTTGCAGAGGGCAGAATTTCCGTCTTCACTCAGGCTTGGGTTCGAGATGTTCAGGATCCCTGGGCAATAGAAAATAGTGTCCCAGGGACACAAATCAGAGTTCAAAGAGTTTTCCTCCCAGAGGCAGGTTTCTGTTTTCAAGATTATCTGCAGATCAGATAAAAGGAGAGGCATTCTTACACTGCGTAGGAGACCTCTCAGACCTGAAAGTGATTGTTCCAGTTCCACTACGGGTACAGGGTCTGGGTTTTTTGTCCCAATCTGTTTGTGGTTCCCAAAAAAGAGGGAACCTTCAGACCACTTTTAGATCTCAAGAGTCTAAACAAATTCCTTAGTGTACCATCCTTCAAGATGGAAACTATTTGTTCCATTCTTCCCTTGATCCAAGAGGGTCAATTTATGACAACAGTGGATTTAAAGGACGCATACCTTCATGTGCCATTCTCAGCAATCGTTTCAAGATTCTAAGGTTTGCCTTTCTGGACAAATGCTTCCAGTTTGTGGCTCTTCCTTTCGTTCTTGCCACAGCTCTTAGAGTTTTCACAAGTGCTCTGGGATCACTGTTGGCGGTGCTTCAGTTTCGGGGCATTGCAGTGGCGCTCTATTTGGATGACATCCTGGTCAAGGCACCATCCTTACAGCAAGTAAGATGTCACATAGACATGGTGTTATCCTTCCCGTGATCTCACGGGTGGAAGGTAAATTCGGTAAAGAGTTCCTCAGTCCCATTCACAAGGGTAACTTTCTGAGGAACCATAATAGATTCCATATCAATGTAGATTTTTCTGACAGAATGTCAGGAAATCAGAGTATCAATACTTGTCTAGTCATTCAATCCATTCCTCCGCTTCAGTGGCTCAGTGCATGGAGGTATTCGGGCTGATGGTGGCGGCAATGGACATCATCCCATTTGCTCGGTTTCATCTCAGATCTCTGCATTTAAGCATGCTCTGGCAATGGATCAGAGATTATACAGATTTGTCTCCTCAAATACTACTGGAGCAGGAGACAAGGGATTCTCTTCAATTGTGTTGTCTCTGGATCATCTATCCCAAGGAACCTGCTTTCGCAGACCATCTAGCCTAGACCATCAGCCTTCTAGGGTGGGGAGCAGTCTGGGGCTCTCTAAGGGCTCAGGGGTTTTGGACTCTGTTCTTCTTATAAACATTCTGGAACTGAGAGCGATCGACAATGTTCTTCTGATCTGGCCTCAGTTAGCCTTGGTCCAGTTTCTCAGGGTCTAGTCGAACAAAATAACGTCAGTGACTTTCATCAATCGTCAGGGAGTTCCTTGGTGATGATAGAGGGGTCAAAAATAATTCAGTGGGTGGTGGCCCATTCTTGCTGTCTGTCGGTGATGCACATCCCAGGGGTGGACAACTGGGAGACGGATTTTTTGAGCAGGTAGACTTTTCATCCAGGGAGTGGGAACTCCATCCAGAAGTGTTATCCAGTTTTATTTTTCCCCCGTTGGTTTTCCTTCCTCGGGTTATTGCTCGAATCAAGCAGTAGAGGGCATCAGTGATCCTCATAGCTCCGGCTTAGCCTCGCAGGATTTGGTATGCAAATCTGGTGGAATTGTCATCTCTGCCACCTTGTAGACTTCCATTGAGGAAGGACCTTCTAATCAAGGGCCCCTCCTTCTCTCAGATCTGGTTTCTTTGAAACTGTCTGCTTGAAGATTGAACACTTTATATTATCCAAGCGGGGTTTTTCTGCCTCGGTCATTGAAACCATGATTCAGGCTCGTAAGCCTGTCACTAAAATTGTTTATCATAAATATCTCTATTGGTGTGAATCCATGTACTACTCATGGAGTAGAGTTAGGATTCCTAGAATTTAGTTTTTTCTCCAAGAGGGTTTGGAGAAAGGTTTATCGTCATGTTCCCTAAGGGGTCAAATTTGTCTTAGTCTATTTTGTTACTCTAACATCTGGCAGATGTCCCAGATGTACAATCATGTTGTCAGACCTTGGGCAGGATCAGGCCTGTGTTCATACCAGTTACTCCTCCATGGAGTCTGAATTTGGTTCTCAAGTGGCTCCGTTTGAGTCTATGCTTTCCTTAGATATTAAGTCATTATCTTGGAAAGTTTTATTTCTTGTTGCTATTTCTTCTGCTCGGAGAGCTCTCAAAATTACAGTTTGTTTACTTATCTAATTTCCATTCAGATAAGGTAGTTTCTTTTTAAAGACACGATGAGTCCACGGATTTCATCCTTACTTGTGGGATTGCGCCTCCTGATTAGCAGGAGGAGGCAAAGAGCACCACAGCAGAGCTGCTATATATAGCTCCTCCCTTCCCTCCCACTCCAGTCATTCTCTTTGCCTACAATAGTGATAGGAAGAGGTAAAGTGAGGTGTTAGATTAGATTCTTCAATCAAGAGTTTATTATTTTTTAAAGTAGTGCCAGAGAGTGCTGCTGTAGTCCATATCAGTCTCTACAGGAGAGCTTTTGGTGGCTTTAAAGCGATGGGAACTGGTGGGACACAATTCTCACTGCGCTTCCCATACTGATGCTGCCCTTACACTGAAAACCTGAAGGATATTTACTCAGGTCTTCCGTTTACTTGCAGGTCCATGGGAGGGAGAGAACCTCCTAGACCTGGCAACTGCCTTGCTGTCAGGCAGAAGATGAGGTAAGTGCTGACATTATTTCTGGGGGTATAAGTGACTACTCAGAGAAAGTTTGGGCACTTTAATTTTTTATAGACCTCATTGTGAAGGAGATAGATGTCCTAATGTATTAAGGGACACAATCTGGGCAGATTGGATGCAGGCACTGGGGCTATAGCCGGTTTTGACGCAGGCACTAGTGCTAAAATGTATCAGGTGACGTTGTTTCTCCCGGCGGTTTCATGTCTATTATAACAGATCGGGAGATTACATTTTTTAAACAGTGAGCAGAGAGGCTCAGTGTGAGGTTTTACGCGGTAATTTTTTAACCAGCAGCTATCTGACAAAGCTGATAGTTTACTTATGGTTCCCTGGGGCTTATTTTGTAAGTAAATGGTGACCGGGAACTGCATATTCAAACGCCCACGATGGGCGGAGCTTGTGATGGCGCCAAATTGGTTGTGCGCCTTTTTCTCTAATACTTCCGGTTATCGGAAGACAGGGGTAGATGTCTGCGCTTGGGGTTATGTGATCACTTGATCATTTGGCAAAGTGCACCCCTTGTGGGTTTACTACTGCTCACAGAAGTGGATGTGAGCGAGTATATGCCTAAATGTATGTGGATATGAGCGAGTATGTGCCTAAATGTTTGTCAGCTGTTGACTGATCAGTGTCAGCTCAGTGCTGAGGTTTCTAGCTACATCGCTTTTTTCATAAAGACAAACTTTAGGTCAGAGTGGTTCCAAAACGCTTCCACTGACTAAATCTGTGCATAACGGCTAATATACACTTCAGCTAGGTTAGCTGAGGTGTAGAGGTTTTTTATTTGTTCCCTAAGTCTTTACATGATTAATCATCTTTTATTTGTTCCCTATGCTGTTAGAGAACTGACACTTAAAGGGACACTTAACACCTGTCTTCTAATAATCCCTTAAACCTACATTTTCTTATTAGTAAAATTAAAATAATCACTGTTTCTATTTTATTTGTTCCTCTTACCCCAAACTATTGAAGGAAATTGCTTTGAAGTACAATGTTGATCCAGTGCTTAATTTCCTATCTAAGCTGCCATATTGTAACGTGCGTTTCAGGGGCACAGCAGTCACATGCTCATGATGCTGTCACATGACACACACAGCATATTACTTAGAGAATCACATCTGGCTGCAGCGTGAGCTGCAGCCTCTAAACATACATATTTATGTGTCACTCACAGTATAAATGTATTAGCCTTCCCTATCTAACACACATATTATGCAGTATAATTGAAATAAAATGCTTTATAAGAACTGTTTATGTTTTTAACGCACCCCACAGTTTTGTTCTTCAAACTGCCCACAAGTTTTATGCTCTGAGCAAAAGCTGTTTCCAGTGCACGGCTTCAGGGCAGGAACTATTGTCGTAAATCATTTGTAAGCTGAAGCTCCATGAGGGAGAGAGTGAGAGGGAGGCTCTCAGACATGCTGGATATACTGATATACTCCATGCAGGGCAGATTTCTGCTTCTTGTGATCTCTCCTGCTTATGTACCAGCTAGCGCTGCAGAATCTGTTGGCGCTCTACAAATAACCGATAATAATAATAATAATAATAATAATAATGTGATCAGTTAGTAATGATTGTCTGTTTTATTTACCAGTGTGATCTGCTCCTGTCACACCATCTGATGATCACACACAGAGTTCTGCTCTAGTGACTGTGTCTGACTCTTGGCAGAGGGTGTGACAAGAGCAGACAACACTGCTAAATAAAACAGAGGATCATTACTAACTGATCACATTAGCTGGTACATAAGCAGGAGAGGTCATAAGAAGCAAAAATCTTCTGCATGGAGTATATCAGTATATCCAGCGTGTCTGAGAGCCTCCCCCTCCCTCTCTCCCTCACAGAGCTTACAAATGATTTACGACAATAGTGCCTGAAGTTCACTGGAAACGACTTATGCTTAGAGCATAAAACTTGTGGGCAGTTTGAAGAGTAAAACTGTGGGGGACGTAAAAAACATAAACAGTGCTTATAAAGAATTTTATTTCAATTGTTCTGCATAATATGTGTATTAGATGGGGAAAGCTAATACATTTATACTGTGAGTGACAAAAAAATAAGTATCTTCAGACACTGCAGCTCACACACTGCAAACATATGTGATTCTCTAAGTATGTGCAACAAATAATATGCTGTGTGTGTCATGTGACTGCTGTGCCCCTGTAAGGTACGTTACAATATGGCAGCTTACATAGTAGAATCAAGCACTGGATCAACACTACTTCAAAACAATCTTTGTCAACAGTTTGGGGTAAGAGGAACAGATAAAATAGACAGCAGTGATTATTTTATTTTAATTAATAAGAAAAAGTAGGTTTTAGCATTTTTCATCAGGTGTTAAATGTCCCTTTAAATAAACAAGTTTCTCTTTTACAATTTAAAGAGACAGTAACTGTTTTTTATGTGTTAAAAAAATTAAGTCTTTACATGATTAATCATCTTTTCTTTGGTTCCCTATGTGGTTAGAGAACTGCCACTTCAATAAACAAGTTTCTCTTTTACAATTTAAAGAGACAGTAACGGCCTTATGTTTTATTAAATTAAAAATAAAAAAAAAAGTAAATTTTTTTTAAAAAAAGGTTATGATTTTGCATGATTAATCATCCTTTAGAATTTTCTCTTTACTATTTAAAGAGACAGTAACGGTTCTTTATGTGTTACAAAAGTTAAGACTTTTGCTTGATCATTTTCTATCTGTTTTCTATGTTGTAAGAGAACTGCCACTTACATACCAAAGTTTCTCTTTAACTTTAAAGAGACAATAACGGTTTTTTATATAGCCATCTCATACAATGCATTTTTTCCTCATGAATTCCACCTGGAATTTCTTGTCTAGACATTGCTTCCTAAGGTCGTTGGAGCGATCTCTTACGTTGTCTGTGTTTTTCCCATGATACGGGAAACACTTGAGGATTAGTATTTAAGTAGCTATTCCGAATTTTCTTCTCTGAAGAGGAGGATTCTTCAGTGGTATTTAGGGGAAAAATCGCAGACTCTGTCTGTGTACTTCCTTTGCTTGATACTGAAGTGTTTTCCTTTCAGTTTAAATTTGAACACCTCCGTTTGTTACTTTGGGAGGTTTTTGTTTCCCCTTTTTTCCCAGTGATAGCAGACTCTATCAAGGAGTCTTGTCAATGTACCCAGGGATTGGGTGTATGTCAGAGTTGCCTCAGGACCGCAGAGCGTTTGATTATAGATATTGGTCTGCGGATGCCTCATCTGAGTATAGACTTTTCGTGATTCCCTACAAGGGAAGGACCTTGTTTGGACCTGTTTTAATGGAAATTATCTCTGTTATTTTGAGAGGTAAGGGTCAGCTTTATTCTCAGGTGGGGTCAGCCGGAATTAGATCTCATGGCATTTCGACAGAATGCCAAACTCCTGAGATAAGACCGCCTGGGAACACCAGGTGCGGTAGGCTTTTTGAGTCGAGGTACAGGGACCCCCTGATGGAGCTGATAGATGCTCTGGCGGTTCCTTGGACCTTCAGTCTAGCATACCTATTTCCTCTGTTTGCTATTCTTCCTCGGGTCATTGCTCAGATCAAGCAGGAGAGGGCATCGGTGATCCTCATTGCACTGGCCTGGCCTCCCAGGATTCAGTATGCAGATCTGGTGGATATGTCATCTCTGCCACCTTGGAGACTTCAGGCCCATAAACCTGTGACTAGAAAGCTTTACCATAAGATATGGCATAAATATCTTTATTGGTGTGAATCCAAGGGCTACTCATGGAGTAGAGTTAGGATTCCCAGAATTTTGTCTTTTCTCCAAGACGGATTGGAGAAGGGTTTATCGGCAGGTTCCCTAAAGGGTCAGATCTCTGCCTTATCTATTTTGTTACACAAACGTCTGGTGGATGTCCCGGATGTTCAATCCTTTTGTCAGGCTTTGGTTAGGATCAGGCCTGTGTTTAAACGAATTGCTCCTCCATGGAGTCTGAATTTAATTATTAAAGTTCTTCAAGGGGATCCGTTCGAGCCTATGCCTTCCTTAGATATTCAGTTGTTATCTTGGAAAGTTTGTGTTTCTTATTGCCATTTCTTCAGCTCGAAGAGTGTCTGAGCTTTCGGCATTGCTATACAATTCACCTTACCTTATTTTTCATTCGGATAAGGTAGTTTTACACACTAAACTAGGGTTCTTTCCTAAGGTTGTTTCAGACAGGAACATTAAACAGGAGATTGTTGTTTCTTCCTTGTGTCCTAATCCTCCTTCTCAAAAGGAACGTCTTATGCACAATTTGGACGTGGTATGTGCTCTGAAATTTTATTTACAAGCGACTAAGGACTTTCGTCAGTCGTCTTCTTTGTTTGGGAAAAAAATCAAAAACAAAAAGTTCTTGACGGAGGTGCGCCCACGGTGATGAAAGCGATGATCAGTCCGAATAATCCAATGAAAGGCCGCTCTTCTATAGCGTGTGTCAACGGTTGGATATTCTGTAGTGGGGAAACAGGAAGGCGCCAATAGGGTGATAACGTAAGGACCCTGACAAGTAAATTAAAAGTAAAAGGGTACTCACAAGCAGGGCGGCACTTAGACGTGCCTAACAAAGCAAACCGTGTGTGACTCTCCCGAATAACGAGAGTGGAAAAACACAGGCCAACAAACTGGGTAGAGGAAGGAGCAAACTCCAACAAAGTTGATTAAAACAATTTATTAAAAAGTTTTAAAAACAATGCATAAAAGCAACGCGTTTCTCGGCTACACAGAGCCGTTTCATCAGGCTGTTATACACATTCTAAAATGCCTACTGCTTTAAACACTTCCTCTAACCAATCAAAACACTTGAAATTACCACACCCACTCCCCACCTCAGCGTGCGTGTCAGCCACAGCTGATATGGGGAGTGCAAGGAGACATATGCATTCAACTTAAAATGCAACAATTTGATATCACCTTATATTTTAGTGTCTATTCTGATTCAACATATGTTATTGCTCACATCACAACTGGGATCAATTATGGTTGTTACGATTGTTACGATTTTTCATGTGTCTCACCCTTAATGTTAAAATACGTAACAAATATTCACAAATGAACATTCACTTCAGGGTTAAATACACCATAAACTTGCACGTTAGCCATTGATCGGAACTGGACTTATATTGGACTTAAATAATATTCTTAATTGGTCAAATAACAAATAAATAAATATTGCTCCTCATTAAACACTAACAGATTATACAATTTATACAGTTCCCCAATATAGCACACAATAAATACTCAATCACAGTAGATAATTAAATCAGAACCAAACCAATAGAAAATTATTTAATCTCTAAACTGATGATAAGGGACCCTAAAACAGAGATATGATATCTCTGCAGATCTACAGTTACTCATATCCCCAAAAATAGACTAAATAAAATATATATGTATACACTTAGTAAAAACAAACCAACTATGGAAAGCTGCAAGATCAATATTGGCATTGAGACCTGATGGATGTAAAGTCTGGAGCCTGTAGATCCAAAAGGTCTCTCTCTGTCTAAGTCTATAGAAACGATTATAAAAGTCTGATCTTGGAATGTGTTCAATGGGAGTTATCTGTAGACAATGTAAATTTCCACTATGTTTGGTATTACAGTGTTGTGGTACACTATGTAGTTTGAAGTTCTTTTTGATGTTTCTATAGTGTTCTGACCACCTAATGCTCAAGCGTCTGCAGGTGCGCCCTACGTATTGAAACCCACAAATGCAGGACAATAAGTAAATCACATAATTCGAAGCGCATGTCATCCGATGACTCATTTTATAAGTTTTGGAGGTTGTATTTGATTTAAACGTATCTACATTATGTGTTATAAAGTCACACATTTTGCAATTTTTATGGTTACATTCGAAACTACCCTTTCTTTGTATTTTACAGATGATGTCATTGGCCTTATTGGTATTGCTACTAGTCATGTTGGTCCTATTTTTAACCACTTTACTAGGTGCCAAAATCCTTTTTAAATTGGGTGCTCTTTTATAAACAATAGTGGGTTTGTTATCCAACAGTGGGCCTAAGATAGGATCTTTTAGTAGAATTTTCCAATGTTTCATGATACTCTTTTTAATTATACTGTGATTACAATTATATTCAGTAATGAACATGGTCCTATTGCCCATGCCCACCTGAGTTTGTGTGTCTACTACCTTTTTCTCGAAATATTTATTTCTGTCATCATTTTTTGCCCTATTGAAGGCACTGGTGATAATATGTTCTGGGTATTTTTTCTCTTCAAATCTATCTTTGAGGATTTTACTCTGTATCTCAAAATCTGTTAGGCTGCTGCAGTTCCTGCGAACTCGCTTGAACTGCCCATATGGTACATTTCTTTTCCAAGGCAGGTGATGATTGCTTCTAAAGTCCAAATAACTGTTGCAATCAACCTGCTTGAAATGAGTATTGGTTGAGATCCTACCCTCAATGAAACTTAACTCTAAGTCCAGAAATACAACAGTTTTAGAGTCTATTGTGCTGGTGAATTTTAAGCCCTTGTTGTTACTATTCAAATGTCTCACAAAGTCTTCGGCTAGCAGTCTATCACCCTTCCACACAACGACCAGATCGTCTATATATCTGCCATAGTATACCAGGTTCGCCTCAAACGCAGAATCGTAGATGTATTGTTGTTCAAATGATCCCATAAAAAGGTTGGCGTAACTTGGGGCGAACCTGGTACCCATGGCCGTCCCTTTTGTTTGGAGGTAATAATCATCCTGGTAAACAAAATAGTTGTGGTGTAAGATAAATGATATTAATGACAAGATAAAATGTTTCTGAGTGTCTGGTAAATACATGTCTGTTTCCAAAAAACTGGAAACCACTTGTAGTCCAAGACTGTGTGATATATTAGAATATAAGGCTTGGACATCACACGTGATCCAAATTAAATCCTGTGTGATATTAATCTATTCTAGTTTATTTATGAGGTCTGAAGAATCTCGTATGTAAGATTCAAGGCCAACGACATATTTTTGCAGGAAGAAGACAACATATGAAGATGCATTATCTGTTAAGCTGCCTATTCCCGATATTATCGGGCGGCCAGGGGGGCATCTGGGATCTTTGTGCAGCTTCGGTAAATGGTAGTAAAATGCACGATTTGGCTCTATAGGGATGAGGAAATCTTTTTCTTTTTTGGTGACAATTCCTTCTTTGAACGCACCCTCTACTAAATCCCTTAAGGTCGCCAAAAATTTGGAGGTGGGATCGAAAGTCATTTTGGTATAATAATTTTTGTCATTCAGGATCCTATTAGACTCCAAAAGGTAGTCCCCAAGATCCTGGATGACAATCCCTCCGCCTTTATCGGCTTGTCTAATTACTATAGATTTATTCTTTTTTAACATTTCTAAAGCACGTTTCTCGTTCCCGAACAGGTTCCCTTTACCATTGATACCCTTCGGCAATTGATCAAATTCATCGCTAACCAGCTGCCTGAAAATCTCTATATGGGCATTATTTACTAATTTAGGGGTGAAGTTAGATTTGTTCCTCAAACAAGTATGTACAAAACCTTCACATAAATGATCAAGTAAGGATTCAGGTTCATACACCGGAGTTATTTGGTTGTTAAGCCTAGAATCCATTGAATCTGTCAAAATTGGTCTATTACCATCGTCTTTAATTTTCTTTTCTGCTAAATATTTCTGCATCAAGAGTTTTTGTGTGAATCTATTAAGATCTACAAAAAGTGAAAACATGTTATGTGTATTGGATGGGCTAAAGGAAAGCCCCTTTCCTAGGACCCTGATCTCATCATTGGTCAGAGGATGAGAAGACAAATTAAAGATCCCACTACCTAGGGCCTGTAGTCGTGCCTTTTTGAGGGCTGTGTTTCTTCCTCTGCATCCTCGCTTATGTGAGGTCTTTTTCCTTTGTATGAGGGAGTAAGGCTGACTACAGGCTCTAGGTAGCTCGCAATCTTTTTTTGTTTCCAGACCGGTTGTCTGGGGCGTTGATCTAAAAAATGTTGTTGTGAAATTGCGGATTGTGGTATACTGTTAGCTTCACTATTGTCCAAATGTCTTGTGTCATATTCATGTGGATCTAGATTATCGAGTGCTTGGAACCTATTAGAGGTACTAGCCTCAATAAAGTTGTAATCTCTCCTATCTCGAGGAAATTCAGAGTTCATCTCCCCTAATGTAGATCTTAGATAGGTTTGTTGATTTTTGGGAGTGGACTTCATGTTATACCATTGCTCATTTTCATGAGATTTATACCGATTAGATTGCTCGAAAGGGTTATTTGCCCTATTAGAATGTTGTTGGTAATATCTTGTGTCTCTATTATGCTCATATGGGGCAGAATGTGAGGGTCCATTCTGGGACCAACTTCGCTGGTGTGCCTGATCAAAATGGTCAGGGAATCTTTGATGGTGATGTTGGATTGGCCTATAGTCCCTATCCTGGTGGGGCATTGATTGTCTGTTGTTATTATGCCAATTATTAGAATTGTTTTTATAGTTGTTTTTATTTTTATTTTTATTTTTATTTTTATGGTGGTTAACTACTGTCCACCTATCTTCCTGTTGTGTGTTGGGTGTGAATGGGGAAGTACCTAATGTCATCCTCTGTCCCTCATCTATATGATTTCTCGTGTCAGGGGTTTCTATCTGTACTTTCTTTTTGTTATATGTATATACTTCCCCTTTCAGATAATCTTCGTTGTCCCTAGCTAATTTGCGATTTTTAATCTCCATCAATTCTTTTTGATAGTTCTCGGTTTTTTGCAAAACTATATAATTAAGTTCTTCATATTGCTTTGTATTTTTAAATTTATCCAGGCTTTGTTGAACAATCTCTATTTCCTTAGAAATAGTGTCCACTAGAGACTTACGATATGTAATCAAAATTTTCATGAGAGTCACGGAACACGTGGTGAGAGTTTCATCCCACTTTGTATTAAGGGATTGGTCATCCTTAAAAGAACAACTTTTAAAGACTCTGAGACCTCTCGGGACTAAATTCGAATCAACATATTTTTGGAGCATTTCTGCATCCAACCAGTGTCTACATTCGTCATTAGTCAGATCCTCTAATTTCGCAAACAAGGTGTGGATGGGCATATTTTCAATTGCAACATCTTCACTCGGGGCCACCACAGTGGATCCTACATGTGAAACTAGTAGTAACCTCTTATTTTGTCTTTCATTAATAGACAACATAATGAGGTTAAAAATAGAAGTGAAAGCTAATATCGAAAAAGTGATTATTATAAAGTGATAAGCCAACCAAATCACAATATAAATAGTGGTAAGTGTTAAATCACAAAAATTAAGAAAATATATAAAATGTTATCTAAACAAAGAAAAAAATATATATGAAAATCGTGATGAAAAGATGATCTCAAATCATGTGAGAAATGTAATATCCCTTTCGGTGAGAAATCATAAAGTGTTAGAGTGTCAAGTGTATATATAATAGCTATACAAACAGACTTTTTAATATATAAATAAATAAAAAAATGTGCCTCAAAAAATGTATAAGTGATTTAATTAAGAAATGTACCTAAAATTCTTATAAGTGATATGTGCTTGCTAAAAAATAGTCACAAATAGTGTGACGATGTAAAGATTATTAAAAACAATCCACTATGCCTCAAAGTATTTGGCGAAGTAGATCTGCAGTAGTAGATCTGTAGCTATGGTCATCTATAGTATATCTCGCTTAAATATTCATGCACCTAGTTTGTTAGTATAATTACAATGAATATGTCAATCATATTATACAGAAAATAAAAACCAGTGCTGTAACCATGGGGACCACGTTTGGAATGAGTATGCGTTAGATATTTCTACTTTAAATTTGTAAATCTTACTAAAACATGTGCATACAAAAATAACCCCAAGTAGGGGCTACACGCTCAAACACAACCGGGCCCAAATACGCTAGTGCAGTTTAGGCAAGTGATCGGTGACACTGTTAAACAACTTGTTAGGACAAATAGATACTTAACAAATATAATATATACTTAGCAAATAAAAAGTCCTTGATAGGAGACCTGGCAGCAACCTCAAGCTGGGAACAGCAACATTCAGTGGGAAAAAAATCAAAAACAAAAAGTTCTTGACGGAGGTGCGCCCACGGTGATGAAAGCGATGATCAGTCCGAATAATCCAATGAAAGGCCGCTCTTCTATATCGTGTGTCAACGGTTGGATATTCTGTAGTGGGGAAACAGGAAGGCGCCAATAGGGTGATAACGTAAGGACCCTGACAAGTAAATTAAAAGTAAAAGGGTACTCACAAGCAGGGCGGCACTTGGACGTGCCTAACAAAGCAGACCGAGACCTCAGCATCGCCCGGAAGACTCGCAACGGCAACAACCAATCCTCAAGCTGGGCCAAGTTCCGTGTGGCCAATCAGGAACGCTGGATACTAACACACCTTCCTCTTCGTATGCCGAATCCGAACACTGGCAGAGGGGTAGGGGATAGTGATGAACCGTGTGTGACTCTCCCGAATAACGAGAGTGGAAAAACACAGGCCAACAAACTGGGTAGAGGAAGGAGCAAACTCCAACAAAGTTGATTAAAACAATTTATTAAAAAGTTTTAAAAACAATGCATAAAAGCAACGCGTTTCTCGGCTACTCAGAGCCGTTTCATCAGGCTGTTATACACATTCTAAAATGCCTACTGCTTTAAACAGTTTGTTGGCCTGTGTTTTTCCACTCTCGTTATTCGGGAGAGTCACACACGGTTCATCACTATCCCCTACCCCTCTGCCAGTGTTCGGATTCGGCATACGAAGAGGAGGGTGTGTTAGTATCCAGCGTTCCTGATTGGCCACACGGAACTTGGCCCAGCTCGAGGATTGGTTGTTGCCGTTGCGAGTCTTCCGGGCGACGCTGAGGTCCCGGTCTGCTTTGTTAGGCACGTCCAAGTGCCGCCCTGCTTGTGAGTACCCTTTTACTTTTAATTTACTTGTCAGGGTCCTTACGTTATCACCCTATTGGCGCCTTCCTGTTTCCCCACTACAGAATATCCAACCGTTGACACACGCTATAGAAGAGCGGCCTTTCATTGGATTATTCGGACTGATCATCGCTTTCATCACCATGGGCGCACCTCCGTCAAGAACTTTTTGTTTTTGATTTTTTTCCCACTGAATGTTGCTGTTCCCAGCTTGAGGTTGCTGCCAGGTCTCCTATCAAGGACTTTTTATTTGCTAAGTATATATTATATTTGTTAAGTATCTATTTGTCCTAACAAGTTGTTTAACAGTGTCACCGATCACTTGCCTAAACTGCACTAGCGTATTTGGGCCCGGTTGTGTTTGAGCGTGTAGCCCCTACTTGGGGTTATTTTTGTATGCACATGTTTTAGTAAGATTTACAAATTTAAAGTAGAAATATCTAACGCATACTCATTCCAAACGTGGTCCCCATGGTTACAGCACTGGTTTTTATTTTCTGTATAATATGATTGACATATTCATTGTAATTATACTAACAAACTAGGTGCATGAATATTTAAGCGAGATATACTATAGATGACCATAGCTACAGATCTACTACTGCAGATCTACTTCGCCAAATACTTTGAGGCATAGTGGATTGTTTTTAATAATCTTTACATCGTCACACTATTTGTGACTATTTTTTAGCAAGCACATATCACTTATAAGAATTTTAGGTACATTTCTTAATTAAATCACTTATACATTTTTTGAGGCACATTTCTTTATTTATATATTAAAAAGTCTGTTTGTATAGCTATTATATATACACTTGACACTCTAACACTTTATGATTTCTCACCGAAAGGGATATGACATTTCTCACATGATTTGAGATCATCTTTTCATCACAATTTTCATATATATTTTTTTCTTTGTTTAGATAACATTTTATATATTTTCTTAATTTTTGTGATTTAACACTTACCACTATTTATATTGTGATTTGGTTGGCTTATCACTTTATAATAATCACTTTTTCGATATTAGCTTTCACTTCTATTTTTAACCTCATTATGTTGTCTATTAATGAAAGACAAAATAAGAGGTTACTACTAGTTTCACATGTAGGATCCACTGTGGTGGCCCCGAGTGAAGATGTTGCAATTGAAAATATGCCCATCCACACCTTGTTTGCGAAATTAGAGGATCTGACTAATGACGAATGTAGACACTGGTTGGATGCAGAAATGCTCCAAAAATATGTTGATTCGAATTTAGTCCCGAGAGGTCTCAGAGTCTTTAAAAGTTGTTCTTTTAAGGATGACCAATCCCTTAATACAAAGTGGGATGAAACTCTCACCACGTGTTCCGTGACTCTCATGAAAATTTTGATTACATATCGTAAGTCTCTAGTGGACACTATTTCTAAGGAAATAGAGATTGTTCAACAAAGCCTGGATAAATTTAAAAATACAAAGCAATGTGAAGAACTTAATTATATAGTTTTGCAAAAAACCGAGAACTATCAAAAAGAATTGATGGAGATTAAAAATCGCAAATTAGCTAGGGACAACGAAGATTATCTGAAAGGGGAAGTATATACATATAACAAAAAGAAAGTACAGATAGAAACCCCTGACACGAGAAATCATATAGATGAGGGACAGAGGATGACTTTAGGTACTTCCCCATTCACACCCAACATACAACAGGAAGATAGGTGGACAGTAGTTAACCACCATAAAAATAAAAATAAAAATAAAAACAACTATAAAGACAATTCTAAATATAGCTGCAAGCAGCGATAGAGGTGGCCATGCGCATCGACATTGCAATGACATACAAGCTGCTAAGTCACAATATAAAGCTTTATAGAAGTTTTTACAATTCTAACATTAGCAGTTGGAAAGAAAACATATTTTCGAAATTTTTGCGTTTTTCAAGATGGCTGCCCCACCATATGATTAATACTTTCATTACGATCAGATGTAACTCTAGGTGCAAGCAGCGATAGAGGTGGCCATGCGCATCGACATTGCAATGACATACAAGCAGCTAAATCACAATATAAACCTTTAACGCAAGTTTTTACAGTTCTAACACATGCAGTTGGTAAAAAAAACACATTTTTGAAATTTTTGCGTTTTCAAGATGGCTGCTACAGCATATGACTAATACTTTCAACACGAATAGATGTAACTCTAGGTCACAATATATGGTTATACAGCAAATTTCACAGCTTTAACATAAGCAGTTGGAAAGAAAACACGTTTTCGAAATTTTCTCGTAAACCAATATGGCTGCCACAGCTTGTGACCAATTCCTTCAACATGAATAACTGTGACTCTAGGTCACAATATAAGGTTATATAGCAAATTTCACAGTTCTAACATAAGCAGTTGCAGAGAAAATAGGTTTTCGAAATATTCGCATAAAACAAAATGGCTGCCAGATCTTATGATATACAGCCTCCATTTTATGCACAATAATTGTCACCATAGATCTGAATAAACATGGCAAAAATAAAGCATTTTTGTAAAACGGTTTTTGTTTTATTATTAAGTTAAAAATATTGTTAAGCGTTTTTGAACAATTCAAAATGGCTGCCAAACCACATGACATACCAACTTCTCTTGAACAAATCTGAATGTTAGTCATAAGTTAAATCTGTAAACAAAATTTCAAGTCTGTGTCATAAGCGGTTTCGGAGAAGAAGATTTTTGTAGTTTTTAAAAAACGCGCATACGAAACAAAATTGCCGCCAAGCTATGCATTGTATGGCTTTCAAATTGCACATACTAATGCTCACTATAGACCTCTACAATTTGCAGAAGTTTTATGAAAATTTGCAAATGTTTTATTTCACGAAGGCGACTGCGCAGTGCAAATTTTTACTGCAATATTGCCTTTAGGGGTCATGACTATGTGTACTCATGTGTCTGCTACACTGTAATATAGTTAAATAGTGTAAACATAATGCATAAAGTGCAAATTTACGCAATTAAACATCGATACAAAGGCGAATGGCTCATAGCAGCCATGTTGATTATGGAACATTCGCAGTTTGAACAAACTTGGTAGAGGACCTTGCAAGGAGCACATGTGCAAAATTGCGCTTCATTGCACTTAGCGGTTGCAGAGAAGAAGATGTTTAAAGATTTTCGCACAATTCAAAATGGCAGCTAGGTCATGTAACTAAATCACTTCTCTTGAACAAACTTTATTCTAGGTCAGTACAGCAGTAAACACAGCAAGTTTCACAGCTGTAACATAAGCGGTTCTGGAGAAGAAGATTTTCAAGCGGTTGTCGAAATTTGTCGCAAAAAGCAATATGGCTGCTACATCACATGACCTATAAGATTTATGTTGCATAGAATTATGCACAGCATAGATCTATAGCACTGTGCCAAGTTTCATGAGTTTTTGAGTTATGCTGTTGTTTTTATAAGCATTTGAATAAGTGGCGGAATAATAATAATAAAAAAAAAATAAAAAAAATAATAATAATAATAATCTTGACAATAACAATAGGTTGTCCTGCAACTTCGTTGCATGGCCACCTAATAATTGGCATAATAACAACAGACAATCAATGCCCCACCAGGATAGGGACTATAGGCCAATCCAACATCACCATCAAAGATTCCCTGACCATTTTGATCAGGCACACCAGCGAAGTTGGTCCCAGAATGGACCCTCACATTCTGCCCCATATGGGCATAATAGAGACACAAGATATTACCAACAACATTCTAATAGGGCAAATAACCCTTTCGAGCAATCTAATCGGTATAAATCTCATGAAAATGAGCAATGGTATAACATGAAGTCCACTCCCAAAAATCAACAAACCTATCTAAGATCTACATTAGGGGAGATGAACTCTGAATTTCCTCGAGATAGGAGAGATTACAACTTTATTGAGGCTAGTACCTCTAATAGGTTCCAAGCACTCGATAATCTAGATCCGCACGAATATGACACAAGACATTTGGACAATAGTGAAGCTAACAGTATACCACATTTTTTAGATCAACGCCCCAGACAACCGGTCTGGAAACAAAAAAAGATTGCGAGCTACCTAGAGCCTGTAGTCAGCCTTACTCCCTCATACAAAGGAAAAAGACCTCACATAAGCGAGGATGCAGAGGAAGAAACACAGCCCTCAAAAAGGCACGACTACAGGCCCTAGGTAGTGGGATCTTTAATTTGTCTTCTCATCCTCTGACCAATGATGAGATCAGGGTCCTAGGAAAGGGGCTTTCCTTTAGCCCGTCCAATACACATAACATGTTTTCACTTTTTGTAGATCTTAATAGATTCACACAAAAACTCTCGATGCAGAAATATTTAGCAGAAAAGAAAATTAAAGACGATGGTAATAGACCAATTTTGACAGATTCAATGGATTCTAGGCTTAAAGGGACAGTAAAATCAAAACTAAACTATCATGATTCAGATAGGGCATGCAATTTTAAACAACTTTCCAATTTACTTTTATCATCAAATTTGCATTGTTCTCTTGGTGGTATTTTTGAAAAGCTAAACATAGCTAGGCTCAAACTGATTTCTAAACAGTTGAAAACCGCCTCCTAGCTCAGAGAATTTTGAAAGTTTTTCACAGTTAGACTGTGCTAGTTCACATGTGTCATATAGATAACATTGTGCTCACTCCCGTGAAGTTATTTAGGAGTCTTCACTGATTGACTACACTGCTTGTCTGTCAAAGGCACTTAGATAAGGAGGCTGTCTGCAAAGGCTTAGATACAAGGTAATCGCAGAGGTAAAAAGCATATTAATATAACTGTGCTGGTTATGCCAAAACGGGGAATGGGTAATAAAGGGATTATCTATCTTTTTAAATAAGAACATTTTTGGTGTAGACTGTCCCTTTAACAACCAAATAACTCCGGTGTATGAACCTGAATCCTTACTTGATCATTTATGTGAAGGTTTTGTACATACTTGTTTGAGGAACAAATCTAACTTCACCCCTAAATTAGTAAATAATGCCCATATAGAGATTTTCAGGCAGCTGGTTAGCGATGAATTTGATCAATTGCCGAAGGGTATCAATGGTAAAGGGAACCTGTTCGGGAACGAGAAACGTGCTTTAGAAATGTTAAAAAAGAATAAATCTATAGTAATTAGACAAGCCGATAAAGGCGGAGGGATTGTCATCCAGGATCTTGGGGACTACCTTTTGGAGTCCGATAGGATCCTGAATGACAAAAATTATTATACCAAAATGACTTTCGATCCCACCTCCAAATTTTTGGCGACCTTAAGGGATTTAGTAGAGGGTGCGTTCAAAGAAGGAATTGTCACCAAAAAAGAAAAAGATTTCCTCATCCCTATAGAGCCAAATCGTGCATTTTACTACCATTTACCGAAGCTGCACAAAGATCCCAGATGCCCCCCTGGCCGCCCGATAATATCGGGAATAGGCAGCTTAACAGATAATGCATCTTCATATGTTGACTTCTTCCTGCAAAAATATGTTGTTGGCCTTGAATCTTACATACGAGATTCTTCAGACCTCATAAATAAACTAGAACAGATTAATATCACACAGGATTTAATTTGGATCACGTGTGATGTCCAAGCCTTATATTCTAATATATCACTCAGTCTTGGACTACAAGCGGTTTCCAGTTTTTTGGAAACAGACATGTATTTACCAGACACTCAGAAACATTTTATCTTGTCATTAATATCATTTATCTTACACCACAACTATTTTGTTTACCAGGATGATTATTACCTCCAAACATAAGGGACGGCCATGGGTACCAGGTTCGCCCCAAGTTACGCCAACCTTTTTATGGGATCATTTGAACAACAATACATCTACGATTCTGCATTTGGGGCGAACCTGGTATACTATGGCAGATCTATAGACGATCTGGTCGTTGTGTGGAAGGGTGATAGACAGCTAGCCGAAGACTTTGTGAGACATTTGAATAGTAACAACAAGGGCTTAAAATTCACCAGCACAATAGACTCTAAAACTGTTGTATTTCTGGACTTAGAGTTAAGTTTCATTGAGGGTAGGATCTCAACCAATACTCATTTCAAGCAGGTTGATTGCAACAGTTATTTGGACTTTAGAAGCAATCATCACCTGCCTTGGAAAAGAAATGTACCATATGGGCAGTTCAAGCGAGTTCGCAGGAACTGCAGCAGCCTAACAGATTTTGAGATACAGAGTAAAATCCTCAAAGATAGATTTGAAGAGAAAAAATACCCAGAACATATTATCACCAGTGCCTTCAATAGGGCAAAAAATGATGACAGAAATAAATATTTCGAGAAAAAGGTAGTAGACACACAAACTCAGGTGGGCATGGGCAATAGGACCATGTTCATTACTGAATATAATTGTAATCACAGTATAATTAAAAAGAGTATCATGAAACATTGGAAAATTCTACTAAAAGATCCTATCTTAGGCCCACTGTTGGATAACAAACCCACTATTGTTTATAAAAGAGCACCCAATTTAAAAAGGATTTTGGCACCTAGTAAAGTGGTTAAAAATAGGACCAACATGACTAGTAGCAATACCAATAAGGCCAATGACATCATCTGTAAAATACAAAGAAAGGGTAGTTTCAAATGTAACCATAAAAATTGCAAAATGTGTGACTTTATAACACATAATGTAGATACGTTTAAATCAAATACAACCTCCAAAACTTATAAAATGAGTCATCGGATGACATGCGCTTCGAATTATGTGATTTACTTATTGTCCTGCATTTGTGGGTTTCAATGAGGAGCAATATTTATTTATTTGTTATTTGACCAATTAAGAATATTATTTAAGTCCAATATAAGTCCAGTTCCGATCAATGGCTAACGTGCAAGTTTATGGTGTATTTAACCCTGAAGTGAATGTTCATTTGTGAATATTTGTTACGTATTTTAACATAAAGGGTGAGACACATGAAAAATCGTAACAATCGTAACAACCATAATTGATCCCAGTTGTGATGTGAGCAATAACATATGTTGAATCAGAATAGACACTAAAATATAAGGTGATATCAAATTGTTGCATTTTAAGTTGAATGCATATGTCTCCTTGCACTCCCCATATCAGCTGTGGCTGACACGCACGCTGAGGTGGGGAGTGGGTGTGGTAATTTCAAGTGTTTTGATTGGTTAGAGGAAGTGTTTAAAGCAGTAGGCATTTTAGAATGTGTATAACAGCCTGATGAAACGGCTCTGTGTAGCCGAGAAACGCGTTGCTTTTATGCATTGTTTTTAAAACTTTTTAATAAATTGTTTTAATCAACTTTGTTGGAGTTTGCTCCTTCCTCTACCCAGTTTGTTGGCCTGTGTTTTTCCACTCTCGTTATTCGGGAGAGTCACACACGGTTCATCACTATCCCCTACCCCTCTGCCAGTGTTCGGATTCGGCATACGAAGAGGAGGGTGTGTTAGTATCCAGCGTTCCTGATTGGCCACACGGAACTTGGCCCAGCTCGAGGATTGGTTGTTGCCGTTGTGAGTCTTCCGGGCGACGCTGAGGTCCCGGTCTGCTTTGTTAGGCACGTCCAAGTGCCGCCCTGCTTGTGAGTACCCTTTTACTTTTAATTTACTTGTCAGGGTCCTTACGTTATCACCCTATTGGCGCCTTCCTGTCTTCTTTGTTTGTCATTTTCTCTGGAAGTCGTAAGGGTCAGAAAGCAGCGGCTATCTCTTTTTCTTTTTGGCTGATGAGTATCATCCATTTTGCATATGAGCCTGCTGGACAGCAGCCTCCTGAAAGAGTTATGGCTCATTCCACTAGGGCTGTTGCTTCCTCATGGGCATTCAAAAATGAAGCTTCTGTAGAACAGATTTGCAAGGCTGCAACTTGGTCCTCTCTTAACACTTTTTCTAAATTTACAAATTCGATACTTTTGCCTCGGCTGAGGCTGTTTTTGGGAGAAAGGTTCCTCAAGCAGTGGTGCCTTTAGTTTAGGTTCCCTGTCTTGTTCCTCCCTTATCATCCGTGTACTCTAGCTTTGGTATTGTATCCCACAAGTAAGGATGAAATCCGTGGACTCATCGTGTCTTTAAAAATAAAATACAATTATGTTTACATGATAAATTTGTTTCTTTTTAGACACGATGAGTCCACGGCCCGCCCTGTTCTCTGAGACAGGTTATTATTTTTGGTAAACTTCAGACACCTCTGCACCTTGGCTTTTCCTTTCTCTTCCTAACTTCAGTCGAATGACTGGAGTGGGAGGGAAGGGAGGAGCTATATATAGCAGCTCTGCTGTGGTGCTCTTTGCCTCCTCCTGCTGACCAGGAGGCGTAATCCCACAAGGAAGGATGAAATCGATGGACTCATCGTGTCTAAAAAGAAACAAATTTATCAGGTAAGCATACATTTTCTTTTTTACATACTAAATTAGGATTTCTTCCTAAGGTTATTCTGATCTGAACATTATTCAGGAGATTGTTTGTTCCTTCCTTGTGTACTAATCCTTCTTCTCAGAAGGAAAGACTTCTGCACAATTTGGACGTGGTTTGTGCTTTAGTTTTACCTGCAGGTGACTAAGGACTGTCGTCAGTCTTCTTCTTTGTTTGTGGTTTTCTCAGGCAAACACAACGGTCAGAAAGCTACAGTTACTTCTTTTCTTTTTTGCCGAAGAGTATCATATGTTTTGCATATGAAGCTGCTGGACAACAGCCTCCCGAGAGAGTTACGGCTCATTCCGTTAGGGCTGTTGCTTCTTCATGTGCGTTCATGAAGCTTCTGTGGATCAGTTCTGCAAGGCTGCAACTTGGTCCTCTCTTCACACTTTTTCAAGGTTCTATAAATTTGTCACTTTTGATTCGGCTGAGGCCGTTTTTTGTGTGAGAAAGGTTCATCAAGCAGTGGTGCCTTCCGTTTAGGTTCCCTGTCTTGTCCCTCCCGTATCATCTGTGTACTCTAGCTTGGGTATTAAATCCCATTAGTAATTAAGATGATCCATGGACTCATTGGGGCATATGTATCAAGCTCCGAATGGAGCTTGATGCCCCGTGTTTCTGGCGAGCCTGCAGGCTCGCCAGAAACAGCAGTTATTTGTGACAGCAGTCTTTGTGACCGCTGCTCCAGCCTGCTCTGAGCAGACGGACAGACATCGCCAGAAATCAACCCGATCGAGTACGATCGGGTTGATTGACACACCCCTGCTGGTGGCCTATTGGCCGCGAGTCTGCAGGGGGTGGCGTTGCACCAGCAGCTCTTGTGAGCTGCTGGTGCAATGCTGAATACGGCGAGCGTATTGTTCACCGTATTCAGTGAAGTCTGGCGGACCTGATCTGCACTGTCGGATCAGGTCCGTCAGACTTTAATAAATATGCCCCATTGTGTCTTAAAAAAGAAAAGAAAATGTATGCTTACCTGATAAATGTATTTCTTTTTTGACACAATGAGTCCACGGCCCGCCCTGTTTTTGTAGACAGGTTGTGGGTTATGTAAACTTCAGACACCTCTGCACCTTGGCTTTTCCTTTCTCTTCCTAACTTCGGTCGAATGACTGGAGTGGGAGGGATGGGAGGAGCTATTTAACAGCTCTGCTGTGGTGCTCTTTGCCTCCTCCTGCTGACCAGGAGGTGAATATCCCATTAGTAATTAAGATGATCCGTGGACTCATTGTGTCAAAAAAGAAATACATTTATCAGGTAAGCATAAATTTTCTTTTTGCAGTGTTTGTGTTTTAGCTTTAATTTTCCTCTTACTCTTTTACTGTACCCACACATATTTTAACCATTTTTCTCGCCATTAAATGTACTTTCTAAAGATACCATTATTTTCATCATATCTTATAATTTACTATAACATTTTTTATAAATTATGAGGAAAAAAATGGAAAAAAACACACTTTTTCTAACTTTGACCCCCAAAATCTGTTACACATCTACAACCACCAAAAAACACCAATGCTAAATAGTTTCTAAATTTTGTCCTGAGTTTAGAAATACCCAATGTTTACATGTTCTTTGCTTTTTTTGTAAGTTATAGGGCCATAAATACAAGTAGCACTTTGCTATTTCCAAACCACTTTTTTTTCAAAATTAGCGATAGTTACATTGGAACACTGATATCTGTCAGGAATCCCTGAATATCCCTTGACATGTATATATATTTTTTTTTAGAAGACAACCCAAAGTATTGATCTAGGCCCATTTTGGTATATTTCATGCCACCATTTCACCGCCAAATGCGATCAAATAAAAAAAATTGTTCACTTTTTCACAATTTCTTTCACAAACTTTAGGTTTCTCACTAAAATTATTTATAAACAGCTTGTGCAATTTTCACACAAATGGTTCTAAAATGCTTCTCCTGGATCCCCTTTGTTCAGAAATAGCAGACATATATGGTTTTAGCGTTGCTTTTTGGTAATTAGAAGGCCGCTAAATGCCACTGCGCACCACATGTGTATTATGCCCAGCAGTGAAGAGGTTAATTAGGGAGCATGTAGGGTGCTTGTAGGGTTAATGTTAGCTGTAGTGTAGTAGACAATCCAAAGTATTGATCTAGACCCATTTTGGTATATTTCATGCCACCATTTCACCGCCAAATGCGATCAAATAAAAAAAAGTTAAATTTTTCACAATTTTAGGTTTCTCACTGTAATTATTTACAAACAGCTTGTGCAATTATGGCACAAATGATTGTAAAAGCTTTTCTGGGATCCCATTTGTTCAGAAATCTCAGACATATATGGCTTTGGCGTTGTTTTTTTGTAATTAGGCTGCTAAATGCCGCTGCGCACCACACGTGTATTATGCCCAGCAGTGAAGGGGTTAATAAGGGAGCTTGTAGGGTTAATTTTAGCTTTAGTGTAATGTAGTAGACAACCCAAAGTATTGATCTAGGCCCATTTTGGTATATTTCATGCCACCATTTCACCGCCAAATGCGATCAAATAAAAAAAATTTTTCACAAACTTTTTCACAAATTTTAGGTTTCTCACTGAAATTAATTACAAACAGCTTGCGCAATTATGGCACAAATGGTTGTTAATGCTTCTCTGGGATCCCCTTTGTTCAGAAATAGCAGACATATATGGCTTTCGCGTTGCTTTTTGGTAATTAGAAGGCCACTAAATGCCGCTGCGCATCACACTTGTATTATGTCTAGCAGTGAAGGGGTTAATTAGGTAGCTTGTAGGGAGCTTGTAGGGTTAATTTTAGCTTTAGTGTAGAGATCAGCCTGACACATCACACCCCCTGATCCCTCCAATACAGGTCTCTTCCCTCCCCGCCCCACAATTGTCCCTGCCATCTTAGTACTGGCAGAAAGTCTGCCAGTACTAAAATAATAGGTTTTTTTTTAGTTTTTTTTTAAAACACAATTCTGCTGTGTAGGATCCCCCAACCTCTCTGATCCCCCCCAAACAGCTCTCTAACCCTCGCCCTCTACCTTATTGGGCGCCATCTTGGGTACCTGTCTGCCAGTTCCCTGTTTGAAATAAAATGTTTTTTTTTATTTATTTATTTATTTTTTATATTTTATTCACAATACTTTAACGTTTTCTGTAGTGTAGCTGCTCCCCCTCAAGATCCAACCCCCACCCTCGCCCAGATCCCTTAATTGAAAATGTCCCCCCCTCCCCAGTCCTCTCTCCCACCTTGCTGTAGATACTTATTGTGCCATAGTGTAGGGTTCCCACCCACGCCCGTGCACGCACGCACCCCCCGCACGCTATCCCGCCCCCCTTCCAGCACTTCCTCCACCGATGGCCGCCCACCCGCCTCCCTGCATCCGGCTCCCAGCCACCAATGATCACGGCCATCGATTGGCCGATGCAGAAAGAGCCTCTCTAGGTCAGGAGCGGTTATATTTTCAGGGATCCCCCTGATTCTGATGTTTTGTCTCCAACTTCAATTTTCAATGTCATCAATTGTGTTTTCCAGTTCCTAGATAGTCTCGTCCTGTTGTTGCATTTGAGAGTATACTTTAGCAATGGCTTTTGTATGTGTGTCCTGATCCTTTCTATTTTTCCGATCCTGTGACCCATTTTAGTAATATCTTTTTTGATTTCCATAAGCTTATCTTTTTTGCATTGTTTCACTTGTGATACTAAGGATGAAAAATCTTTTTTTGAGGGAAGAGAGTCAAGTACGGCTTTTGGAATAGTAAGGGCTTCAGTGGTTTTCATCTTCTGAAGATAATTTGGGGTCTCCCAGGTTGGGAATTGACTGCTGCATAGTAGAGGGAGTGGATTATTCTAATGCTTTAAAAAAAAATTGTTAACAGAGGGAGTAGTTGAAAGTGTAGCTTTCCCCAGGTTGTCCTTTCTGTTTATTCTTTTGGGATACACTGTTTTGTGTGTGCAACCTGACCTAGGTAAAAGTGTAGGAGATGCTGGATTCTGGACACCAGGATAGATATCACTTATTTGTCTGTGTGCTGTGTTGTCTGTTTTGTAATTTTCCCTATGGACCTGCACCTTGGCAGGCCCAGGGTTAACTGCCTGTGACTCTGGAAATAGTGTAGCTTTAAGTGAGTGCGATAGCAACCAAAGCTGAGCCAGTTTAGGAGTCATGGGATGTGTACTCGGTCCTGTCTGAGAGTGCCGTCCACTTTCCCTTGTTTTACTTATTTGTCTTGCTAGTTATTTTTAGTATGCAGATAAAGCTGTGCTAAGATGTGATGCTTGTAATACATGTACCCAGCATTGGTGGTCCTAAGGTATATAAGGCTGCTTATGATAGATCATTTTCGGCTCCCTCCCAGCTCCATATATTAGTGTGGTGAAGGCCTACATATTGTGTGTGCTGCATAACGCTTTTTTAGATCCCTCCCTACCTTCTGTGATCTAAAGGATTCCAGCTGCTCCTATCAGATCATTGTTGCGAATGGCGTGTGTCAGTTCCAGCACAATCCGATTTGTTGAGGTGTTTGTCCCGAGCAGCTTTCATGTTCCATGAACTGGTGCTATGACGCCTGAGGTCACGTTGTTTAAAAATTTGGTGACGCTTGTATGCAACCTACTCGCGGCCGTCTAAATCACAGAATGATCACACTGAAAGGTTCTTCATTTGTTTAGAGGGTGCGCAGCGCAGGTCTACCAGTTATTGTGCTGCTATGTGGAGAGCTGGGAATAAGGTTTTCTGCCGTGGAAGCTTGACTACATCGTTTTGGAGCGAGAGCTCACTCAAAGTGCAACCTCCTCCATAAAGTGCTGGCTCCGCCCCAACATTTTGAGATTTTTATATAAAATGTTATGCATAAATTAATACATTTGCAATATAAAACCCCATTTCCAAAAAAGTTGGGACAGTATGAAAAAGGCAAAAATACAACAAAAAGAGTAATTTTAAAATGTAATTCTGAGGAAGCGTGTGTGAAACACGACTGTGTCAGGGGACTTTCCTGTTTATTTAATAGCTCACCTGTTGTTGTAATTTAAAATTATATAATGTTGTAATAGCTACAGTAATTAATTACCACTGGGAACCTCTACTTTAGGGAAGAGTAGACTTACTTGTCCGGTACTCTCCATGTACCGATAGTACCAATAGTACTTTAATTGTGCTTACTCACTTGATAGAAGTCTACAGCATTCACTTAACGTTATAGTTTAGTTTTTACCATTTATCACGCACCCTTCCCCTGATGTATTATAGGCAATACATTGCTTTAGTTACTGTATTTCTACTTAATTTCATCACAAAAGGGCAGTGTTTTTAAATGTGTGTGTGAGCAGCAAGAAGCTGTTACTATTTGCTGTTTTTTAACTTGATACAATAAAAGTAAACAATTTCCATCTAAAGGAGAGGAGAGTCCACGGCTTCATTCATTACTAGTGGGAATTAAGAACCTGGCCACCAGGAGGAGGCAAAGACACCCCAGCCAAAGGCTTAAATACCTCCCCCACTCCCCTCATCCCCCAGTCATTCTTTGCCTTTCATCACAAGAGGTGGCAGAGAGGTGCCGGAATATCGGAGGTCTCTTATGAGGGGTTCTACTCTTTGCTATGGCACAGGAGTTTAAGTAACCCTTTAAGCTTCTCAGTTTAAGGGCCTGGGTGAATGTTAGAGTCCGGAGATGCAGAGTGAGTTTCCCTTTGCAACACCATCCCGACTCAGACTAACAGCTCCTATAGCAATCGGGGTTGACAAATTTCACAGATTGCTTTCTTCTCTCGAGTCAATGTCAGGAGTGCAGCTACCACCTGTCACACTTGAAGGGCCGTGTTTCTGTTCCACGGCGTAGATTCTGGTAAGATCATTTCATTTTTACATAATGATAACACAGAAGTCAGGGCCACAGTGTGGCACCTTTATCTTTATAGAATCAAGGGGTTATATTCCTATAGAGGGATTATTGAACAGGGGGGTATGTACATGATGAGTTTATTATGTGATTGCTGTGTTATGTGCAAGGACGTGTTCTATTCCGGGAGTATGTGCAGTCTTTTTTTGGCGCGTTTTTCTCCTCGGCAGGGGCAGTCCTGCGTAGACATCCTTGTTACTGGGGGGGGGGCCTCTTCACTTCCGTTCTGATCTGCGATGGAGGAGACAAAGCGGTTTCTGCAGTCTGGGTCATAGGAGGTGGTGAGTGCCCGGGCCATTGGTGGTTATAACGGTGCCTGTCTTATCTTCTTTTCAAAGCTATGGAGGATTCTGACGCGTTAGAGGATACTCCCTCTCTATCTAAGTCTTATACCTGTGTCTATTGTGAGCTTTTGGTAGACCAGCCTGCACAACTGTGTTTCACTTGCCTTGAGAAGGCTGCAACTTTCAAACATAAGAGGATGTCTAGCACTATTGAGCCGTCCACCTCTGAGGGATCTTCGTCCCGTGAGGTGCATTCCCCAATGGTGTCCCCTATCCCACATGCAGCACCCCAGGGTCCGACTTTTGCCCCTTCGGTGGAGATTGCTTGGCCACCGGATTTTGAGGACCAGCTTGAAACGGCAGTCGCTAAGGTGATCCATGCTTTGCCACGTTCTGTTAAGTGCAAGCGTAGTGCTTTTCATAGCGGTCTGACCCAGGATTTGTCTCTGTCGGACGCCCCAGAGGGGTGGTACGAGGACGAGGCCCAGTCTGACGCATCGGAAGAGGAAGTCGGAGACTGTGTCATCTAAACCTCTGGCAGCGGAGGAGCCAGGTTTTCGGTTTAAGATGGAGAACTTGCGTTTCTTATTAAAGGGACAGTCTAGGCCAAAATAAACTTTCATGATTCAGATAGGGCATGTAATTTTAAACAGTTTTCCAATTTACTTTTATCACCAATTTTGCTTTGTTCTCTTGGTATTCTTAGTTGAAAGCTTAACCTAGGAGGTTCATATGCTAATTTCTTAGACCTTGAAGGCCACCTCTTTTTAGAATGCATTTAAACAGTGTTTCACCACTAGAGGGTGTTATTTCACGTATTTCATATAGATAACACTGTGCTCGTGCACGTGAAGTTATCTGGGAGCATTGGCTAAACTGCAAGTCTGTCAAAAGAACTGAAATAAAGGGGCAGTTTGCAGAGGCTTAGATACAAGATAATCACAGAGGTTAAAAGTATATTAATATAACTGTGTTGGTTATGCAAAGCTGGGGAATGGGTAATAAAGGGATTATCTATCTTTTAAAACAATAAACATTCAGGTGTAGACTGTCCCTTTAAAGCAAGTTCTGGCTACATTAGAGGTTCCGGAACCCAAGCTTCCAGAGGAGCCCTTCACTCCTAAGCTGGATAAGGTATACGAGGACAGGGTGGTTTCCCAGACTTTCACGGTTCCTGTCAAGATGGCAAACATTATAAAGAATGAATGGGAGTGGTTAGGTTCTTCCTTTTCCCCTTCTTCTCAATTTAAAAAGCTTTTCCCCGTCCCAGAGGCTCAGCTAGAGTTGTGGGGGACCATTCCCAAGGTGGATGGGGCTATCTCCACGCTCGCTAAGCGCACAACGATTCCTTTAGAGGATAGTTCTTTGTTCAAGGAGCCTATGGATAAGAAGTTGGAAAACATGTTACGAAAGATGTTTCAACACATGGGGTTTGTCTTTCAACCGGCAGCGGAGGTAGCTGTGTCATATTGGTGTGATGCCTTATTTGACATGATTGAGGGTGAACACTCTTTCGAGGAGGTGCAGGATAAGATTAAGGTCCTAAAGGTGGCCATCTAAATCTTGGTCGGCAGACATGACCTCTAAGATGAGGCTGCTGTCTTTGCCTTTTAAGGGCAAGATCCTGTTCGGTCCAATTTTGGAATCTATCATATCCATTGTTACAAGGGGCAAGGGTGCCTTCCTTCCCCAGGATAAGAAGGCGAAACCTAAGGGTGCTAATTTTTGTCCCTTTCGCGGGGATAAGGCGCAACGCCCACAGCCAAGGGCGCCTGGAAGCCTGCTCAAGCTTGGAACAAGTCTAAGCAGCACAAGAAGCCCACCGAGACTAATTCCGCATGAAGGGGCGGCCCCCGACTGGTCTGTGGACCAAGTGGGGGGCAGATTGTCTCTGTTCTTAGATGCCTGGTCACAGGATGTTCAGGACCCCTGGGTTCTGGAGGTGCTTGCCCAGGGCTACAGGATAGGGTTCAAGTCCTCTCTGCCTAGGGACAGATTCCTTCTGTCAAGCTTGTCAAGCTTGTCTTCAAGGCCGGAAAAAAGAGAGGCCTTTCTGGGTTGTGTGCGGGATCTCTCCGCTCTAGGGGTTATCGTACCAGTACCCCAGGCAGAAAGGGGTCTAATGTATTACTCCAAGGAGGGCACGTTCCGCCTGATTCTGGACCTCAAATGTTTAAACAAGTTCCTGTCCGCTCCATCATTCGAAATGGAAACAACAACAGAGGGGCAGCTAATGACATCTATAGACTTGAGGGATGCCTACGTTCATTTTCTGATTCACAGGGACCATGTCAGGTTCCTCAGATTTACCTTTCTGGATCAGCATTTCCAGTTCGTGGACCTCCCATTCGGTTTGGCAACGGCCCTGAGAGTCTTTACCAAGGTCCTGGGTGCTCTTCTAGCAGTAGCCAGATCCCAGGGCATTGCGGTGGCACCCTTCCTGGACGACATTCTGGTTCAGGCGCCGTCATCCCACCTGGCAGAGGTCCACACCAGGGTTCTGCTGCAGTTAATTTAATCTCACAGTTGGAATATCAATCTCGAGAAGAGTTCTCTGGTTCTCAGTGCCAGAGGGGAGTTCTTGGGCACGATCATAGACTCTGTGTCCATGAAGATCTTTCTCATGGACAAGCAATGCACAAAGATGGCGTCTACCTATCTTGCCCTTCAGTCTACAGCGAGGCCAGCTGTGTATGGAAATGATTGGGCTCATGGTTTCCAGCATGGATATTATTCAATTCGCCAGGTTTCATCTGAGACCTCTTCAATTGTGCATGTTGAGACAGTGGAACGGCGATCATTCCAATCTGTCACAGCCGTTATACATGGATGCATGGACTCAAATTTTCCTATCCTGGTGGATCCTCCCAGATCACCTGTCCATGGGGACATCCTTCCTGAGACCATCCTGGGAGATTGCTACCATGGACGCGAGTCTGAAGGAATGGGGAGCTGTTTAGGGTGCTAGGATGGCACAGGGGAAGTGGTCTCGCTTAGAGTCTCTTCTTCAGATAAATATTCTGGAGCTTCAAGCAATCTACAACGCTCTGGAGGTGTGGCCTCATCTAAGAGACTTCAGCTTTATCAGGTTCCAGATGGACAATATCACCTTGGTGGCCTACATCAACCACCAGGGGGGCACGAGGAGCTCCCTGGCAATGAGGGCGGTGTCTCGGATACTGGAGTGGGCGGAGACCCACAACTGTTCGCACTCTGTGATGCTCATCCCGGGTGTGGATAACTGGGAAGCGGATTTCCTCAGCATGCAGACCTTTCATCCGGGAGAATGGTCTCTCCACCCGAAGTGTTTGCAGAGATCTGTCTCAGATGGGGGACGCCAGAGATAGATCTCATGGCGTCAAGGTTGAATTGCAAGCTTCCCCGATATGGATCGAGGTCAATGGACCCCCAGGTGGAGCTAATAGACGCATTGGCGATGCCTTGGGGGTTCGGTCTGGTATACATATTTCCTACGTTAGCGCTTCTTCCTAGTATAGTGGCACATATAAAGCAGGAGAGAGCGTCCTCCATTCTGATTGCTCCTTCATGGCCGAGGACGACGTGGTTCGCGGATCTGGTGGGGATGTCATCCTTTCTGCCATGGAGGTTACCCTGTCGCAGGGATCTGCTGGAGCAGGGTCCTTTTCTACATCAAAATCTTGATTCTCTGAGGCTGACTGTGTGGAGATTGAACATTTAGTCTTGGCAAAAAGGTTTTTTTTTTGAGAATGTGATTGACACACTGGTTCAGACAAGAAAGCCAGTCACTCGTCGCATCTATCATAATGTGTGGAGGACTTGCTTGTCTTGGTGTGAGAGTCATGGCTACCCTTGGCACAGGGTGAGGTTATCCAGGATTTTGTCCTTTCTTCAAGAGGGTTTGGAGAAGGGTCTCGCCGCTATTTCCCTAAAAGGACAAATTTCGGCTTTATCTGTTCTGTTAGATAGAAGATTTGCTGATCTCCCTGACATCCAATCTTTTGTTCATGCTCTGTCTCGAATCAGGCCTGTCTTTAATCAGTCTGCTCCCCCTTGGAGCTTAAACTTGGTACTTAAGGTCTTGCAGAGGGTTCCGTTTGAACCTATGCATTCTCTTGACATAAAAATTGTTTTATGGAAGGTTCTCTTTCTGTTGACCATTGCATTGGCATGCAGAGTTTCTGAGCTGGCGGCCTTGCAATATGAGCCCCCTTATCTAGTGTTTTATTCGGATTAGGCTGTTCTTCACACTGGCTTGGGGTTTCTCCCTAAGGTGGTGTCTAACTGTAACATCAATCAGTAGATAGTTGTTCCTTCCTTATGTCCTAACCCTTCTTCTCCCAAGGAAAGGTTACTCCATAATCTGGATGTGGTTCGTGCCTTGAAATTCTATCTTCAGGCCACAAAGGATTTCATACAATCCGAGGCACTCTTTGTCGTGTATTCAGGGAAGCGCTGGGGTCAGAGGGCTACAAAACTGTTACATAAAACTCATAACTTAACTGTCACAAAGTACATTAACACCCATAAACTACTTATTAACCCCTAAACCGAGGCCCTACCACATTGCAAATACTATATTAAACTTATTAACCCTTAATCTGCTGCTCCCAACATCACGGCCACTAATAAAATTTATTAACTCCTATTCCGCCTCTCCCCGACATTGTTGCCACTATAATAAAGTTATTAACCCCTAAACCGCTACCCTCCCGCATCGCAGACACTAATTAAATATAATTAATCCCTAATCTGCCACCCAGCCACATCGCTCCCACTATACTAGTTATTAACCCCTAATTCTGCGGCCACTATAATAAACCTATTAACCCCTAAACCGCAAGCCCCCACAACTAAATAAACCTATTAACCCCTAAACCGAAAGCACCCACATCGCAATAAACTAATTTAAACTAGTAACCCCTAAACCTAATGCCCCCCCTAACTTTATATTAAAATTACAATTTTCCTATCTTAAATTAAATTAACTTACCTGCCAAATAAAAAAAAAACTAAGTTTAAACTAATATAACTATTTAACTAATATTAAACTAACTACCAATTAAATAAAACTAAAATACACATTAAAATAATCCTAACACTACTATAAAAATTACAAACTATCTAATTACAAAAAATAACAAACACTAAAATACGTAAAATAGCAAATGAACTTATCCGAAATAAAAAAGAATTACACCTAATTTAATAGCCCTATCAAAATAAAAAAAGCCCATCCAAAGAAAAAAAAAAAAAAACCTAGCCTACAATAAACTACCAATAGCCCTTAAAAGGGCCTTTTTGTAGGGCATTGCCCTAAGTTAAACAGCTCTTTTACCTGTAAAAAAAATACAAAGACCCCCCAACAGTAAAACTCACCATCCAACCAACCCCCCTAAATAAAAAAAACTAACTCACAAAAACCTAAGCTACCCATTGCCCTGAAAATCGAATTTGTATGGACATTGCCCTTAAAAGGGTATTTAGCTCTTTTGCATTGCCCTGAAAAGGGTATGCAGCTCTTTTAAGAAAAGTCCCAACCCTAAACTAAAAAAAAAAAAAAAACACCCAAAAAAACCCTTAAAAAAACCTAACACTAACCCCCGAAGATCCACTTAGTTTTCTCTTGTAAGGTGTATCCAGTCCACGGATCATCCATTACTTGTGGGATATTCTCCTTCCCAACAGGAAGTTGTAAGAGGATCACCCACAGCAGAGCTGCTATATAGCTCCTCCCCTAACTGCCATACCCAGTCATTCTCTTGCAACTCTCAACATAGCTGGACGTAGTAAGAGGAAAGTGGTGTAATATAGTTAGTTTTTTCTTCAATCAAGAGTTTATTGTTTTTAAATGGTACCGGAGTTGTGCTATTTTATCTCAGGCAGCATTTAGAAGAAGAATCTGCCTGCGTTTTCTATGATCTTAGCAGAAGTAACTAAGATCCACTGCTGTTCTCACATATGTCTGAGGAGTGAGGTAACTTCAGAGGGAGAATAGCGTGCAGGGTATCCTGCAATAAGGTATGTGCAGTTTACGTTTTTCTAGGGATGGAATTGCTAGAAAATGCTGCTGATACCGAATTAATGTAAGTTAAGCCTAAACACAGTTATTTAATAGCGACTAGTATCAGGCTTGCTATCAGAGGTATATACTCTGATTAATGTGCAATATAAAACGTTTGCTGGCATGTTTAATCGTTTTTATATATGCTTTGGTGATAAAACTTATTGGGGCCTAGTTTTTTCCACATGGCTGGCTTTATTTTTGCCTAGAAACAGTTTCCTGAGGCTTTCCACTGTTATAGTATAAAAGTTACAGTTGGTGCAGTTAAAATTACAAACTGGGACATTCAGCTTCCCATAGCAGTCCCCTGCATGCTATAGGACATCTCTGAAGGGCTCAAAAGGCTTCAAAAGTAGGAGCTGTGGCAGTTGTTATGACTGTTTAAAAAACATATTTTTCGTTTTGTTAATTTTTTTTTGTATTAAGGGGTTAATCATCCATTTGCAAGTGGGTGCAATGCTCTGCTAACTTGTTACATACACTGTAAAAATTTCATTAGTTTAACTGCCTTTTTTCACTGTTATTTCAAATTTTGGCAAAATTTGTTTCTCATAAAGGCACAGTAACGTTTTTTTTATATTGCTTGTTAACTTGATTTAAAGTGTTTTCCAAGCTTGCTAGTCTCATTGCTAGTCTGTATAAACATGTCTGACATAGAGGAAACTCCTTGTTCATTATGTTTAAAAGCCATGGTGGAACCCCATAGGAGAATGTGTACTAAATGTATTGATTTCACTTTAAACAATAAAGATCAGCTGTTATCTTTAAAAGAATTATCACCAGAGGATTCTGACGCGGGGGAATTTATGCCTACTTACTCTCCCCATGTGTCGGACCCTTTGACTCCCGCTCAAGGGACTCACGCTAAAATGGCGCCAAGTACATCAAAGACGCCCATAGCGATTACTTTGCAGGACATGGCGGCAATCATGGATAATACCCTGTCAGCGGTATTAGCCAGACTGCCTGAATTCAGAGGAAAGCACGATAGCTCTGGGGTTAGACGTAATACAGAGCGCGCAGATGCTTTAAGGCCCATGTCTGATACTGCGTCACAATATGCAGAAGCTGAGGAAGGAGAGCTTCAGTCTGTGGGTGACATTTCTGATTCGGGGAAACCTGATTCAGATATTTCTACTTTTAAATTTAAGCTTGAGAACCTCCGTGTATTGCTTGGGGAGGTATTAGCTGCTCTGAATGACTGTGACACAATTGCAGTGCCAGAGAAATTGTGTAGACTGGATAAATACTATGCAGTGCCGGTGTGCACTGATGTTTCTTCCAATTCCTAAAAGGTTTACAGAAATTATTAATAAGGAGTGGGATAGACCCGGTGTGCCGTTTTCCCCCCCTCCTATTTTTAGAAAAATGTTTCCAATAGACGCCACCACACGGGACTTATGGCAGACGGTTCCTAAGGTGGAGGGAGCAGTTTCTACTTTAGCAAAGCGTACCACTATCCCTGTCGAGGACAGTTGTGCTTTTTCAGATCCAATGGATAAAAATATAGAAGGTTACCTTAAGAAAATGTTTATTCAACAAGGTTTTATCCTGCAGCCCCTTGCATGCATTGCGCCTGTCACTGCTGCTGCAGCTTTCTGGTTTGAGTCTCTGGAAGAGGCCTTTCAGACAGCTACTCCATTGACTGAAATATTTGACAAGCTTAGAACACTTAAGCTAGCTAATTCTTTTGTTTCTGATGCCATTGTTCATTTGACTAAACTAACGGCTAAGAATTCTGGATTTGCCATCCAGGCGCGTAGGACGCTATGGCATAAATCTTGGTCAGCTGACGTGACTTCAAAGTCTAAATTACTTAACATTCCCTTCAAGGGGCAGACCCTATTCGGGCCTGGTTTGAAGGAAATTATTGCTGACATTACTGGAGGTAAGGGTCATACCCTTCCTCAGGACAGGGCCAGATCAAGGGCCAAACAGTCTAATTTTCGTGCCTTTTGAAATTTCAAGGCAGGTGCAGCATCAACTTCCTCTGCTACAAAACAAGAGGGAACTTTTGCTCAATCCAAGCCGGGCTGGAAACCTAACCAGTCCTGGAAAAAAGGCAAGCAGGCCAGAAAGCCTGCTGCTGCCTCTAAGACAGCATGAAGGAACGGCCCCCTATCCGGTAACGGATCTAGTAGGGGGCAGACTTTCTCTCTTTGCCCAGGCGTGGGCAAGAGATGTTCATTGGAGATCATATCTCAGGGATATCTTCTGGACTTCAAAGCTTCCCCTCCTCAAGGGAGATTTCACCTTTTGAGATTATCTGTAAACCAGATAAAGAAAGAGGCATTCTTACGCTGTGTGCAAGACCTCCTAGTTATGGGAGTGATCTGTCCAGTTCCACAGACGGAACAGGGACAGGGCTTTTATTCAAATCTGTTTGTGGTTACCAAAAAAGAGGGAACCTTTAGACCCATTTTGGATCTAAAGATCTTAAACAAATTCCTCAGAGTTCCATCGTTCAAAATGGAAACTATTCGGACCATCCTACCTATGATCCAGGAGGGTCAGTACATGACCACAGTGGATTTGAAGGATGCTTACCTTCAAATACCGATTCACAAAGATCATCATCGGTTCCTAAGGTTTGCCTTTCTGGACAGGCATTACCAATTTGTGGCTCTTCCCTTCGGGTTAGCTACAGCTCCAAGAATCTTTACAAAAGTTCTGGGATCGCTTCTAGCGGTCCTAAGACCGCGAGGTATATCAGTGGCCCCTTATCTGGATGACATCCTGATACAGGCGTCAAGCTTTCAGATTGCCAAGTCGCATACGGACATAGTTCTGGCATTTCTCAAGTCACATGGGTGGAAGGTGTACGAGGAAAAGAGTTCTCTATCCCCACTCACAAGAGTCTCCTTCCTAGGGACTCTGATAGATTCTGTAGAAATGAAGATTTACCTGACAGAATCCAGGTTATCAAAGCTTCTAAAATCTTGCCGTGTTCTTCATTCTATTCCGCGCCCTTCGGTGGTTCAGTGTATGGAAGTAATCGGCTTGATGGTAGCAGCGATGGACATAGTGCCATTTGCGTGCCTACACCTCAGACCGCTGCAACTATGCATGCTCAGTCAGTGGAATGGGGATTACACAGATTTGTCCCCTCTGCTAAATCTGGATCAAGAGACCAGAGATTCTCTTCTCTGGTGGCTTTCTCGGGTCCATCTGTCCAAAGGTATGACCTTTCGCA
This sequence comes from Bombina bombina, assembly GCF_027579735.1. NCBI lineage: Eukaryota > Metazoa > Chordata > Amphibia > Anura > Bombinatoridae > Bombina > Bombina bombina. Next base: position 531,476,196 of record NC_069505.1, read on the forward strand.
GGCCAGATTGGACAATTGTAACAACAGATGCCAGCCTTCTAGGTTGGGGTGCAGTCTGGAATTCCCTGAAGGCTCAGGGATCGTGGACTCAGGAGGAGAAACTCCTCCCAATAAATATTCTCGAGTTAAGAGCAATATTCAATGCTCTTCTAGCTTGGCCTCAGTTAGCAACCCTGAGGTTCATCAGATTTCAGTCGGACAACATCACGACTGTGGCTTACATCAACCATCAAGGGGGAACCAGGAGTTCCCTAGCGATGTTAGAAGTCTCCAAGATAATTCGCTGGGCAGAGACTCACTCTTGCCACCTATCAGCAATCCATATCCCAGGTGTAGAGAACTGGGAAGCGGATTTTCTAAGTCGTCAGACTTTTCATCCGGGGGAGTGGGAACTCCATCCGGAGGTGTTTGCTCAATTGGGGCAAACCAGAACTGGATCTCATGGCGTCTCGCCAGAATGCCAAGCTTCCTTGTTATGGATCCAGGTCCAGGGACCCAGAAGCGGTACTGATAGATGCTCTAGCAGCGCCTTGGTTCTTCAACCTGGCTTATGTTTTTCCACCGTTTCCTCTGCTCCCTCGACTGATTGCCAAAATCAAACAGGAGAGAGCATCGGTGATATTGATAGTGCCTGCATGGCCACACAGGATCTGGTATGCAGACCTAGTGGACATGTCATCCTTTCCACCATGGACCCTGCCTCTGAGACAAGACCTTCTACTACAAGGTCCTTTCAATCATCTGAATCTAATTTCTCTGAGACTGACTGCATGGAGATTGAACGCTTGATTTTATCAAAGCGTGGCTTCTCCGAGTCAGTCATTGATACCCTTATACAGGCACGAAAGCCTGTCACCAGGAAAATCTATCATAAGATATGGCGTAAATATCTTTATTGGTGTGAATCCAAGAATTACTCATGGAGTAAGGTTAGGATTCCTAGGATATTGTCCTTTCTCCAAGAGGGTTTGGAAAAAGGATTATCAGCTAGTTCTTTAAAGGGACAGATTTCTGCTCTGTCTATTCCTTTGCACAAGCGTCTGGCAGAAGTTCCAGACGTTCAAGCTTTTTGTCAGGCTTTGGTTAGAATTAAGCCTGTGTTTAAACCTGTTGCTCCCCCATGGAGCTTAAACTTGGTTCTTAAAGTTCTTCAAGGGGTTCCGTTTGAACCCCTTCATTCCATTGATATTAAACTTTTATCTTGGAAAGTTCTGTTTTTGATGGCTATTTCCTCGGCTCTGAGAGTCTCTGAGTTATCTGCCTTACAATGTGATTCTCCTTATCTTATTTTCCATTCAGATAAAGTAGTTCTGCGTACAAAACCTGGGTTTTTACCTAAGGTAGTTTCTAACAAGAATATCAATCAAGAGATTGTTGTTCCATCATTGTGTCCTAATCCTTCTTCAAAGAAGGAACGTCTTTTACATAATCTGGACGTGGTCCGTGCTTTGAAGTTTTACTTACAAGCTACTAAAGATTTTCGCCAAACATCTACACTGTTTGTTGTTTACTCTGGACAGAGGAGAGGTCAAAAAGCTTCGGCAACCTCTCTTTCTTTTTGACTTCGGAGCGTAATACGCTTAGCCTATGAGACTGCTGGACAGCAGCCCCCTGAAAGAATTACAGCTCATTCTACTAGAGCTGTGGCTTCCACCTGGGCCTTTAAGAATGAGGCTTCTGTTGAACAGATTTGCAAGGCGGCGACTTGGTCTTCGCTTCATACCTTTTTAAAATTTTACAAATTTGATACTTTTGCTTCTTCGGAGGCTATTTTTGGGAGAAAGGTTCTGCAGGCAGTGGTTCCTTCCATTTAAGCCTGCCTTGTCCCTCCCTTCATCCATGTACTTTAGCTTTGGTATTGGTATCCCACAAGTAATGGATGATCCGTGGACTGGATACACCTTACAAGAGAAAACATAATTTATGCTTACCTGATAAATTTATTTCTCTTGTGGTGTATCCAGTCCATGGCCCGCCCTGTCTTTTTAAGGCAGGTCTAAATTTTAATTTAAACTACAGTCACTACTGCACCCTATGGTTTCTCCTTTCTCGGCTTGTTTCGGTCGACTGGATATGGCAGTTAGGGGAGGAGCTATATACCAGCTCTGCTGTGGGTGATCCTCTTGCAACTTCCTGTTGGGAAGGAGAATATCCCACAAGTAATGGATGATCCGTGGACTGGATACACCACAAGAGAAATACATTTATCAGGTAAGCATAAATTATGTTTTTGAAGTCCCGCTTGAACTATCTTCATCCAGGCGGCGAAGTCTGATTTGAACAGCCAATTTCAGTAGCTCTCATCCTATTGGCTGATTTGAATTTCCAAAATCAAATCAGCCAATAGGAATGCAAGGGACACTATTTTGAATTGCGTCCCTTGCATTGAAGATTCAGTTTACGGCGGCGACCGCATGAAGAGGATGCTCTGCGCCGGATGTCTTCAGGATGGACCCGCTCCGCGCCACCTGGATGTACATAAAGGATGCCGCCTGGATGAAGATAGAAAAGGCCGCCTGGATGAAGATAGAAGAGGCTGCCTGGATGAAGACTTCTCGCCGCCTGGATGAGGACTTCGCCGTCTGGATGAAGATCGTTCAAGCAGGACTTCAAAAACTGTAAGTGGATCTTCGGGGGTTAGTGATAGTTTTTTTTTATGGGTTTTTATGGTGGTTGTTTTTTTTTAGTTTTGGGTTTGGGCTATTCTTAAAAGAGCTATATGCCCTTTTCAGGGCAATGCAAAATAGCTAAATAGCTAAATGCCCTTTACAATTGGTAGCTTAGGTTTTTTTAGATATTTTTTTTTATTTTGGGGGGGTGGGGATTTTTATGGGTCTTTCTTTGTATTTTTTTTCAGGTAAAAAAGCTGTTTAACTTAGGGCAATGCCCTACAAATTGCCCTTTTAAGGGCTATTGGTAGTTTATTCTAGATTAGATTTTTTTATTTTGATGTTTTTTGTTTTTTTTTAATGGGTATTAGAATAGGAATAATTGTTATTATTTTTGAAAATTTGTTTGTTATTTTGTGTAATGTATTTTTTTCGTTTTGGGGTGGGTTTTTATTTTTAGATTAAGGTTTGGGGATTTCATACAAGAGCTGAATGCCCTTTTAAGGGCAGGAATAAGAGCTAAATGCCCTTTTAAAGGCAATGCCCATACAAATGTCCTTTTAAGGGCAATGCCCATACAAATGCCCTTTTCAGGGCAATGTGTAGATCAGGTGTTACTTTATTTTGTGGGTTTGGGGGGTGGGGGTTTGTATACTGTTAGTGGGTGTTTGTTTTGTTTTGTAGCAAAAGAGCTGTTAACTTTAGGGCAATACCCTTTAGGGCAAGTTTATTCTAGCGATTGTTGCGATGTGGGGGCTGGCGGTTTAGTGGTTAATAGCATTATTTAGTGGTAGTGATGTGGGAGGCCAGAGGTTTAGGGGTTAATAACTTTATTTAGTGGCGGCGATGTCGGGGAGCGGTGTAATAGGGGTTAATAGATTTATTATAGTGTGGGCGATGTTTGGGTGCAGGGGAATAGGGGTTAATAAATTTAGTATAGTGGCAGCGATATTGACAGCAGCAGATTAGGGGTTAATAACTTTATTTAGGGGCGGCAATATCGGGGGTGGCATATTAGGGGTTAATAAAATTATGTAGGTGTCGGCGATGTTGATGGTGGGCAGATTAGGGGTGTTTAGACTCAGGGTTTATGTTAGGGTGTTAGGTTTAAACGTAATTTTTTTTCCCCATAGACATCAATGGAGCTGCATTGCGGATCGCGATCGCAGGTGTTAGACTTTTTTCTGACATGCTCTCCCCATTGATGTCTATGGGGAAAGAGTACAGTGCTTTGATTATGTGCGTTATGGAGCTCAACGCAGCCATATCGCGCACACACAAGCCAGTTGTTTCAAAACTTGTAATGGCTGCACTATAGAGGGTTAAATAACGCAACTTTTGTTGCATTCATTAATTTCTCTATATCGCGCATAACTCGTAATCTAGGCGAATATTTTTTATGGCACTTTCAGGGGCTATGTTACCTCCAAAAAATATTTCTTTCATGTAATTGGCAAGAGTCCATGAGCTAGTGACATATGGGATATACAATCCTACCAGGAGGGGCAAAGTTTCCCAAACCTCAAAATGCCTATAAATACACCCCTCACCACACCCACAATTCAGTTTTACAAACTTTGCCTCCTATGGAGGTGGTGAAGTAAGTTTGTGCTAAGATTTCTACATTGATATGCGCTTCTCAGCATTGTTGAAGCCCGATTCCTCTCAGAGTACAGCGAATGTCAGAGGGACGCGAAGGGAGTATCACTTATTTGAATACGATGATTTCCCTAACGGGGGTCTATTTCATAGGTTCTCTGTTATCGGTCGTAGAGATTCATCTCCTACCTCCCTTTTCAGATCGACGATATACTCTCTATTTACCATTACCTCTACTAATAACTGTTTTAGTACTGGTTTGGCTATCTGCTATATGTGGATGGGTGTCTTTTGGTAAGTATGTTTTTTATTACTTAAGACACCTCAGCTATGGTTTGGCACTTTATGCATTTATATAAAGTTCTAAATATATGTATTGTACTTATATTTGCCTTGAGTCAGGTTCATGTAATTCCTTCAGCACACTGTCAGTTTCATATTTGGGGAATTTAAAAATTTTAAGAAATTTTTTCTTACCTGGGGTTTAGTCTTTTTCAATTGACTACCTCTTGCTATTGCGGGTATTAGGCCTGCGGGTGCGTCAAATGCTAAACTTTATTGCGTCATTCTTGGCGCAAAAATATTTTTGGCGCGAAAAAATACGTTTATGACGCAACTTCGTCATTTCCGGCATCATACGTGTCGCCGAGACCTTTCACACAGTGGCGTCATTAGTGACGCAAGTGTGTCATTTCCAGTTATTTTTGGCACCAAAAACGTTTACGTTACGTTGTGCATTATTTCAATACCCCATTGATGTTTGCCTCTTGCTTTTCTCTATCAGAGGCCTATGCTTTTGCATTTTTTCCCATTCCTGAAACTGTCATATAAGGAAATAGATAATTTTGCTTTATATGTTGTTTTTTCTCTTACATTGAGCAAGATGTCCCAATCTGATCCTGTCTCAGAAGTTTCTGCTGGAACATTGCTGCCTGACATTGGTTCTACCAAAGCTAAGTGCATTTGTTGTAAAAGTGTAGAAATTATTTCACCAAATGTCATTTGTAATAGTTATCATGATAAACTTTTACACGTAGATAGTGTTTCCATCAGTAATAGTACTTTGCCAGTTGCAGTTCCTTCAACTTCTAATGTGCATGATATACCTGTAAATTTTAAAGAATTTGTTTCTGATTCTGTTTTGAAGGCTTTGTCTGCATTTCCACCTTCTAATAAGCGTAAAAGGTCTTTTAAAACTTCACATTTAGCTGATGAAATTTCAAATGACCAACAACATAATAATTTATCCTCTTCTGATGAGGATCTATCTGATTCAGAAGATCCTTCCTCAGACATTGACACTGACAAATTTACTTATTTATTTAAAATAGAGTATATGCGTTCTTTATTAAAAGAAGTGTTAATTACTTTGGATATTGAGGTAACCAGTCCTATTGACCTTCAGTCTAATAAACGTTTTAATGCTGTTTTTAAACCTCCTGTGGTTTCCTGAGGCTATTTCTGATATGATTTCTAGGGAATGGAATAAGCCAGGTACTTCTTTTATTCCTTCTTCAATGTTTAAAAAATTGTATCCTTTGCCAGCAAAATCTATAGAGTTTTGGGAAAAAATCCCCAATGTTGATGGGGCTATTTCTACTCTTGCTAAATGTACCACTATTCCTATGGAAGATAGTACTTCCTTTAAGGATCCTTTAGATAGGAAGCTTGAATCTTATCTAAGGAAGGCCTATTTATATTCAGGTCATCTTCTCAGACCTGCTATTTCTTTGGCTGATGTTACGGCTGCCTCAACTTTTTGGTTGGAGAATTTAGCGCAACGAGAATTGGATCCTGACATATCTAGCATTACTCGCTTACTGCAACATGCTAATCATTTTATTTGTGATGCCATTTTTGATATTATCAAAATTGATGTTAGATCCATGTCTTTAGCTGTATTAGCTAGAAGAGCTTTGTGGCTTAAATCTTGGAATGCTGATATGACATCTAAATCTAGATTACTATCTCTTTCTTTGCAAGGTAATAATTTATTTGGTTTTCAGTTGGATTCTATTATTTCAACTATCACTGGAGGAAAAGGAGTTTTTCTGCCTCAGGATAAAAAACCGAAGGGTGAATCTAAGGCTTCTAACTGTTTTTGTTCCTTTCGTCAGAATAAGGAACAAAAACTCAATCCTCCTCACAAGGAATCTGCTTCCAATTGGAAGCATTCCTCAAATTGGAATAAATCCAAGCCATTTAGGAAACCAAAATCAGCCCATAAATCCGCATGAAGGTGCGGCCCTCATTCCAGCTCAGCTGGTAGGGGGCAGATTGAGGTTTTTCACGGATTTTTGGATAAGATCTGTCCAAAATCATTGGATTCAGAGCATTGTCTCTCAAGGGTATGGAATAGGATTCAAAATAAGACCTCCTGTGAGAAGATTTTTTCTCTAACATATCCCTGTAAATCCAGTAAAAGCTCAGGCTTTTCTGAAGTGTGTTTCAGACCTGTAGTCTTCAGGGGTAATCATGCCAGTTCCTCCTCAGGAACAAGGTTTGGGGTTTTATTCAAACCTATTCATTGTACCAAAGAAAGAAAATTTATTCAGTCCAGTTCTGGATCTGAAAATTTTGAATCGTTATGTAGAGTACCAACTTTCAAGATGGTGACTATAAGGACTATTCTGCCTTTTGTTCAGCAAGGACATTATATGTCCACAATAGACTTGCAGGATGCATACCTTCATATTCCGATTCATCCAGAACACTATCAGTTTCTGAGATTCTTTTTTCTAGACAAGCATTACCAATTTGTTGCTCTTCCATTTGGCCTAGCAACAGCTCCAAGAATCTTTTCAAAGGTTCTGGGTGCCCTATTATCTGTAATCAGAGAACAGGGTATTGCAGTGTTTCCTGATTTGGATGATATCTTGGTACTAGCTCAGTCTTTACATACTACAGAATCTCACACGAATCAACTAGTGGTGTTTCTTCGGAAACATGGTTGGAGGATCAATTTACCAAAAAGTTTCTTGATTCCTCAGACAAGGGTCACCTTTTTAGGCTCAAGAGACGTTTAAAATTGGTCACAGCATGCCGGCACCTTCAGTCTCAGTCATTCCCTTCAGTGTCTATCTGCATGGAAGTTTTAGGTCTCATGACTGCAGCATCGGACGCAATCCCCTTTGCTCATTTTCACATGAGACCTCTACAGCTTTGCATGCTGAATCAATGGTGCAGGGATTATACAAAGATATCACAATTAATATCCTTGAATCCCAATGTACGACACTCTCTGACATTATGGATAGATCACCATCGTTTGGTTCAAGGGGCTTCTTTTGTTTGGCCAACCTGGACTGTGATCTCAACAGTTGCAAGTCTTTCAGGTTGGGGGGCTGTTTGGGGATCTCTGACAGCACAAGGGGTTTGGAAATCTCAAGAGGCAAGATTACCAATAAATATTTTAGAACTCCGTGCAATTCTCAGGGCTCTTCAGTTCTGGCCTCTGCTAAAGAGAGAACCGTTCATTTGTTTTCAGACAGACAATATCACAACTGTGGCTTATGTCAATCATTAGGGTAGGACTCACAGTCCCCAAGCTATGAAAGAAGTATCTCGGATACTTGCTTGGGCGGAATCCAGCGCCTGTCTAATCTCTGCAGTGCATATCCCTGGTGTAGACAATTGGGAGGCGGATTATCTCAGCCGCTAGACTTTACATCTAGGGGAGTTGTCTCTCCATCCAGATGTGTTTTCCCGGATTGTTCAGATGTGGGGTCTTCCAGAGATAGATCTCATGGCCTCTCATCTAAACAAGAAACCTCCCAGATACCTGTCCAGGGTTGTTCAGGCGGAAGCAGTGGATGCACTGACACTTCCTTAGTGTTATCATCCTGCTTACATCCTCCTGCCTCTAGTTCTCCTTCCAAGAGTGATCTCCAAATTCATCATGGAACAGTCTTTTGTGTTGATGGTGGCTCCAGCATGGCCACACAGGTTTTGGTATGCGGATCTGGTTCGGATGTCCAGTTGCCCGCCTTGGCCACTTCCGTTACGGCCGGACCTACTATCTCAAGGTCCGTTTTTCCATCAGGATCTCAAATCATTAAATTTGAAGGTATGGAAATTGAACCCTTAGTTCTAAGTCATAGAGGTTTCTCTGACTCAGTGATTAATACTATGTTACAAGCTCGTAAATCCGTCTCTAGGAAGATTTATTATAGAGTTTGGAAGACTTACATTTCATGGTGTTCTTCTCATAAATTCTCCTGGCATTCTTTCAGAATTCCTAGAATTTTACAGTTCCTTCAGGATGGTTTGGATAAGGGTTTGTCTGCAAGTTCCTTGAAAGGACAAATCTCCGCTCTTTCTGTTTTATTTCACAGAAAGATTGTTAAACTTCCTGATATTCACTGTTTTGTACAGGCTTTAGTTCGTATTAAGCCTGTCATTAAATCAATTTCTCCTCCTTGGAGTCTTAATTTGGTTCTGAAGGCTTTACAGGCTCCTCCATTTGAGCCTATGCATTCTTTGGACATTAAACTACTTTCTTGGAAAGTGTTGTTCCTTTTGGCTATCTCTTCTGCTAGAAGAGTTTCTGAGCTATCTGCTCTTTCTTGTGAGTCTCCTTTTCTGATTTTTCATCAGGATAATGCAGTTTTGTGGACTTCTTTTCAATTTTTACCTAAGGTTGTGAATTCTAACAACATTAGTAGAGAAATTGTTGTCCCTTCCTTATGTCCTAATCCTAAGAATTCTTTGGAGCGATCCTTACATTCTTTGGATGTGGTAAGAGCTTTGAAATATTATGTGGAAGCAACTAAAGATTTCAGGAAGACTTCCAGTCTATTTGTTTTATTTTCTGGTCCTAGGAAAGGTCAGAAGGCTTCTGCTATTTCTTTGGCTTCTTGGTTGAAACTTTTGATTCATCAAGCTTATTTGGAGTCGGGTCAGGCCCCGCCTCAGAGAATTACAGCTCATTCTACTAGATCAGTCTCCACTTTGTGGGTTTTAAGAATGAAGCTTCAGTTGATCAGATTTGCAAAGCGGCGACTTGGTCCTCTGTGCATACATTTACTAAATTCTACCGTTTTGATGTATTTGCTTCTTTGGAAGCAGTTTTTGGTAGAAAAGTTCTTCAGGCAGCTGTTTCACTTTGATTCTTCTGCTTTTGATTTAAGTTTTTTTCTTTCAAAAATGAAAATAAACTTATTTTTTTTTGGGTTGTGGATTAATTTTTTCAGCGGAATATGGCTGTTTTTATTTTTATTCCCTCCCTCTCTAGTGACTCTTGAGTGGAAGACTCCACATCTTGGGTATTGATATCCCATATGTCACTAGCTCATGGACTCTTGCCAATTACATGAAAGAAAACATAATTTATGTAAGAACTTACCTGATAAATTCATTTCTTTCATATTGGCAAGAGTCCATGAGGCCCACCCTTTTTATGGTGGTTATGATTTTTTGTATAAAGCACAATTATTTCCAAATTTCCTTTGTTGATGCTTTCTACTCCTTTCTTTATCACCCCACTGCTTGGCTATTCATTAAACTGAATTGTGGGTGTGGTGAGGGGTGTATTTATAGGCATTTTGAGGTTTGAGAAACTTTGCCCCTCCTGGTAAGATTGTATATCCCATATGTCACTAGCTCATGGACTCTTGCCAATATGAAAGAAATTAATTTATCAGGTAAGTTCTTACATAAATTATGTTTTTTTTATTATTTTTGTAGAGCAAATGTTTTTTTTTAAAAAAAGTTTCCAATTTATTTCTATTTTCAAATTTGCTTAGTTCCCATGGTATTCTTTGTTGAAGAGATACCTAGGTACTTGTCTGGAAAACTACATGGCAGGAAATAGTGCTGCCATCTAGTGCTCTTGCAAAGGGATACAATTGTAGAAAAACCGCTACCATATAGTGCTTCAGACATGGGCAGGTCCTGAGCTTATGTCCCTGCTGCTTTTTAACAAAAGATACTAAGAGAATGAAATTGATAAAAGAAATACATTAGGAAGTGCTTTCAAATTTCATATCCCTTTAAGACTTGACTGATGTGTCATTCTATAGCTACACAACAGAAATGTCTTGTAATTACAAGGTGTTTACTGTCCATTTAAGGGCCACACATGCATTTAAGGCTGTTAAAGATACAAGTACTGTGGCACAGATCCAGAGGCAGATAATGTTTCAGAGTGACCTCTGTGTTCTGTTCTTCTATCCAGGGGGCTTTTTTGAGTTGTTGTCACACATTTCTAGTCTTGTTTTTCCCTTGGACCACAAACACTATGGCACACATTGTCAGTTTGGATTTTTACCTGGGGCCACAAAATCTAGTGCAGAGGGTCACATGTAGCCTTCAGGTTTTTTTTTTTTTTTTTACCACTCACCAGTGCGGTTAGAGATTTCTTCTCTTGAACACAAGACACAATCATAACAGCAAGATTTCCTCCCTTCCTGGATCACCTTTCTGTAACCTTTTGGACAGCTGTCACTGCAGACAGAGAGGGGTGGAACCTGTGGGGTGACATAAAATGAATTGCACCAGTTATTAATAAATAAATTTAAAAAAGGCTATGCTATTGTTAATATGCAACTATAAACTTAATAAACCACTACATTAGCTGCTCCACTCTGCCAGTCTCTACACTCCCCATACACTCCTGAATACAATTTAAAGTATTAACCCTAACCTATAAAACACTCAACAGCCTCAGTCCCAACCATACTTCCTCTCTCATCTCCAAATACTCCCCGAGACTCTTTACTCCTAGGCCTCTATTTATCAAGCTGTCCAGGCTGGCCCCAATATGCTCGCCTAAGATCGCCTAACATCGCCGCCGTGGACCTGAATACATTCGCCAAATTTATCAAGAAAGCTGTCAAAAAGCCACGCACCAAGTATGGTGCGATGAGCAGCGGACTGTTGTTAACTAACAGTCATCGATCTCGCTGCTCCTCTGCTTTTTTACAGCTTTCTTGCTATACTGTCACTAAACACCCACACTATACTATACTGTTTAGGGGTTAAATACTTTATTTAGTTGCGACGGTGTGGGGGGGCAGAATAGGGGTGTTTAGACTGGGGGTACATGTTAGGGTGTTAGGTGTAGACATTTCCCATAGGAATCAATGGGTTATTGGGCAGCAGCGAACATGAGCTTTCGCTGCTGTCAGTCTCCCATTGATTCTTATGGCATCCGCCGCCTCCAGGGCGGTGGATTGAAAACCAGGTGCGCTGGGCCGGAAAAGTGCTGAGCGTACCTGGTAGTATCTTGATAACTAGCAAAAGTAGTCAGATTGTGCCGAACTTGCGTTCGGAACATCTGGAGTGACGTAACCATCGATCTGTGTCGGACTGAGTCCGGCGAATCGTATGTTATGTCACAAAATTCTACTTTTGCCGGTCTCTAGCCTTTGATAACTAAGGCGAATCAGGCTCGCCACAAATACGCTGCAGAATTCCAGCCTATTTGCAGTTGACAGCTTGATAAATAGAGACCCTATTATCTCTACATGCCTCTCCCACCTCCAGGACTTCCCACATGCTGCTCCTGTCCTCTGAAACTCTCTACCCAGCTCCATCAGGCTGTCTCTAACCTTGTATAGCTTCAGACACTCTTGGCAAACCAACCTATTCAGAGAGGCTTACCATCTCTACTCTGTTTTTAATCCTGACCAAAATAAATCTTAAAGTGCCTTGACTCACTGCTGTAACTACAACCCATGTGACAAGCTACCCCAATCCTTATGTCTCTGCACCTTTAACATTTAGACTGTAAGCTCCCCGGAGCAGGGCCCTCTTTCCTCTTGTACTTGATTTGTTTAGTCTGTTTGTATGTTTTCTATCTTCTATCACAAACCCTTTTCATTTTATGCCCCTATCTCTGTACCCAACTCTACGGAATTTTGCTGCTCTATACAAATAAATAATAATAATTCAGACATACTTTGTTTTATTGCGCTTCACTATATTGCACTCTTCAGATATTGATTTTTTTACAAATTGAAGGTTTGGGGCAACCATGTGTCGAGCTAGTCTATCTGCACCATTTTGTAACATATATACACATATAAATACATAAATACACATGTATGTACATATATACACATATAAATACATAAATACACATGTATGCACATTTATACACATATAAACACATAAATATACAAATATATACACATATAAATACATAAATACACATGTATGCACATTTATACACATATAAACACATAAATATACAAATATATACACATATAAATACATAAATACACATGCATACACATACATATATATATATATATATATATATATGTATATAGACACACATATAAACACATAAATAGACATATAAATACATTAATACACATATAAATACACATGTATACACAACTATACAGATATAAATACACATGTGTATATATATATATATATATATATATATATATATATATATACATACACACATATAAACACATAAATACACATATAAATACATAAATACACATGTATACACATATAAATACATAAATACACATATAAACACATAAATACACCTATATAGTCACACCACAACCAAGAAGATTGACTCACTGAAGGCTAAGATGTTGCATTTTTTGGTAATAAAGTATTTTTTAATTAAGGTATGTACGTTGTTTTTTTTAGACATAATTCTATTGCATACTTAGTAGAATACAGTATAGTGTAAATAACATTTTTATATGCACTGGGAAACAAACAAAAATAGTGTGTCTCACTTTTTTGCTATATTCCCTATATTGTGGTTGTCTGGAACCAAACCTGCAATATCTCTGAGATACACCTTTAATTTTATTGCTTTGCGTAAAGCACTGCGGTATATGGCCAAGCAACTACATTTGGATGGATGTTATGGCACATTCATTAAAGTTATTCTTTGCTACATTCATTATTTCTTGAATAATAAATAATTATAGAATGTTTTACATTTTTTATCAGAAACAAATGTTAACTTTCCCTATACTGAGTGTGATAGTTCCAGTTCAACATTTGAATATTCAAATATTAACATTCCAATGTGGACTCTATTCAAATGTGGAGTCTGGTAGACTTCAATGTAAATTTACAAAATTAACATTTCATTTTAAAACTTTTTATTTCTAATGACACGGTGAGTCCACGGATCATCATAATTACTATTGGGAATATTACTCTTGACCAGCAGGGGGAGGCAAAGAGCACCACAGCAAAGCTGTTAAATAACACTCCCCTTACCCTCAAACCCTAGTCAATCTCTTTGCTTGTATCAGTTACAAGGAAGGGGTAAAGTTAGGGGTCTGATTCTTCTATCAAGAGTTTGTTATTTTTTGAACAGTTCAGGTTTGTTCTTTTTTTTGTGGGGGGGGGGGGGGGTAACTGTAGTCCACTTCAGTCTCTTCTGTAGAGCAGTAGTGGCTTTTAAGCTTTTGGGAACTGGGAGGGTATAAACCCTTCTGTGCCGCCCAGGTTGTGAGTTGCCCTTTGGTAAAAAGACTATGTAGGTTTACTTAGTCTTTTTCTTTCTGTTTCCACAGGTCCAAGTTAGGAAGGAAACCTTTCAAACCTAGGCCTAGATTTGGAGTTTGGCGGTAGATGGGCTGTTAACGCTACGCAGGCTTTTTTCTGGCCGCACCATAAAATTAACTCTGGTATCGAGAGTCCCAAAAAATGCTGCGTTAGGCTCCAAAAAAGGAGCGTAGAGTATTTTTACCGCAAATGCAACTCTCGATACCAGAGTTGCTTACGGACGCGGCCAGCCTCAAAAACGTGCTCGTGCACGATTCTCCCATAGGAAACAATGGGGCTGTTTGAGCTGAAAAAAAACCTAACACCTGCAAAAAAGCAGCGTTCAGCTCCTAACGCAGCCCCATTGTTTCCTATGGGGAAACACTTCCTACGTCTGCACCTAACACCCTAACATGTACCCCGAGTCTAAACACCCCTAACCTTACACTTATTAACCCCTAATCTGCCGCCCCCGCTATCGCTGACCCCTGCATATTATTATTAACCCCTAATCTGCCGTTCCGTAAACCACCGCAACCTACGTTATCCCTATGTACCCCTAATCTGCTGCCCCTAACACCGCCGACCCCTATATTATATTTATTAACCCCTAATCTGCCCCCCTCAACGTCGCCGACACCTGCCTACACTTATTAACCCCTAATCTGCCGAGCGGACCTGAGCGCTACTATAATAAAGTTATTAACCCCTAATCCGCCTCACTAACCCTATCATAAATAGTATTAACCACTAATCTGCCCTCCCTAACATCGCCGACACCTAACTTCAATGATTAACCCCTAATCTGACGACCGGAGCTCACCGCTACTATAATAAATGGATTAACCCCTAAAGCTAAGTCTAACCCTAACACTAACACCCCCCTAACTTAAATATAATTTACATCTAACGAAATTAATTAACTCTTATTAAATAAATTATTCCTATTTAAAGCTAAATACTTACCTGTAAAATAAATCCTAATATAGCTACAATATAAATTATAATTACATTGTAGCTATTTTAGGATTAATATTTATTTTACAGGCAACTTTGTAATTATTTTAACTAGGTACAATAGCTATTAAATAGTTAAGAACTATTTAATAGTTACCTAGTTAAAATAATAACAAAATTACCTGTAAAATAAGTCCTAACCTAAGTTATAATTAAACCTAACAATACCCTATCAATAAATTAATTAAATAAAATACCTACAATTACCTACAATAAAACCTAACACTACACTATCAATAAATAAATTAAATACAATTTCTACAAATAACTACAATTACATAAACTAACTAAAGTACAAAAAATAAAAAAGAACTAAGTTACAAAAAATAAAAAAATATTTACAAACATAAGAAAAATCTTACAACAATTTTAAACTAATTACACCTACTCTAAGTCCCCTAATAAAATAACAAAGACCCCCAAAATAAAAAATGCCCTACCCTATTCTAAATTAATAAATTTAAAAGCTCTTTTACCTTACCAGCCCTGAACAGGGCCCTTTGCGGGGCATGCCCCAAGAAAATCAGCTCTTTTGCCTGTAAAAAAAAACATACAATACCCCCCCAACATTACAACCCACCACCCAGATACCCCTAATCTAACCCAAACCCCCCTTAAATAAACCTAACACTAAGCCCCTGAAGATCTTCCTACCTTGTCTTCACCTCACCGGGTATCACCGATCGGTCCTGGCTGCGATATCTTCATCCAACCCAAGCGGGGGCTAGACATCCACTGATGAAGTCCAGAAGAGGGTACAAAGTCTTCCTCCTATCCGGCAAGAAGAGGACATCCGGACCGGCAAACATCTTCATCCAAGCGGCATCTTCGATCTTCTTCCACCCGTGCGGAGCGGGTCCATGTTGAAGCAGCCGATGCGGATCCATCCTCTTCTTCCGGCGTCTCCCGACGAATGAAGGTTCCTTTAAGGGACGTCATCCAAGATGGCGTCCCTCGAATTCCGATTGGCTGATAGGATTCTATCAGCCAATCGGAATTAAGGTAGGAATATTCTGATTGGCTGATGGAATCAGCCAATCAGAATCAAGTTCAATCCGATTGGCTGATCCAATCAGCCAATCAGATTGAGCTCGCATTCTATTGGCTGATCGGAACAGCCAATAGAATGCGAGCTCAATCTGATTGGCTGATTGGATCAGCCAATCGGATTGAACTTGATTCTGATTGGCTGATTCCATCAGCCAATCAGAATATTCCTACCTTAATTCAGATTGGCTGATAGAATCCTATCAGCCAATCGGAATTCGAGGGACGCCATCTTGGATGACGTCCCTTAAAGGAACCGTCATTCGTCGGGAGATGCCGGAAGAAGAGGATGGATCCGCGTCGGCTGCTTCAACATGGACCCGCTCCGCACCGGTGGAAGAAGATCGAAGATGCCGCTTGGATGAAGATGTTTGCCGGTCCGGATGTCCTCTTCTTGCCGGATAGGAGGAAGACTTTGGACCCTCTTCTGGACTTCTTCAGTGGATGTCTAGCCCCCGCTTGGGTTGGATGAAGATATCGGAGCCAGGACCCATCGGTGATACCCGGTGAGGTGAAGACAAGGTAGGAAGATCTTCAGGGGCTTAGTGTTAGGTTTATTTAAGGGGGGTTTGGGTTAGATTAGGGGTATCTGGGTGGTGGGTTGTAATGTTGGGGGGGTATTGTATGTTTTTTTTTACAGGCAAAAGAGCTGATTTTCTTGGGACATGCCCCACAAAGGGCCCTGTTCAGGGCTGGTAAGGTAAAAGAGCTTTTAAATTTATTAATTTAGAATAGGGTAGGGCATTTTTTATTTTGGGGGTCTTTGTTATTTTATTAGGGGGCTTAGAGTAGGTGTAATTAGTTTAAAATTGTTGTAAGATTTTTCTTATGTTTGTAAATATTTTTTTATTTTTTGTAACTTAGTTCTTTTTTATTTTTTGTACTTTAGTTAGTTTATGTAATTGTAGTTATTTGTAGAAATTGTATTTAATTTATTTATTGATAGTGTAGTGTTAGGTTTTATTGTAGGTAATTGTAGGTATTTTATTTAATTAATTTATTGATAGGGTAGTGTTAGGTTTAATTATAACTTAGGTTAGGACTTATTTTACAGGTAATTTTGTTATTATTTTAACTAGGTAACTATTAAATAGTTCTTAACTATTTAATAGCTATTGTACCTAGTTAAAATAATTACAAAGTTGCCTGTAAAATAAATATTAATCCTAAAATAGCTACAATGTAATTATAATTTATATTGTAGCTATATTAGGATTTATTTTACAGGTAAGTATTTAGCTTTAAATAGGAATAATTTATTTAATAAGAGTTAATTAATTTCGTTAGATGTAAATTATATTTAAGTTAGGGGGGTGTTAGTGTTAGGGTTAGACTTAGCTTTAGGGGTTAATCCATTTATTATAGTAGCGGTGAGCTCCGGTCGTCAGATTAGGGGTTAATAATTGAAGTTAGGTGTCGGCGATGTTAGGGAGGGCAGATTAGGGGTTAATACTATTTATGATAGGGTTAGTGAGGCGGATTAGGGGTTAATAACTTTGATATAGTAGCGCTCAGGTCCGCTCGGCTGATTAGGGGTTAATAAGTGTAGGCAGGTGTCGGCGACGTTGAGGGGGGCAGATTAGGGGTTAATAAATATAATATAGGGGTCGGCGGTGTTAGGGGCAACAGATTAGGGGTACATAAGGATAACGTAGGTGGCGGCGCTTTGCGGTCGGCAGATTAGGGGTTAATTATTGTAAGTAGCTGGCGGCGACGTTGAGGGGGGCAGGTTAGGGGTTAATAAATATAATATAGGGGTCGGCGGTGTTAGGGGTAGCAGATTAGGGGTACATAAGGATAACGTAGGTGGCGGTCGGCAGATTAGGGGTTAAAAAAATTTAATCGAGTTGCGGCGATGTGGGGGGACCTCGGTTTAGGGGTACATAGGTAGTTTATGGGTGTTAGTGTACTTTAAGGTACAGTAGTTAAGAGCTTTATGAACCGGCGTTAGCCCATAAAGCTCTTAACTCCTGCTTTTTTCCTGCGGCTGGAGTTTTGTCGTTAGAGCTCTAACGCTCACTTCAGAAACGACTCTAAATACCGGAGTTAGGAAGATCCCATTGAAAAGATAGGATACGCAAATGGCGTAGGGGGATCTGCGGTATGGAAAAGTCGCGGCTGAAAAGTGAGCGTTAGACCCTTACCTACACGACTCCAAATACCGGCGGTAGCCTAAAACCAGCGTTAGGAGCCTCTAACGCTGGTTTTCACGGCTAACGCCAAACTCCAAATCTAGGCCCTAGTGAGCAGCCTTACTGCCGGGCAGATGATCATGGAGGTGAGTGCTGTTTTTTATTTTTCTGAGGGTTGAGAAAATGTTGGCACTTATGGGGTTAATCTTTGGAGAACTTGTTTTATATGTGGGCAGTTTTTTATGGGGCACTGTGAGGGCAGTCTGACTTATTATGTTTAGCAGACGATTTTTTTTTTTGGTTGGCTCTGTTTTTGAGTGTTTGTTTTTGTACTCCTTATTTGGCTCCTTTATTAGTTTGTGTGTTTCTCTGGTCAGCCTTAGTCTGCTGACAGTTCACTTGGCAATTTTTATTTCTCCCGGGGTCTGTTTGTAGTAATGTCGGCCGGGAGGTGTTTGCATACTCCCACGATGGGCGGGGCTTCTACGGCGCGAGTTTTGCTCGCGGTTTGAGGAGGTACTGTTCTACTAGGTCTTCCTGTCTGCTCCGGTCATTTTGATGAGGTAGTTCTCAGGTGCGGTCAGACTGGAGAGCGGGTGGTAACAGTGGGAGAGTCTGGATCATCTCTGCTAGGTTACTCTTTAATCCGGTCCGAGGTTCGTATCTTAAAGGGACAGTAACGTTTTAATGTTGTTTTTTTGCTGCTGCAGGTTTCTGACTTTTTGAATTTGCTTTTTTTGTGTTAGGATGGATCAAGAGGACTTGCAAGATGTTACTTGCTCTTTATGCCTTGATGCTAATGTGGAGCCACCTATCCCTTTCTGTTCCTCATATATAGAGAGAACAGTTCAGTATAGGGATAGACTTTTTGATTCAGAACCTTAATTTTCTAAGGAGAATGTTGTTCAGGAGTCTCCTGTTCAAGCTATACTGCAGCTTTCTCCCCAATCACCCCAATCTCAATCCTCTTCTCATGCAGTGCCCTGCGTCTCGTCTTAGGTTGGTTTTTCATTGCAGGATATATCTACTCACATATCCTCTGCTGTATCTGAGGCTTTGTCTACTTTTCTTGTTTAGCAGGGGAAGCGCAAAAGGAAGTTTAAGGGTTCTGACTCTGTTTGAGTTATGTCAAATGTTTCTTCCCATAAGTCTGAGGAAGAAGATACTTCAGTAGTGTCTGAAGGTGAAATTTCAGACTCTGATAGTGTAATTCCTTCTGCTGATTCTGAGGTGGTTTCTTTCAGATTTAAGATGGAACACCTCCGTTTGTTACTTAGGGAGGTTTTAGCTACCTTGTATGACTCTGATTCAATGGTCATAGTTACTCCCAAGAAGGCTAGTAAGCTTAATAGGTTTTTTGATGTTCCCTCCGTGGCAGAAGTTTTTCCTGTTCCGGATCGGGTTTCAGATATTATTTCTCGGGAATGGGAGAAGCCTGGAATTCCTTTTTCCCCTTCTTCTATTTTTAGGAAGATGTTTCCTATTGCGGATTCTATTAAGGAATCTTGGCGGACGGTTCCTAAGGTAGAGGGAGCTATTTCCACTTTGGCTAAGAGGACCACTATTGCTATTGAGGATAGTTGTTCTTTTAAAGATCCCATGGATAAGAAGTTGGAGGCTTTGCTTAAAAGGATGGCAATCTGCTGTGTGTATTGCTATGATTACCAGTGCGGCTGCATATTGGTTTGATGCGTTGTCTGAGTCTATTCAACAGGAGACTTCTCTGGAGGAAATTCAGGATAGAATTAAGGCTTTAAAATTGGCCAATTCTTTTATTGCAGACACTTCTTTACAGGTCATCAAGTTGGGAGCAAAGATTTCTGACTTTGCTGTTCTGGCACGCAGGGCTTTATGGTTAAAGTCCTGTTCTGCGGATGTATCATCTAAATCTAAGCTTTTATCCATTCCTTACAAAGGGAAGACTTTGTTTGGGCCTGGTTTGGCTGAAATTATTTCTGATATTACTGGTGGTAAGGGGCATTCTCTTCCTCAGGATAAGAGAAAATAGCAGAAGTGTCGTCAGAGTAATTTTCGTTCCTTTCGTAACTTCTCTGGAAAGTTTTCCTCTTCCTCCTCCAAGCAGGATCAGTCCAAGCCTTCTTGGAGACACAATCAGTCCTGGAGCAAGGGGAAGCAATCTA